>NC_056739.1:274623675-274728675 GCF_019279795.1 Protopterus annectens
GTTCTATAAATTATTTACTAAAAAAAAAGATATGTCTTGTACTGAATTATAAAAAAAAAAATTTTTTTTTTTTAAAAATTTTTAAAAAAAAAAAGAAGATTTTTTTTGTCTTGGTTTTTTGATTTTTAAAAAAAAGGGTAAATTTTTAAAAAACTAATAAAATAAGGTTTTTTTTTTTTTTTTTCCCGTTCTTGTTCTGATTATTAGTAAATAAACTAATAAAAGAAGATATGTCTTGTTCTGATTATTCGTAAATAAACTAATAAAATAAGGTATGTCTTTTACTGATTATTCGTAAATAATCTAATAAAAGAAGGTATGTCTTGTATCATTATTAGTAAATAAACTAATAAAAGAAGGTATGTCTTGTTATCATTATTAGTAAATAAACTAATAAAAGAAGGTATGTCTTGTTATCATTATTAGTAAATAAACTAATAAAAGAAGGTATGTCTTGGTATCATTATTAGTAAATAAACTAATAAAAGAATGTATGTCTTGTTCTGATTATTAGTAAATAAACTAATAAAAGAAGGTATGTCTTGTTCTGATTATTAGTAAATAAACTAATAAAAAAGGTATGTCTTGTTCTGATTATTAATAATTAACTAATAAAAAAATTATGTCTTCTTCTGATTATTAGTAAATAAACCAATGAAAGAAGGTATGTCTTGTTCTGATTATTCGTAAATAAAATAATAAAAGAAGGTATGTCTTGTTCTGATTATCATTAAATAACCAAATAAAAAAGGTATGTCTTGTTCTGATTATTAGTAAATAAACTAATAAAAGAAGGTATGTCTTGTTCTGATTATTAGTAAATAAACTAATAAAAGAAGGTATGTCTTGTTCAGATTATGAGTAAATAAACTAATAAAAGAAGGTATGTCTTGTTCTGATTATGAGTAAATAAACTAATAAAAGAAGGTATGTCTTCGTCTGATTATTAGTAAATAAACTTATAAAAGAAGGTATGTCTTGTTCTGATTATTAGTAAATAAACTAATAAAAGAAGGCATGTCTTGTTATCACTATTAGTAAATAAACTAATAAAAGAAGGTATGTCTTGTTCTGATTATTAGAAAATAAACTAATAAATGAAGATATGCCTTGTTCTGATTATTAGTAAATAAACTAATAAAAGAAGGTATGTCTTATTCTGATTATTAGTAAATAAACTAATAAAAGAAGGTATGTCTTGTTCTGATTATTAGTAAATAAACTAATAAAAGAAGGTATGTCTTGTTCTGATTATTAGTAAATAAATTAATAAAAGAAGGTATGTCTTGTTCTGATTATTATGAAATAAACTAATAAAAGAAGGTATGCCTTGTTCTGATTATTAGTAAATAAACTACTAAAAGAAGGCATGTCTTGTTTTGATTATTAGTAAATAAACTAATAAAAGAAGGTATGTCTTGTTCTGATTATTAGTAAATAAACTAATAAAAGAAGGTATGTCTTGTTCTGATTATTAGTAAATAAACTAATAAAAGAAGGTATATCTTATTCTGATTATTAGTAAATATACTAATAAAAGAAGATATGTCTTGTTCTGATTATTAATAATTAACTAATAAAAGAATGTATGTCTTGTTCTGATTATTAGTAAATAAACTAATAAAAGAAGGTATGTCTTGTTCTGATTATTAGTAAATAAACTAATAAAAGAAGATATGTCTTGTTCTGATTATTAATAATTAACTAATAAAAGAAGGTATGTCTTGTTCTGATTATTAGTAAATAAACCAATAAAATAAGGTATGTCTTGTTCTGATTATTAGTAAATAACCTAATAAAAGAAGGTATGTCTTTTTCTTATTATTAGTAAATAAACTAATAAAAGAAGGTATGTCTTGTTCTGATTATTAGTAAATAAACTAATAAAAGAATATATGTCTTGTTCTCATTAATAGTAAATAAACTAATAAAAAAGGTACGTCTTGTTATCATTATTAGTAAATAAACTAATAAAAAAAGGTATGTCTTGTTCTGATTATTAATAATTAACTAATAAAAAAGGTATGTCTCGTTCTGATTATTAGTAAATAAACTAATAAAAGAAGGTATGTCTTGTTCTGATTATTAGTAAATAAACTAATAAAAGAAGGTATGTCTTGTTCTGATTATTAGTAAATAAATTAATAAAAGAAGGTATGTCTTGTTCTGATTATTATTAAATAAACTAATAAAAGAAGGTATGCCTTGTTCTGATTATTAGTAAATAAACTACTAAAAGAAGGCATGTCTTGTTTTGATTATTAGTAAATAAACTAATAAAAGAAGGTATGTCTTGTTCTGATTATTAATAATTAACTAATAAAAGAAGATATGTCTTGTTCTGATTATTAGTAAATAAACTAATAAAAGAAGGAATGTCTTGTTATCATTATTAGTAAATAAACTAATAAAAGAAGGTATGTCTTGTTATCATTATTAGTAAATAAACTAATAAAAGAAGATATGTCTTGTTATCATTATTAGTAAATAAACTAATAATAGAAAGTAAGTCTTGTTATCATTATTAGTAAATAAACTAATAAAAGAAGGTATGTCTTGTTATCATTATTAGTAAATAAACTAATAAAAGAAGGTATGTCTTGTTATTATTAGTAGTACATAAACTAATAAAAGAAGGTATGTCTTGTTATCATTATTAGTAAATAAAATAAAAAAAGAAGGTATGTCTTGTTCTGATTATTAGTAAATAAACTAATAAAATAAGATATGTCTTGTTCTGATTATTAGTAAATAAACTAATAAATGAAGGTATGTCTTGTTCTGATTATTAGTAAATAAGCTAATAAAAAAAGATATGTCTTGTTCTGATTATTAATAAATAAACTAATAAAAGAAGATATGTCTTGTTCTGATTATTCGTAAATAAACTAATAAAATAAGGTATGTCTTTTACTGATTATTCGTAAATAATCTAATAAAAGAAGGTATGTCTTGTATCATTATTAGTAAATAAACTAATAAAAGAAGGTATGTCTTGTTATCATTATTAGTAAATAAACTAATAAAAGAAGGTATGTCTGTTTATCATTATTAGTAAATAAACTAATAAAAGAAGGTATGTCTTGGTATCATTATTAGTAAATAAACTAATAAAAGAATGTATGTCTTGTTCTGATTATTAGTAAATAAAATAAAAAAGAAGGTATGTCTTGTTCTGATTATTAGTAAATAAACTAATAAAAGAAGGTATGTCTTGTTCTGATTATTAGTAAATAACCTAATAAAAGAAGGTATGTCTTCTTCTGATTATTAATAATTAACTAATAAAAGAAGGTATGTCTCCTTCTGATTATTAGTAAATAAACTAATAAAATAAGATATGTCTTGTTCTGATTATTAGTAAATAAACTAATAAATGAAGGTATGTCTTGTTCTGATTATTAGTAAATAAGCTAATAAAAAAAGATATGTCTTGTTCTGATTATTAATAAATAAACTAATAAAAGAAGATATGTCTTGTTCTGATTATTCGTAAATAAACTAATAAAATAAGGTATGTCTTTTACTGATTATTCGTAAATAATCTAATAAAAGAAGGTATGTCTTGTATCATTATTAGTAAATAAACTAATAAAAGAAGGTATGTCTTGTTATCATTATTAGTAAATAAACTAATAAAAGAAGGTATGTCTTGTTATCATTATTAGTAAATAAACTAATAAAAGAAGGCATGTCTTGGTATCATTATTAGTAAATAAACTAATAAAAGAATGTATGTCTTGTTCTGATTATTAGTAAATAAACTAATAAAAGAAGGTATGTCTTGTTCTGATTATTAGTAAATAAACTAATGAAAAAGGTATGTCTTGTTCTGATTATTAATAATTAACTAATAAAAAAGGTATGTCTTGTTCTGATTATTAGTAAATAAACTAATGAAAGAAGGTATGTCTTGTTCTGATTATTCGTAAATAAAATAATAAAAGAAGGTATGTCTTGTTCTGATTATTAGTAAATAAACTAATAAAAGAAGATATGTCTTGTTCTGATTATTAGTAAATAAACTAATAAAAGAAGGTATGTCTTGTTCTGATTATTAGTAAATAAACTAATAAAAGAAGGTATGTCTTGTTCTCATTATTATTAAATAAACTAATAAAAGAAGATATGTCTTGTTCTGATTATTAGTAAATGAACTAATAAAAGAAGATATGTCTTGTTCTGATTATTATTAAATAACCTAATAAAAAAGGTATGTCTTGTTCTGATTATTAGTAAATAAACTAATAAAAGAAGGTATGTCTTGTTCTGATTATTAGTAAATAAACTAATAAAAGAAGGTATGTCTTGTTCAGATTATGAGTAAATAAACTAATAAAAGAAGGTATGTCTTGTTCTGATTATGAGTAAATAAACTAATAAAAGAAGGCATGTCTTGTTATCATTATTAGTAAATAAACTAATAAAAGAAGGTATGTCTTGTTCTGATTATTAGAAAATAAACTTATAAAAGAAGATATGTCTTGTCCTGATTATTAGTAAATAAACTAATAAAAGACGGTATGTCTTGTTCTGATTATTAGTAAATAAACTAATAAAAGAAGGTATGTCTTGTTCTGATTATTAGTAAATAAACTAATAAAAGAAGGTATGCCTTGTTCTGATTATTAGTAAATAAACTAATAAAAGAAGGTATGTCTTGTTCTGATTATTAGTAAATAAACTAATAAAATAAGGTATGTCTTGTTCTGATTATTAGTAAATAACCTAATAAAAGAAGGTATGTCTTTTTCTAATTATTAGTAAATAAACTAATAAAAGAAGGTATGTCTTGTTCTGATTATTAGTAAATAAACTAATAAAAGAATATATGTCTTGTTCTCATTAATAGTAAATAAACTAATAAAAAAGGTACGTCTTGTTATCATTATTAGTAAATAAACTAATAAAAAATGGTATGTCTTGTTCTGATTATTAATAATTAACTAATAAAAGAAGGTATGTCTCGTTCTGATTATTAATAAATAAGCTAATAAAAGATGATATGTCTTGTTCTGATTATTAGTAAATAAACTAATAAAAGAAGGTATGTCTTGTTCTGATTATTAGTAAATAAGCTAATAAAAGAAGATATGTCTTGTTCTGATTATTAGTAAATAAACTAATAAAAGAAGATATGTCTTGTTCTGTTTATTAATAATTAATAAAAGAAGGTATATCTTGTTCTGATTATTAGTAAATAAACTAATAAAAGAAGGTATGTCTTGTTTTGATTATTAGCAAATAAACTAATAAAAGAAGAATTGCCTTGTTCTGATTATTAATAATTAACTAATAAAAGAAGGTATGTCTTGTTCTGATTATTAGTAAATAAACTAATAAAAAAGATATGTCTTGTTCTGATTATTAATAATTAACTAATAAAAGAAGGTATGTCTTGTTCTGATTATTAATAATTAACTAATAAAAGAAGGTATGTCTTGTTCTGATTATTAGTAAAAAAACTAATAAAAGAATGTATGTCTTGTTCTGATTGTTAGTAAATAAACTAATAAGAGAAGGTATGTCTTGTTCTGATTATTTGTAAATAAACTAATAAAAAAAGGTATGTCTTGTTCTGATTATTATTAAATAAACTAATAAAAGAAGGTATGTCTTGTTCTGATTATTAGTAAATAAACTAATAAAAGAAGGTATTTCTTGTTCTGAATATTATTAAATAAACTAATAAAAGAAGGTATGTCTTGTTCTGATTAAAAGTAAATAAACTAATAAAAGAAGGTATGTCTTGTTCTGATTATTAGTAAATAAACTAATAAAACAAGGTATGTCTTCTGATTATTAGTAAATAAACTAATAAAAGAATATATGTCTTGTTATGATTATTAATAATTAACTAATAAAAGAAGGTATGCCTTGCTTTGATTATTAGTAAATAAACTAATAAAAAAGGTATGTCTTGTTCTGATTATTAGTAAATAAACTAATAAAAGAAGGTATATATTGTTCTGATTATTAGTAAATAAACTAATAAAAGAATGTATGTCTTGTTCTGATTATTAGTAAATAAACTAATAAAAGAAGGTATGTCTTGTTCTGATTATTAGTAAATAAACTAATAAAAGAAGGTATGTCTTGTTCTGATTATTAGTAAATAAACTAATAAAAGAAGGTATGTCTTCTGATTATTAGTAAATAAACTAATAAAAGAAGATATGTCTTGTTCTGATTATTAGTACATACATTAAAAAAAGAAGGTATGTCTTATTCTGATTATTAATAATTAACTAATAAAAGAAGGTATGCCTTGTTCTGATTATTAGTAAATAAACTAATAAAAGAAGATATGTCTTGTTCTGATTATTAGTAAATAAACTAATAAAAGAAGGTATGTCTTGTTCTGATTATTAGTAAATAAACTAATAAAAGAAGATATGTCTTGTTCTGTTTATTAATAATTAACTAATAAAAGAAGGTATGTCTTGTTCTGATTATTAGCAAATTAACTAATAAAAGAAGGTATGTCTTGTTCTGATTATTAGTAAATAAACTAATAAAAGAATGTATGTCTTGTTCTGATTATTAGTAAATAAACTAATAAAAGAAGGTATGTCTTCTGATTATTAGTAAATAAACTAATAAAAGAAGATATGTCTTGTTCTGATTATTAGTGCATACATTAAGAAAAGAAGGTATGTCTTATTCTGATTATTAATAATTAACTAATAAAAGAAGGTATGCCTTGTTCTGATTATTAGTAAATAAACTAATAAAAGAAGGTATGTCTTGTTCTGATTATTAGTAAATAAACTAATAAAAGAAGATATGTCTTGTTCAGATTATTAGTAAATAAACTAATAAAAGAAGATATGTCTTGTTCTGTTTATTAATAATTAACTAATAAAAGAAGGTATGTCTTGTTCTGATTATTAGCAAATAAACTAATAAAAGAAGGTATGTCTTGTTCTCATTATTAGTAAATAAACTAATAAAAGAAGGTATGTCTTGTTATCATTATTCATAAATAAATTAATAAAAGAAGGTATGTCTTGTTATCATTATTAGTAAATAAACTAATAAAAGAAGGTATGTCTTGTTCTGATTATTAGTAAATAAACTAATAAAAGAAGGTATGTCTTGTTCTGATTATTAGTAAATAAACTAATAAAAGAAGATAAGTCTTGTTCTGTTTATTAATAATTAACTAATAAAAGAAGGTATGTCTTGTTCTGATTATTAGTAAATAAACTAATAAAAGAAGGTATGTCTTGTTCTGATTATTAGTAAATAAACTAATAAAAGAAGGTATGTCTTGTTCTGATTATTAGTAAATAAACTAATAAAAGAAGGTATGTCTTGTTCTGATTATTAGTAAATAAACTAATAAAAGAAGGTATGTCTTGTTCTGATTATTAGTAAATAAACTAATAAAAGAAGGTATGTCTTGTTCTGATTATTAGTAAATAAACTAATAAAAGAAGGTATGTCTTGTTCTGATTATTAGTAAATAAACTAATAAAAGAAGGTATGTCTTGTTCTGATTATTAGTAAATAAACTAATAAAAGAAGGTATGTCTTGTTCTGATTATTAGTAAATAAACTAATAAAAGAAGGTATGTCTTGTTCTGATTATTAGTAAATAAACTAATAAAAGAAGGTATGTCTTGTTCTGATTATTAGTAAATAAACTAATAAAAGAAGGTATGTCTTGTTCTGATTATTAGTAAATAAACTAATAAAAGAAGGTATGTCTTGTTCTGATTATTAGTAAATAAACTAATAAAAGAAGGTATGTCTTGTTCTGATTATTAGTAAATAAACTAATAAAAGAAGGTATGTCTTGTTCTGATTATTAGTAAATAAACTAATAAAAGAAGATATGTCTTGTTCTGATTATTAATAATTAACTAATAAAAGAAGGTATGTCTTGTTCTGATTATTAGTAAATAAACTAATAAAAGAAGATATGTCTTGTTCTGATTATTAGTAAATAAACTAATAAAAGAAGGTATGTCTTGTTCTGATTATTAGTAAATAAACTAATAAAAGAAGGTATGTCTTGTTCTGATTATTAGTAAATAAACTAATAAAAGAAGGTATGTCTTGTTCTGATTATTAGTAAATAAACTAATAAAAGAAGGTATGTCTTGTTCTGATTATTAGTAAATAAACTAATAAAAGAAGGTATGTCTTGTTCTGATTATTAGTAAATAAACTAATAAAAGAAGATATGTCTTGTTCTGATTATTAATAATTAACTAATAAAAGAAGGTATGTCTTGTTCTGATTATTAATAATTAACTAATAAAAGAAGGTATGTCTTGTTCTGATTATTAGTAAATAAACTAATAAAAGAAGGTATGTCTTGTTCTGATTGTTAGTAAATAAACTAATAAGAGAAGGTATGTCTTGTTCTGATTATTTGTAAATAAACTAATAAAAAAGGTATGTCTTGTTCTGATTATTATTAAATGAACTAATAAAAGAAGGTATGTCTTGTTCTGATTATTAGTAAATAAACTAATAAAAGAAGGTATTTTTTGTTCTGATTATTATTAAATAAACTAATAAAAGAAGGTATGTCTTGTTCTGATTAAAAGTAAATAAACTAATAAAAGAAGGTATGTCTTGTTCTGATTATTAGTAAATAAACTAATAAAAGAAGGTATGTCTTCTGATTATTAGTAAATAAACTAATAAAAGAATATATGTCTTGTTATGATTATTAATAATTAACTAATAAAAGAAGGTATGCCTTGTTCTGATTATTAGTAAATAAACTAATAAAAAAGGTATGTCTTGTTCTGATTATTAGTAAATAAACTAATAAAAGAAGGTATGTCTTGTTCTGATTATTAGTAAATAAACTAATAAAAGAAGGTATGTCTTGTTCTGATTATTAGTAAATAAACTAATAAAAGAAGGTATGTCTTGTTCTGATTATTAGTAAATAAACTAATAAAAGAAGGTATGTCTTCTGATTATTAGTAAATAAACTAATAAAAGAAGATATGTCTTGTTCTGATTATTAGTACATACATTAAGAAAAGAAGGTATGTCTTATTCTGATTATTAATAATTAACTAATAAAAGAAGGTATGCCTTGTTCTGATTATTAGTAAATAAACTAATAAAAGAAGGTATGTCTTGTTCTGATTATTAGTAAATAAACTAATAAAAGAAGGTATATCTTGTTCTGATTATTAGTAAATAAACTAATAAAAGAAGGTATGTCTTGTTCTGATTATTAGTAAATAAACTAATAAAAGAAGATATGTCTTGTTCTGATTATTAGTAAATAAACTAATAAAAGAAGATATGTCTTGTTCTGTTTATTAATAATTAACTAATAAAAGAAGGTATGTCTTGTTCTGATTATTAGCAAATTAACTAATAAAAGAAGGTATGTCTTGTTCTCATTATTAGTAAATAAACTAATAAAAGAAGGTATGTCTTGTTATCATTATTCATAAATAAATTAATAAAAGGAGGTATGTCTTCTTATCATTATTAGTAAATAAACTAATAAAAGAAGGTATATATTGTTCTGATTATTAGTAAATAAACTAATAAAAGAAGGTATGCCTTGTTCTGATTATTAGTAAATAAACTAATAAAAGAAGATAAGTCTTGTTCTGTTTATTAATAATTAACTAATAAAAGAAGGTATGTCTTGTTCTGATTATTAGTAAATAAACTAATAAAAGAAGGTATTTCTTGTTCTGGCTATTATTAAATAAACTAATAAAAGAAGGTATGTCTTGTTCTGATTATTAATAAATAAACTAATAAAAGAAGCTATGTCTTGTTCTGATTATTAATAATTAACTAATAAAAGAAGGTATGTCTTGTTCTGATTATTAGTAAATAAACTAATAAAAGAAGGTATGTCTTGTTCTGATTATTAGTAAATAAACTAATAAAAGAAGGTATGTCTTGTTCTGATTATTAGTAAATAAACTAATAAAAGAAGGTATGTCTTGTTCTGATTATTAGTAAATAAACTAATAAAAGAAGGTATATCTTGTTCTGATTATTAGTAAATAAACTAATAAAAGAAGATATGTCTTGTTCTGATTATTAATAATTAACTAATAAAAGAATGTATGTCTTGTTCTGATTATTAGTAAATAAACTAATAAAAGAAGGTATGTCTTGTTCTGATTATTAGTAAATAAACCAATAAAATAAGGTATGTCTTGTTCTGATTATTAGTAAATAAACCAATAAAAAAAGGTATGCCTTGTTCTGATTATTAGTAAATAAACTAATAAAAGAAGGTATGTCTTGTTCTGATTATTAGTAAATAAACTAATAAAAGAAGGTATGTCTTGTTCTGATTATTCGTAAATAAATTAATAAAAGAAGGTATGTCTTGTTCTCATTATCAGAAAATAAACTAATAGGGGCGTGGCCAAGGATGAACACAGGATAGCAGCAGATTTCTTCAGCTCCACCAATTTCATTACATTGACAGGAATTAATTACTTAAAAAATTAATTCTTGAAGTAATTTTCTTTCTAAATATGTTTGTTTTATATAGTTCTTGAACTATATGTAAAAAAGAAAGGAAATCTTAATAATATTCCTGTCAGAAATTACTTTGGAAATTTTCCTGTCAGTTTATCAGTCTGAAATGAGTTCCAGTAAGACAAATTCTCAAGACTCCAGCATCAAGAAAGAACTTCAGTCTCTGATAATTATAGTCCAGCAACTTACTGCTAAGATGGATTAAATGGATACAAAAATTGACACTTTCATAGAAAAAACTACAAAACAAATAGACTTGTTACATATGGACCTGCAACAACAGAAGATCCAGATGACAGGCATAGAAGAAGCTGTGAATGACATGGAAAATAAAATACAAGAACAGGAAATCAACATTGAGTTTCTGCTGAAACAAAATACACATTTACAAACAAAGCTGGATGACCTGGAAAATAGATCTAGGCGCAATAACATTAGGATTTTTGGACTGCCAGAAAATATTGAAGGTAACAATATTACTTCTTTTTAACAACATGGCTCCTAAAACTTTAGATTTACCAGAAGCATTCTCTTTTGGTATCGAAAGAGCACATAGATCTATAGCTAATACTAACTCTAACAAAAACTATCCTAGATCAGTTATAGTTAGATTTCTATCATCTTTTGATAAAGAGATGGTTCTTAAATCTGCTTGGGCTAAAACTCCTGTTAAGTTTAATGAGACAACTGTGCGTTTTGACAATGACTATTCTTCCATTGTAATTGCTAAAAGAAAAGTTTTTCTGCCACTAATAAGGGAGCTTAAAAAAGCACAGTTTAAAACATACCTTCTGTTTCCTGCCAAGCTTAAAATCTTCCTTCCTGATGGTCCTAAGGTCTTCGATGATTTAGACTCTGCTTTACTGTTTGTCAAAGAAAAAAGGATTTTGGATAAAATAGAAGAAATGGAATGGGCTAGTTCTTCATTAAAGAGATTGGCAACTGAAGCTTCCTGGAAGACTTCAGAGAAGAAGAAGAGACTAAAAAATGATTTGTTATATGTTTTTTTTCTCTCTCATCATTTTAGTTCATTATTAATCTTTTTGAATATAGTTCCTGCATTTCCAGAAAGCCACACATATTTTGGAAAAGATTTAATCAAAGTTATTCTCTATGTGCAAAGAAATGTTTTGTTTCATAACCAGTCAAAATGCCTGAGGATTTAATGGCAGGCTGTGCCTCGATTTGTTTTTCTTTCTGAAAAAAGTAAGGTTAGTAATTTGATACATTTTTTTATCTTTACCTTTTTTTCTTCTTTTATTATTTTCTTTGTTTAAACAATGACATTCTATTTAGATTATGTAGTGGGTAAAGGGTGGGGGAGGGCAGGGAGAGAATAGTAATGAAAATATCATTAATAGAATAATAACATATTTATTTCTTGTAAAAGTTTATAAGTTCTTCAAATGCTATTTCTAATTATACTTTCTTGATTATACTGCTTATGCTTGTTTGTAAATAATCTGTCATGCTTTAACTAATAATAATCAGAACTAAATAAGAGTAAATAATATGTTTTATTTTTAACTCTATTAATATAAACAGTAAGTAACATTCCATTGTATATACTTCTTACAGCTTTCTCTTACATTTTTTATTTCTGCCTCACTCCCTTTTATTTTCTACTCTCTTTCTTTTCTTTATTAATATATAGAATGCTTTAGACTGTGTGGGCACAGTGAATAATAGGATTTGTATGAAAATTGAGTTGGGAGAAGAATGCTGAGTTTTATTGCTTGTTGGTAATTTTGAGTTTAATTTCACTTGCATAGAGGCTGTGATGATCTGTGGAATACATTGTGGAGGTTCTGTCATGTTTAGATGCATTTACACTGCTAAATGAATGTTTGTCACTAGTTTTTAATAAGTTTCCGCCAAAATGTTAAGAGAGACAATCTGGGATGTGGGCTGTCTTATGCACAATGTCCTTGAGTTACCTCAGAATCTTCAAATCACAGAATTCTCACAGAGAAACTGAAAGCAGTTAGTATAAACATTGACAAGGTTATCACACTGACACACCACAGATTCAGGAAAAATACTCTGTTCATAAAATATGTCAGTTATAATGAGTTTAAATGATGTAGTTTCTTGTAGTAAGTAAATGTCTTATTTTAGAAGGCATAAAAAATGAAACATTTGTTTAAATGTTTTTGAAAATCTACTTAACAGCAGCATAATAATCTGTGTTAAAAATTTGTGTTCCAAACATATACTTTACTATAACTCATTTAATTCATCTGATTGACAAACATAAATAATCTTATAACTCTATTCTGGAAGAAATGTCATGTGATATATTTTAAAGCAGTAGGTTAGCATGATTGTAAAATCTGGTTACCAATATGTGTTTGCTGTGCATTATTTTGTATAAAGCAGACAGATTTATTCTAGGGACAGCAAGTAGGATAGTGCTCTACTAACACACAACTCAGTGAGATCAGATATATATATATATATATATATATATATATATATATATATATATATATATATGTGTGTGTGTGTGTGTGTGTGTGTGTGTGTGTGTGTGTGTGTGTGTGTGTGTATGTATGTGTGTGTGTGTGTGTGTGAGTGTGATGGCTTTTTTTTCTGAGAATCTGCATAACTATCCAATATGATTTATAATAATTTCTATGAATACAATATTTTACTCTATTGACAAAATGAATGTTTGCCACAAGTTTTAATAAGTTTCCCGCCAAAATGTTAAGGGAGACAATCTGGGATGTGGGCTGTCTCATGCATAGTGTCCATGAGTTTCCTCAGAAGCTTCACTCACAGAATTTTCACAGAGAAACTGAAAGCAGTTAGTATAAACATTGACAAGGTTATCACACTGACACACCACAGATTCAGGAAAAATACTCTATTCATAAAATATGTCAGTTATGATGAGTTTGGATGATGTAGTTTCTTGTAGCAAGTAAATATCTTATTTTAGAAGGCATAGAAAATGAAACATTTATTTAAATGTTTTTTTGAAAATCTACTTAACAGTAGCATAATAATCTGTGTTAAAAACTTGTGTTCCAAACATATACTTTACTATAACTCATTTAATTCATCTGATTGGCAAGCATAAATAATCTTATAACTTTATTCTGGAAGAAATGTCATGTGATATATTTTAAAGCAGTAGGTTAGCATGATTGTAAAATCTGGTTACTAATATGTGTTTGCTGTGCATTATTTTGTATAAAGCAGACAGATTTATTCTAGGGACAGCAAGTAGGATAGTGCTCTACTAACACACAACTCAGTGAGATCAGATATATATATATATATATATGTGTGTGTGTGTGTGTGTGTGTGTGTATCTATGTATATATGTGTATGTGTATATATGTGTGTGTGTGTGTGTGTGTGTGTGTGTGTGTGTGTGTGTGTGTGTGTATGTGTGTGTGTATATGTATGTGTGTGTGTCTGTGTTTATGTGTGTGATGGCTTTTTTTTTTTTTTTTTTTTTAGGTAATAACGCAGGTGTTTCTGAGAATCTGCATAACTATGCCATATGATTTATAACAATTTTATGAATACAATATTTTACTCTATTGACAATAATGAGTTTAAGTAAATGCTCATATACAAACAATTCAAGATTTTTTGGAAGCTGTTGATAGAATTCACATGACAGAAAATAGATGCATCTTAATGCATGTAATGTCTGAATCATATTAGCCAAAGTTTTTGATTTAAATGAATGTTAGAACATAATTTTCTCTCCTCTTGATTTCTAACATTAAGATTATTTGAATGCTATTAGAATTCAAGTGTTATATATTACATAGATCTATATAATAGTATGAACAGTTTTTTAAAAAAAAAAGAAAAGAGGGAAAAAAAAAAAAAAAAGTTTATCTTAGTTTATATGATGCTGTTTTACCAAATGTGTAGTTTTGTCTTGATAGATAATTGAATTGAAAACTGTTAACCTCAGTTAAATATAACTAGTATTAAATTGATAAGGTGGTAGCTGAGGTACTGCTGCTTAGGGTAGGGGGTTAACTTGAGTAGTAAATATTGCTCTAAGTTGGAGTTTTCAACTCCAGGCGGGATGCAAGGTTTAATCCTTACATTATTTTCACTTGTTCATTGTTATATGTATATAGTTTTGATATCCACAATATATTTTGTACACTCATTGTCACTACAAACAAAATTGAATCCTATACAAAATCCCATAAGAGATTTAATAAATACAGCTATATTTAAAGGTACACCTAAAAGAGGAGATGTAACATTATTTATCTTGTTATTTGTTATTTCGATCATAAGATTCTTGAGTTTTAAAAATGCCAAATTACATCTTTAAAAGGAATTTCTTTAAACATTAATGGATTGAATAATCCGTGTAAAAGGGCAAGCCTAATAAGATACATTAATCTACACAAGGCCAATCTAGTCTTCCTGCAAGAAACCCATCTCTTGAAAAAAAGATATTGATAAACTAGCCACTAATAAGTATGCAGTATTGGTTAGTTCAGAGCACACTCAGAAAAAAGAGGAGTGGCTATTTTATGGAATAAAAGTATGCCCATTCCTAAAACCATTAAGTCTTATCAGGATGACAAAGGAATGTTTTGTATGGTTACAATACAAATTAATGGGAAGACTTACACTTTAATTAATGTATACTGGATACCTGGAATTGGTATTAATACAGTGAAACATCATATTGATAAGATCATATCATTCTCTATAGGGGATATTATTTTAGCTGGTGATTTTAATTGTATACTACATGAAAGTGATACTACCACTATAAAGAAAAGAAGAATTACATCTAATGCAAAACATTTAAATGATTTTGCTAATTCTTATCATTTGAATGATATTAATAATCAGATAGAGTCAAAATCATTACCATACACCTTTTTTCTAACAGATATAAAACTTATTCAAAAATAGATAGGGTCTTTATTTCTAACCAGATGGTAACAGATTTAATTAATTCCAAAATCATTTCATGTCCTATATCTGATCATAACTCAATTGTTTTTGAATTCATGATAAAAATACTCATAATGTTCAGATCAAAAGGATACCAGCATACTTAACTCAGCTAAAAGACTATAAAGAATATATACTTTCAGAAGTACAACATTTTCTAGACATAAATAATACTCCTGAAGTCTCCATTGTCTATGTTTGGGATGCCTTAAAATCATATCTATATGGACAAAGTATCAGATGGTATAATAACAAAAGGAAATCTTGGGATAAGGAATTGTTAGATATTCAAAGTAAACTAGACTCTTATAAACATAATAATAAAGAAAATATTATGGACAAGAAAGTTATTGAAGAAATAAACAAACTAAATGAGAAATACAAATAAATTTTAACTCATAAAGTTAAAATAACTTTAGAGAAATACAAGTTTTGTCTTATTCAATAAGCCCCAAATACTTACATAGACTTAAAAATAAAACAAAAAGATTGAATAAACAAAACCATATAAAAGAAATCTTTTCTCTAAGGAAAAAGAAGAATGTTTCTAGTATACCAGAAATACTGGATGAATTTAGAAATCACTTTCACAAGATTAACCATAACAACATTAACATGGAACCTAAAGATAAAATAAAGGAGTTTATAACCACAAACATGAATAAAAAGCTTAATAAACAACAGATTAAACTATTGGACAAGAGTATTTCATATATAGAAGTTATTACACAAATAAATAAGCTTAAATCAAACAAAGCACCGGGTAATGATGGTATTATACCAGAGATATATAAAATCCTTTCTAAAACTACATATTCATTAATACATAAGGTTTTTATTCTGGCCCAAACTGAGTTAATAACCCCCCCCATCTTGGCAATATACATTTATTTCACCAATTTTAAAACCTAATAAAGATCCAACTAGATGTTCTTCATATCGACCCATCTCATTACTTAATGTTGATTATAAAATGTTTATGAGTATTTTTGCTGATAGATTGAAGACAATTATCCCCGCATTATAGACATAGATCAGACGGGCTTCATTGTAAATAGAAATACTTTTGATAATATAAGAAGAACTTTAACATTAATTGATTTTGCAAATAGGATAAAGAAAGATTTAACACTTATTAGTCTTGATATAGGTTCAGCATTTGATTCAGTAAGTTGGGACTATCTGTTTACCTTACTGAAGTGCACAAATTTCTCTGATGCATTTGTAAATTTAATTGAGCATTTATACAAAGGAACGCTGGCTTATATTAAGGTAGGAACATATGTTTCACAAAAAATACCCATTCTTAAAGGTACAAAGCAAGGATGTCCACTTTCTCCACTATTATTCACTTTAGTAATGGAGCCTTGGGCTAATTTGATTAGAAACAGTACTGACATAGAGGGTTTTGAAATAGAAGAAAATACAACATCAAAAATTCAACTTTTGCAGATGATGTTCTAATTACATCAGCAGGATCTAATTCTTCTATGCAGTCTTTATTTGATAAAATGATGAATTTTAAAAGTATTTCTGGTTTAATATTCAATGAAGAAAAACTAAAATACTACCTATATATACGAAAAAATACTCTCATTAGTGATTTTACTAAATATGTACCCAACTCAGGTCAGATAACTTATTTAGGTATAATACTATCTAAAGATATTAAATCTATTATATATAATAACTATAATACCTGTTTTCTTAATATACAAAATCTTTTAATACCTGGAATAATATGTTTTTACTATGGAGGAGAGACTTACAATTATTAAAATGATAATATTCCCCAAGATTTTATACTTAATACAATCAATAATACTTTCACCTACAAAAATAACTATCAAGAAACTGAATACACTAATGTTAAATTTCTTATGGGCACCTAATAGACCTAGGATTGCATTAAAGAAACATACTAATAGCTGGTCTCAAGGGGTATTTCTTTTCCAGACTTTAATTTATATATTATCTCTTCTATTATAAAAGTTATTACTTTATTAATAGATCGGTCATATGTCGCAAAATGGAAAGATTATTGGGAGCTAATTAGTATGCACTTCATGAAAATCTCCTTAACACATAAAAATATGATTATAAATAACTCCATGTTGTGGTTGCTAAAGGAATTTTGTACTTCACCTATTACACCTAAACATATGGTCTGTTACCCATTAAATATTATTATTAGTTATCATAACTTTATATTCATGCACCCTAAGTATAGGGAATGGAATTTTATTGTATTCCTATAATTTATACTCAGGGTATGCTTATGTCATCTACTTCTGAAGGAGCTCATTTAGCTATAGATAATAATCTAAAGTACTGGTATCAGCTGATATCTGATAATAAAGTTAAAAATCTAGATTTTTAAAACAAGAATTTGATCTAAGAGAAACTTGCTGGTTAGAGGTTCAGATCTTTAGACAACATCTCATTGATAGAATAGATCTAATGTCTATAACAGTTAAAGAATCTATTCCAAAACTGATTGATTACTTGATAATAAATTTACAGCATAAAGTTTCTGATAAAGGTAAACTTTCATATATACATAAAATTATCAGACAAGAAACTTTTACAATGTAGATTCATACTGGAATTATTTCACCTCTATTAATGGGGACCCACCAACTCAACAAGATAAACAATATATATTGGAATCTGCTTATAGAACTACATCTTCCATTGTCTGGAGACTTTATACATGGAAATTTTACATAGATCTTTTATACACCTTTGATGATGAATAAAATTAATAATAAAGATAATCTATGTAAGAGATGTAATGTAGAAATTAATGCTGACTGGGCTCATATGTTTTATGACTGTATGAAGTTGAAAGAATACTGGAAGTCAATTAATGAATTTTTGCAGGCTCTTTTACAGATAATTTCATTATTTCTAAGTCTCTTATATTATTCAACACACCTGTACCTCAATGTGTTAAAAAGATTAAGCTTCCCTTGTTATGGTCTATCCTAGCAGTGGCTAGGAAAATAATAACTAGAAATTGGATTTCAGATACACCTCCTTCGTTCAATGAATTTAAAAATGTTATGAATATAATGTGTCATATGGAAATAAGCACAATTAAAATGAGAACAACTAGAAAAACATCACATTTTATTGTATGGGATAATTTACAAAATTTGTTAACAAAATTCTAATTTCAATAGCACAGTATTTTAGTTTAATTAATTGATCTGATTGTAGTGGATGTCTTTGTAAATACTTTAGTTGTTTTGTTGAATATTATAATAATACCTATTTTTAATTATTTGTATAAAATTGTTATGATATTTCTCTTATATGTTAAAACAATAAATTTGTTTTAAAAAAAGAAAATAAACTAATAAAAAAAGGTATGTCTTGTTCTGATTATTCGTAAATAAACTAATAAAAGAAGATATGTCTTGTTCTGATTATTAGTAAAAAAACTAATAAAAGAAGGTATGTCTTGTTCTGATTATTAGTAAATAAACTAATAAAAAAGGTATGCCTTGTTCTGATTATTAGTAAATAAACTAATAAAAGAAGGTATGTCTTGTTCTGATTATTAGTAAATAAACTAATAAAAGAATGTATGTCTTGTTATCATTATTAGTAAATAAACTAATAAAAGAAGGTATGTCTTGTTCTGATTATTCGTAAATAAATTAATAAAAGAAGGTATGTCTTGTTCTCATTATCAGAAAATAAACTAATAAAAGAAGGTATGTCTTGTTCTGATTATTCGTAAATAAACTAATAAAAGAATATATGTCTTGTTCTGATTATTGGTAAATAAACTAATAAAAGAAGGTATGTCTTGTTCTGATTATTAGTAAATAAACTAATAAAAGAAGATATGTCTTGTTCTGAGTATTAGTAAATAAACTAATAATAGAAGGAATGTCTTGTTATCATTATTAGTAAATAAACTAATAAAAGAAGGTATGTCTTGTTATCATTATTAGTAAATAAACTAATAAAAGAAGATATGTCTTGTTATCATTATTAGTAAATAAACTAATAATAGAAAGTATGTCTTGTTATCATTATTACTAAATAAACTAATAAAAGAAGGTATGTCTTGTTATCATTATTAGTAAATAAACTAATAAAAGAAGGTATGTCTTGTTATTATTATTAGTACATAAACTAATAAAAGAAGGTATGTCTTGTTATCATTACTAGTAAATAAAATAATAAAAGAAGGTATGTCTTGTTCTGATTATTAGTAAATAAACTAATAAAAGAAGGTATGTCTTGTTCTGATTATTAGTAAATAACCTAATAAAAGAAGGTATGTCTTGTTCTGATTATTAATAATTAACTAATAAAAGAAGGTATGTCTTGTTCTGATTATTAGTAAATAAACTAATAAAATAAGATATGTCTTGTTCTGATTATTAGTAAATAAACTAATAAATTAAGGTATGTCTTGTTCTGATTATTAGTAAATAAGCTAATAAAAAAAGATATGTCTTGTTCTGATTATTAATAAATAAACTAATAAAAGAAGATATGTCTTGTTCTGATTATTCGTAAATAAACTAATAAAATAAGGTATGTCTTTTACTGATTATTCGTAAATAATCTAATAAAAGAATGTATGTCTTGTTATCATTATTAGTAAATAAACTAATAAAACAAGGAATGTCTTGTTATCATTATTAGTAAATAAACTAATAAAAGAAGGTATGTCTTGTTATCATTATTAGTAAATAAACTAATAAAAGAAGGTATATCTTGTTCTGATTATTAGTAAATAAACTAATAAAAGAAGGTATGTCTTGTTCTGATTATTAGTAAATACACTAATAAAAGAAGGTATGTCTTGTTCTGATTATTAGTAAATAAACTAATAAAAGAAGGTATGTCTTGTTCTGATTATTAGTAAAAAAACTAATAAAAGAAGGTATGTCTTGTTCTGATTATTAGTAAATAAACTAATAAAAGAAGGTATGCCTTGTTCTGATTATTAGTAAATAAACTAATAAAAGAAGGTATGTCTTGTTCTGATTATTAGTAAATAAACTAATAAAAGAAGGTATGTCTTGTTATCATTATTAGTAAATAAACTAATAAAAGAAGGTATGTCTTGTTCTGATTATTCGTAAATAAATTAATAAAAGAAGGTATGTCTTGTTCTCATTATCAGAAAATAAACTAATAAAAAAAGGTATGTCTTGTACTGATTATTCGTAAATAAACTAATAAAAGAAGATATGTCTTGTTCTGATTATTGGTAAATAAACTAATAAAAGAAGGTATGTCTTGTTCTGATTATTAGTAAATAAACTAATAAAAGAAGATATGTCTTGTTCTGAGTATTAGTAAATAAACTAATAAAAGAAGGAATGTCTTGTTATCATTATTAGTAAATAAACTAATAAAAGAAGGTATGTCTTGTTATCATTATTAGTAAATAAACTAATAAAAGAAGATATGTCTTGTTATCATTATTAGTAAATAAACTAATAATAGAAAGTAAGTCTTGTTATCATTATTAGTAAATAAACTAATAAAAGAAGGTATGTCTTGTTATCATTATTAGTAAATAAACTAATAAAAGAAGGTATGTCTTGTTATTATTATTAGTACATAAACTAATAAAAGAAGGTATGTCTTGTTATCATTATTAGTAAATAAACTAATAAAAGAAGGTATGTCTTGTTCTGATTATTAGTAAATAAACTAATAAAAGAAGGTATGTCTTGTTCTGATTATTAGTAAATAACCTAATAAAAGAAGGTATGTCTTCTTCTGATTATTAATAATTAACTAATAAAAGACGTTTATTCTTGTTCTGATTATTAGTAAATAAACTAATAAAATAAGATATGTCTTGTTCTGATTATTAGTAAATAAACTAATAAAAGAAGGTATGTCTTGTTCTGATTATTAGTAAATAAGCTAATAAAAAAGATATGTCTTGTTCTGATTATTAATAAATAAACTAATAAAAGAAGATATGTCTTGTTCTGATTATTCGTAAATAAACTAATAAAATAAGGTATGTCTTTTACTGATTATTCGTAAATAATCTAATAAAAGAAGGTATGTCTTGTTATCATTATTAGTAAATAAACTAATAAAACAAGGTATGTCTTGTTATCATTATTAGTAAATAAACTAATAAAAGAAGGTATGTCTTGTTCTGATTATTCGTAAATAAATTAATAAAAGAAGGTATGTCTTGTTCTCATTATCAGAAAATAAACTAATAAAAGAAGGTATGTCTTGTTCTGATTATTCGTAAATAAACTAATAAAAGAATATATGTCTTGTTCTGATTATTGGTAAATAAACTAATAAAAGAAGGTATGTCTTGTTCTGATTATTAGTAAATAAACTAATAAAAGAAGATATGTCTTGTTCTGAGTATTAGTAAATAAACTAATAAAAGAAGGAATGTCTTGTTATCATTATTAGTAAATAAACTAATAAAAGAAGGTATGTCTTGTTATCATTATTAGTAAATAAACTAATAAAAGAAGATATGTCTTGTTATCATTATTAGTAAATAAACTAATAATAGAAAGTATGTCTTGTTATCATTATTAGTAAATAAACTAATAAAAGAAGGTATGTCTTGTTATCATTATTAGTAAATAAACTAATAAAAGAAGGTATGTCTTGTTATTATTATTAGTACATAAACTAATAAAAGAAGGTATGTCTTGTTATCATTACTAGTAAATAAAATATTAAAAGAAGGTATGTCTTGTTCTGATTATTAGTAAATAAACTAATAAAAGAAGGTATGTCTTGTTCTGATTATTAGTAAATAACCTAATAAAAGAAGGTATGTCTTGTTCTGATTATTAATAATTAACTAATAAAAGAAGGTATGTCTTGTTCTGATTATTAGTAAATAAACTAATAAAATAAGATATGTCTTGTTCTGATTATTAGTAAATAAACTAATAAATTAAGGTATGTCTTGTTCTGATTATTAGTAAATAAGCTAATAAAAAAGATATGTCTTGTTCTGATTATTAATAAATAAACTAATAAAAGAAGATATGTCTTGTTCTGATTATTCGTAAATAAACTAATAAAATAAGGTATGTCTTTTACTGATTATTCGTAAATAATCTAATAAAAGAATGTATGTCTTGTTATCATTATTAGTAAATAAACTAATAAAACAAGGAATGTCTTGTTATCATTATTAGTAAATAAACTAATAAAAGAAGGTATGTCTTGTTATCATTATTAGTAAATAAACTAATAAAAGAAGGTATATCTTGTTCTGATTATTAGTAAATAAACTAATAAAAGAAGGTATGTCTTGTTCTGATTATTAGTAAATACACTAATAAAAGAAGGTATGTCTTGTTCTGATTATTAGTAAATAAACTAATAAAAGAAGGTTTGTCTTGTTCTGATTATTAGTAAAAAAACTAATAAAAGAAGGTATGTCTTGTTCTGATTATTAGTAAATAAACTAATAAAAGAAGGTATGCCTTGTTCTGATTATTAGTAAATAAACTAATAAAAGAAGGTATGTCTTGTTCTGATTATTAGTAAATAAACTAATAAAAGAAGGTATGTCTTGTTATCATTATTAGTAAATAAACTAATAAAAGAAGGTATGTCTTGTTCTGATTATTCGTAAATAAATTAATAAAAGAAGGTATGTCTTGTTCTCATTATCAGAAAATAAACTAATAAAAGAAGGTATGTCTTGTTCTGATTATTCGTAAATAAACTAATAAAAGAAGATATGTCTTGTTCTGATTATTAGTAAATAAACTAATAAAAGAAGGTATGTCTTGTTCTGATTATTAGTAAATAAACTAATAAAAGAAGATATGTCTTGTTCTGAGTATTAGTAAATAAACTAATAAAAGAAGGAATGTCTTGTTATCATTATTAGTAAATAAACTAATAAAAGAAGGTATGTCTTGTTATCATTATTAGTAAATAAACTAATAAAAGAAGATATGTCTTGTTATCATTATTAGTAAAAAAACTAATAATATAAAGTATGTCTTGTTATCATTATTAGTAAATAAACTAATAAAAGAAGGTATGTCTTGTTATCATTATTAGTAAATAAACTAATAAAAGAAGGTATGTCTTGTTATTATTATTAGTACATAAACTAATAAAAGAAGGTATGTCTTGTTATCATTATTAGTAAATAAAATAATAAAAGAAGGTATGTCTTGTTCTGATTATTAGTAAATAAACTAATAAAAGAAGGTATGTCTTGTTCAGATTATTAGTAAATAACCTAATAAAAGAAGGTATGTCTTCTTCTGATTATTAATAATTAACTAATAAAAGAAGTTTATTCTTGTTCTGATTATTAGTAAATAAACTAATAAAATAAGATATGTCTTGTTCTGATTATTAGTAAATAAACTAATAAAAGAAGGTATGTCTTGTTCTGATTATTAGTAAATAAGCTAATAAAAAAGATATGTCTTGTTCTGATTATTAATAAATAAACTAATAAAAGAAGATATGTCTTGTTCTGATTATTCGTAAATAAACTAATAAAATAAGGTATGTCTTTTACTGATTATTCGTAAATAATCTAATAAAAGAAGGTATGTCTTGTTATCATTATTAGTAAATAAACTAATAAAACAAGGTATGTCTTGTTATCATTATTAGTAAATAAACTAATAAAAGAAGGTATGTCTTGTTATCATTATTAGTAAATAAACTAATAAAAGAAGGTATGTCTTGTTATCATTATTAGTAAATAAACTAATAAAAGAAGGTATGTCTTGTTATGATTATTAGTAAATAAACTAATAAAAGAAGGTATGTCTTGTTCTGATTATTAGTAAATAAACTAATAAAAGAAGGTATGTCTTGTTCTGATTATTAGTAAATAAACTAATAAAAGAAGGTATGTCTTGTTCTGATTATTAGTAAATAAACTAATAAAAGAAGGTATGTCTTGTTCTGATTATTAGTAAATAAACTAATAAAAGAAGGTATGTCTTGTTCTGATTATTAGTAAATAAACTAATAAAAGAAGGTATGTCTTGTTCTGATTATTAGTAAATAAACTAATAAAAGAAGGTATGTCTTGTTCTGATTATTAGTAAATAAACTAATAAAAGAAGGTATGTCTTGTTCTGATTATTAGTAAATAAACTAATAAAAGAAGGTATGTCTTGTTATCATTATTAGTAAATAAACTAATAAAAGAAGGTATGTCTTGTTATCATTATTAGTAAATAAACTAATAAAAGAAGGTATGTCTTGTTCTCATTATTAGTAAATAAACTAATAAAAGAAGGTATGTCTTGTTCTGATTATTAGTAAATAAACTAATAAAAGAAGGTATGTCTTGTTCTGATTATTAGTAAATAAACTAATAAAAGAAGGTATGTCTTGTTCTGATTATTAGTAAATAAACTAATAAAAGAAGGTATGTCTTGTTCTGATTATTAGTAAATAAACTAATAAAAGAAGGTATGTCTTGTTCTGATTATTAGTAAATAAACTAATAAAAGAAGGTATGTCTTGTTCTGATTATTAGTAAATAAACTAATAAAAGAAGGTACGTCTTGTTCTGATTGTTAGTAAATAAACTAATAAAAGAAGGTACGTCTTGTTCTGATTATTAGTAAATAAACTAATAAAAGAAGGTACGTCTTGTTCTGATTATTAGTAAATAAACTAATAAAAGAAGGTACGTCTTGTTCTGATTATTAGTAAATAAACTAATAAAAGAAGGTACGTCTTGTTCTGATTATTAGTAAATAAACTAATAAAAGAAGGTATGTCTTGTTCTGATTATTAGTAAATAAACTAATAAAAGAAGGTATGTCTTGTTCTGATTATTAGTAAATAAACTAATAAAAGAAGCTATGTCTTGTTCTGATTATTATTAAATAAACTAATAAAAGAAGGTATGTCTTGTTATCATTATTAGTAAATAAACTAATAAAAGAAGATATGTCTTGTTCCGATTATTATTAAATAAACTAATAAAAGAAGGTATGTCTTGTTATCATTATTAGTAAATACACTAATAAAAGAAGGTATGTCTTGTTCTTATTATTAGTAAATAAACTAATAAAAGAAGGTATGTCTTGTTATCATTATTAGTAAATAAACTAATAAAAGAAGGTATGTCTTGTTCTGATTATTAGTAAATAAACTAATAAAAGAAGGTATGCCTTGTTCTGATTATTAGTAAATAACCTAATAAAAGAAGGTATGTCTTCTTCTGATTATTAATAATTAACTAATAAAAGAAGGTATGTCTTGTTCTGATTATTAATAATTAACTAATAAAAGAAGGTATGTCTTGTTCTGATTATTAGTAAATAAACTAATAAAAGAAGATATGTCTTGTTCTGATTATTATTAAATAAACTAATAAAAGAAGGTATGTCTTGTTATCATTATTAGTAAATAAAGTTATAAAAGAAGTTATGTCTTGTTATCATTATTAGTAAATAAACTAATAAAAGAAGATATGTCTTGTTTTCATTATTAGTAAATAAACTAATAAAAGAAGGTATGTCTTGTTATCATTATTAGTAAATAAACTAATAAAAGAAGATATGTCTTGTTATCATTATTAGAAAATAAACTAATAAAAGAAGGTATGTCTTGTTCTGATTATTAGTAAATAAGCTAATAAAAGAAGATATGTCTTGTTCTGATTATTAGTAAATAAACTAATAAAAAAAGGTATGTCTTGTTCTGATTATTAGGAAGCATAAGCATTATTCCCATTTGTATGTGTGGCAGTATGTCATTTTTTTTTAATCCAAAAGGAGATGCTTATATAGTTTGATTAGATCAACTTTTAATAGACTCAGTCAGCCACTCCCTTGCAAACCTCGCCCTTCCTGTTCTCATATATTTTATAGTTTTCCAAGTTTCCAATCTACAGATTGGCCTCATTCCATCATGTTTGTATTACAGATATTACATTATAGTTATACAATTGTGCCATATTTACTATTTCATGTATTTTGTTTTATGCATCTTTGGTATGTACTGGGCAAGATTGAAGTTAGGTGAAGTAGCATTCATACCTCGACAATTATCTTTAGACTAATAGTAACTCATTTCATTCTGTTCACTTTATACATCATTTAAACTGTGCACTTGTGCAGGAATGCAGCTGATTTTTGTGTCCTGGTGTTTTACTCCTACTTTTTAAAATGTAATTTATTTTAATAATTCAGGCCTTTAACTACATTACCTGTTATACTGAAAATACAATTAAAAGCTGTTTTATAAAAATATTTTACTTTAAAATTCATTGCGTCTATTCTGTCATTTCTCATTAGGCTTACTTTATATAGTTTTAATAAGCATAAAAAGAGAGGTTAATGTAACCAGTCAATCAGCATGTTTTGGAAAGGTGGCAAGAATCTGGAGTACCCAAAGAAACCTATTTAGATATGGGGAGAACATGCAAACATTACACAGAAAGTTACAGGAGGCCAAGAATAAACTCTAGCTTCTGCATATGTGTGATAGAGCTCTTCACTACTTGCTCATACTGTCCTTCATGGGTTCCCTCATATATGGTTTAAGACACAAATTTCCTTGTTTTATCATTTTATCAAATATTCCTTCTATTTTTGATTTATTTAACATATTTGTAAAGATGTTTTGCTATGCATATTTTGTTTTATTCATTATGAAATTTAGTTACAGAGAAGAAAAAAATCATCACAGACTATGGCTGGTATTCAGAGAAATCAGCTGCAGCTGCTTACACTGCCTAACACAGGTAGATTAAGTGTAACAAAAGATGTTATTCAGAATCTGCTTCGGCTGCAGTGAGGAAGATGTCATTACTAGCTAATTTGCATGTCTATGAATCATTCTTTATTATTACCCATGGAAACAAGCACTTTCTGGTAGTAATTTACAATGGTGACCCATGAATTCCATGGCATAGACAATCCCCCACACCTTCACACACACACACACACACACACACACACACACACACACACACACACACACACACACACACACACACACACGTGCACACATGCGCACACTTACACACATATATGCACACACTGCCATTTTCCTCTATTCTTATACCTGCAAATATACACATGCACACTCACTGCACACACATACTCACATTCACACATACACACACACGTGTGTGCATGCACTCCCACACACACACACACACACACACACACACACACACACACACACACACACATAAACACATCAACCACTCAACTGATAAAGCACCGCTAAGCTTCACTCCACTTAGGGTTACCACCTGTCCCACTTTGTGAGGGACAGTCCCTCTTTGGGCAGTTGTGTCCTGCAAAAAAATTGTAAAAATGGCAAATGTCCTGAGATTTTAGGGTGAAATTATTTCTTATAGTTTATGTAATAGTTGCATAAAACAGTTATTCTGTATCTGAAACACCTAAATGTTATAAGAAACAGAATAAGCAAATGAAATACTACAATAATAAGCTTTTATTTAGGCAAAAAAATGAAGTTCTGTCCTTTTACTAGCCGTGGGTATGTTTTGGCCTTCAAAATCTGACATTTGTACCAAAAATTTCCCACTTTGGACATTTTAAAAGGTGGCAAACCCTACTTACCTACAATGTGGTTTCTCCCATTGACTTGAATGGATGATCTCCATTTTTTGGCCATGTTGGCTGATGCAGCTGTCCATGTTAATTTACATAGCTGAGTGATTCTGTAATATGAAGGGGTATTCTCAGACATGTTGGGGAGAACATATGACTACTTAGCATTAGCTGGTCCATGGAATGTCTCCTTATCCTGCAGCACGGTCAGAGGGAACACCACCTGCTGTGATTTTTCTACACAAAGAAAATCAGTATGATAGGCAGTCTCTGAACTGGAAAGGGTTACCATGAGGGATGTCCACTTGCAGTAGTGATTACCACTCATAATTACTCTGAATTCCAGAGTATATCTCTTACTAAGTCCACCTTCATTTTCTGTTCTATTTACTACTCCTTTCTTTATAAAATGTAACCTGTTACCTCATATTGCAGTACAATATTCCCATTATTTCAATTTTAAACATTTATCTGCACCAGTTGGGAAATTCATTGTATAGTTATGCTTAGTATATGACCAAAGTTGTAGGGGTCTATATTAGAACATCGAACATTCAAAATGTCGAGTGTTCTAATATCGAACCCTATGAATCGAAAATTTAAAACATCAAACATTCATAACAGCAAATTTTTTCCTAGGGGAAAAAAATTTGCTGTTCCAAAACACATACACACAACACAAGCACACCAAACAAACAGCAATCCACACACATACACCTAACTCTGCACTAAACTATACATACACCACTAACTATCCACTTACCTTAACCCAAACCCTAAACCTAAGGTCCGTCACTATCGCACAGTCACCTCACCCGTGCCCTAACCCTAACTCACCTACCCCACCCTAACCCTCACGTCCACACAATCGCACACTTACCTGACCAGTGCCCTAACCCTCACATCCACACAATCGCACACTTACCTGAACCCGACCCGTAACCTTCTACCACAGCGCTGAAAATACCGAAGCAACAGAAACGGTCAACCAAATTCTTTCCCTAGGAAAAAATTTGTTTTTCTGTTTCTTCTATATTTTCAGAGTTCACTGAAAACGGGTCGAAATTAGAACACTCAACATTTTGAATGTTCGGTGTTCTAATATAGACCCAGTTGTAGCTACACATAAAGTGAAAAATGTACCTTCAGCTATTTTACTAAATACTGCAGTTTTTTTTGTATTCATAATCCTGTTTTGTTTAGTGGTCTTTCTTTCACTTTCATATGTAAGCCTTAGTAATGTTATCTATATACATCTGGATTTTATATAAATTCTTTCAACATTTTAAATGTATTTTATTTTCTCCTGTGTCTCTTCACCTTCTTAACTTAATTGTATCCCTTACTAGTCTGCATCTCATTTGTGATTGCCTCAAAGAAGTGTGATCACAAATGAGTGAAACTTCTTAAATGTGAGTAACATTTGGGAGAAAGAACAGTAAAAAGGTATTAGGGAGCAAGTTTCCCCAATATGGGAGTTGCACCCCCATACCTTTTCTACTTATATATTCTAATATTGAGGTTACACCTTCATTGGAAAAGGGCAAATCTCCATTATACTGGCAATTCAGTCTTCTGTGTAAAAGCCAGCTGATCAAACAACAGTGATCACACAAAAGAGTGTGAGTCATTAGTATTTCATAAAAAGCTCTGCACCCATTTGACATGTGCTATCTCAGTATCTAATGATAGAAATGCTTCTTATTTATCAACATGCTTTCTGTGAATTATTTTATGACATTGCGAGCTTTTTTGCAGCCCCTTAGCCATTGTTTTATCATCTGCATTTAGCAGTGTTAATGGTCTCCACTTGTGTATCTTGTCTCTTTTCCCTTTTTGCATATATTTAATAAAATCATTTTTGTATGGTTCTGGCAACCCTTTTTCAACACTTCATTCATGACCTTCAAACCATACTGAAAATATAGTCTTATAATGTATAGCCCATACTATGAGTGCCTAATATTAATTGATATTCATGTTTTTAAGAATTTATTCTATCTCTTAGTCATTAATTAACATATTGTCTATATCTCTTTCATTATTCCCTTTATTTGATTGCTTTATATCTTTTATTACAACATTTTCTTCCATAATCTCATATGTTGCTCTTAAAATATGTCAATCAGGTAACCCATGAGTTTCACTTAAGAGCACTGCCAGAATAAATAACTTGCTTTAGACATGCAGCAGGTAAATGGTAAAGGGGAATCAAACCCAGTAGTTCAGGATGACATTTAACAGTAGCTCATATCCTAAAGCCTTGCAGATTTCTTTCTTTCGTGTAACTTCTGCCAAAAGTAAATTTCCCCCTCTTACATTGTATATGATATTTTTATTTTTTTATACGTTCCTCTTCCGAGTCATCTCTTCAAATATTTATTTTATAGGTTTTACACTATGTACCTTACTGTTCTGCATCATGGGGTTCCTTAATATGCTTCACATTTCACATAAGTAAACATTAAGACATGATAAGGTGATTTTTTCTGCAATAAGACATGAGGCAGTGTGCTTGATATAGATATTGTAGATATTACCACATGCCAGGGGTGTTGAAAGGCATATTTTGCACTCATAAAACTGGACATATTGTTTCTGTTGACTGAATTTTAAATTAAGCAGCTTATGTATAAGAAATATATATTTTGTAGGATGTTTTAATGTCAAATACTAGCTACACACATTTTAAAGTGTTGCACAAGGTTATAACTTTTTAACTTTGTGAAGTTTTCAGGATTTCATTTAAGTTCTGTCTGTGGTGGTGCTGCGGTAGCATTGTCGCCTCACAGTAAGACATTGTCCTGTTTGATTCTCAGCTAGACCGTCTTCTGTGTGGTGTGAAGACATGCATGAATGGGCATATCTTCGTTGAAGGTTGTGCGTCAGAGCCGACAACTCGGCATGTAAAAATCTACTGCCAATCATTAGCGGATTGGAGTTCCGCTGTGGCGACCCCTAACCGGGAAAAGTCAAAAGACACAACAACATTTAAGTTCTGTCTGTCTATTGTATGTTATGTACAGTTCTCTTTGTAACAGTGACCAAGAGCACACTGCATCTCAGTAGCAGTCTTCTATATACTATTACTATTACTGTATTAATGTTTTACTGTTACACTAAACATTTATTTATTTACTGACACGTGTTTACTGGGAAAGTCCAACTGGCCACTAACCCATATTCTGCTGAATCCCACAGAGAAAACTACAATATTCCTCATGAAAGAAAAAAATGCAGAATGTAGCAAATATTAACAAATTATATGAACTGTCATTTATACAAGTGCAATATAAAATAAGAGAGTTCTAAGGGTTACCATTTATACAAGTATAATACAATATACTACACAATAACTTAAGAAATAGTAAAATTGTCTAGTGAACAGAACTAAGTTTCTTCTTCCTCTTCTGTTTCTTTCAGCTTCCGTTTCTTCCTGTCCTCTGTATCTTGCTCTGTCACACCAAACACCTGCATGTCCTCTCTCACCACAGCCATAAACCTCATCTTAGGCCTTCCTCTTTTCCTCTTACCTGGCAGCTCCATCCTTAGCATTCTTTTCCCAATATACCCAGCATCCCTCCTCAGCACATGTCCAAACCAATGCAATCTCGCCTCTCTGGCTTTGTCTCCAAACCGTCCAACTTAGGCTGACCCTCTAATATACTAATTTCTAATCCTATCTATCCTCATCATACCCAATGTAAATCTTAACATCTCTAACTCTGCCACCTCCAGCATGGACTCCTGTCTTTTCATCAGTGTCACCTTCTCCAACCCATATAACATAGCTGGTCTCACTACCCAATTGTAGACCTTCCCTTTCACTCTTACTGGTAGCCCTCTGTCACAAATCAATCCTGACACTCTTCTCCACCATTTCTACCCTACCTGCACTCTCTTCTTCACCTCTCTTCCACACTCACCATTACTCTAAACTTTTGATCCCAAGTATTTAAACTCATGCACCTTCACCAACTCTACTCCCTGCATCCTCACCATTCCTCTGTCCTCCCTCTCATTCATACACATATATTCTGTCTTAGTCCTGCTGACCTTCATTCATCTAATCTCTAGAGCATATGTCCACCTCTCCAGGGTCTCCTCAACCTGTTCCCTACTCTCACTACAAGTTACAATGTCATCAGCAAACATTGTAGTCCATGGGGATTCCTGTCTGATCTCATCTGTTATCCTTGATGTAATCCCACCTCCACCTTAAATGCATCTGTCACTCCCACTGCAGATCTCACCACTGTCACACTACCCTTGTACATATCCTATACCACTCTTACATACTTCTCTGCCACTCCTGACTTCCTCATACAATACCACAACACCTCTCAAGGCACCCTGTCATATGCCTTCTCTAAGTCCACAAAGACACATTGCAACTTCTTCTGACCTTCTTTATACAGATCCATCAACACCCTCAGAGCAAACATTGCATCTGCAGTGCTCTTTCCTGGCATGAAACCATACTGCTGATCACTAATCATCACCACCCTTCTTAACCTAGCTTCCACTACTCTTTGCCATAACTTTATACTGTGGCTGATCAGTTTTATCCCTCTGTAGTTACTACAGCTCTACACATCACCCTTATTCTTAAAAATAAGTACCAGTACACTTCTTCTCCACTCCTCAGGCATCCTCTCACTTTCCAAGATTTCATTAACCAATCTGGTTAAAAACTCCGCTGCCATCTCTCCTAAACACCTCCATGCTTCCACAGGTATGTCATCTGCACCAACAGCCTTTCCATTCTCCATCTTCATCATAGCATTCCTTACTTCCTCCTTGCTAATCCATTGCACTTCCTGATTCACTACCCGACATCATCCAACCTTCTCTTGCTCTCTTTCTCTTCATTCATCAGAATCTCAAAGTACTCCTTCCATCTGCTCAACACACTCTCCTCACTTGTGAGTTTTTTCCCCTCATTATCCTTTATCACCCTTACCTGCTGCACATCTTTACTAGCTCAGTCCCTCTGTCTAGCCATTTGGTACAGGTCCTTTTCTCCCTCCTTAGTGTCCAACCTTTCATACAACTCTCCATATGCCTTATCCTTAGCCTTTGTCACCTCTCTCTTCACCAAAAGCCTCATCTCCTTGTACTCCTGTCTTCATTTCTCTGGCAATACAACTAAGCTTAATTTGTTTAAATTGTAAGATGTGAAGCAAGAGAACTGGAAGCAAAGGTGAGAGAAGTAAGGAAATACATTAATTCATAAGAGATAAGAGAGAGATTATTAATAAGTTGAATGTGTGTCATAGAGGAGAGAGTGAGTGAAATATCGGTTAGTAAAGAAAGGAATATGAGTATACAAGAGAAGAGAATAGAAAATGTGTGTATAAAGTTACATACAACTGAACTTCATGTTGTACTTAAAATAAACCTTTTATTTATTGACATTTGTTTACTGGAAAACTCTGACTGGACAATAAGCCATTTTCTGCTGAGGCACAGGGAGAAAAGCTCCAACATACTTAAGGGAGATTTAATATATTACAAATGAATATTTGAAGGATATGTACTTTGGTGGCAAAGCAATGGAATATGATTTTCAGCAGTGGAACAGGAAATGGTAGTAACGTAAGGGAGAAGGGCAAGTCAGAAAAGTAAAAAAATGATTATAGCTGTGGAAGTCAAAGTGAGGATGGCTGCAAAAAAAGTGTAGTGAGTGATGAAACTGTGGTAAGAAGCTGAAGGTGGTATGAAAGACAAAAGTAGAGTAAAGGATGGGACTAGCCAGCTGGGGAGCATGAGCAGAGACAGCCATTTTGGATGCAGCCTAATAGGATGACCTATGGGTGGATAAAGATTAAATTCCTGAGCGTTATTTTCTCAAAGTCCAATCCTTTGAGGATCAGAGCTCTTCCTTAGCAAATCACTGCCTGTAAGTTGTGCCAGGACTGATACCCTTTTCAGGGATAATTTCCCCCTTCTTCGAGCTGGTGCAACCATGGTGGTGGTATATATAAGTTAGAGTGTGTGGGGAGCTTGACACATTGACACACACTTCAGGGGATGCAGGAGGCTTGCCCCCTGAAAAATCATTGAACAAAGTGTTTTTTGGGGAATGCAGTTTGGGGATTCTGATCCTTGGCATGTTGAACTTTGTCACTCATAATGGAAGCAGCCTAAAGCATCATAAAAATGGTTTAAGTATAACATGATGTTCAGTTGTATGAGTCATAATGGCAGTAGTTTTCTGAGTAATAAGATCATTTAAGACTACTGTGACTCAGTGCTATAGGCAATTACTGCCCAGCCTGTATAACTGAGTACTGGCAGGAGAAAGAGTCTGGATGAGATTCAGATATCACTATCACAGTGTTTCACAAATATGTATGCTGTTTTCTTGGTAATGCACACTCAAAAAGAGTCACAAGAGTAACAATACTGATGGCAGCTCTAAAAAATGAAAAGCACATGAGTGTCAGCAGTGGTACACCACACACACACACAAACACACACACACACACACACACACACACACACACACACACACACACACACACACACACACACACACACACACACACACGATGGGTTACCTTATGGTATGCTTGTTGTAGCGTTAAGCTTATTTACAAAGATAATAATTTGGTGGAAATCTGAGGAGCTAAAAGACACATATATACATAAACAGTAATGCTCCCCCAGCGTTGTTCTTTAGTTGCTTTACCTGATGCTGCCATCAGTGATAATTTGTGCTTATTGCCTTTATATCCTTGGGATCCTATGGCAACTATTACTATGTGGATTTTATTACTATATTAATAGTCATTTGTATTTTTGCAATGTTTTACTTTTGTTTTGCACATTTTCAAAGTCATCTCTTAGGTCAAGCACTGCCTTCCAAAGTCTTTCTGCTACATTTGTTAAGTTGATTTGACTCCTGAGTTAGAGTTGTTTTCTATTGCTATGGAGACCGTCTTTACTTTCTTTTTTTTCGATAATCATTTTTATTGTTTTTCAAAACCATAATACAATTCACACACTATTTACATTATGTACAAAATTGCTTCCAGTAGTTAGCACCACATCAAGTATCAACATCATGCATTAACAATAGATACGGCACTAATCAGGGAAAAAGAAAAGAAAAAACAAAAAAGAGACAAATAGTAACAAACCAAAGCCAACAATCTGAATTATTTTTCCGTCCTCTATCTAATCTAAGATTGAGTTTATTCTCTTCCTATATATCCTGCAAGTAAGTGAATAGGAACCTCTAGGCCAACATAATGTTAAAGATTTGCTCCCATATTTTTATGCTGTTTATACTTTTCTTGTTGTTACTAATTAATAACTTATGCGCTAAAATATGTCTTATCGCTAACAACCTGAAATTTTCCCACGATGTCTGGGCTGGGTTCAACCAGTTTGTGGCTATGTATAATTTCATTAATAAGCTGATATTCATAATTACAATCCTCCTTGATTTATCTAAATTCTCCGGGGGGATATGGAGAATCAAAAATTCCCAAGAGAGTGTTGAGCTTTGGTAACCCATTTTTTGTAATTGCAATTTTAATGAGTTCCACAATTTATAAATGCACTTGCAACTCCAGAACATGTGTAGCAGGTCCGCTGTCTGATCTAAACACTGTGGACATTTGGGTGAGTTCTTCGAATTTAATTTATGAAGAGTGAGACGAGTATAATACGAGTTATTAAATATCATCAGTTGAGTAAAGACCAATTTTTGAAGGGATACGGACCTCAATGTTAAGTTAAATGCCTCTAATATCTTACTATCATCTAGCGATATCAATTTCTCTTTCCAGTATTTCGATAAAAGAATATAATTATTGTATTTCCTTTCTTTTATCACTTTATACGCTGAGGTTATATATTTTCTGTCTTGTAGCAAGGCTTCCCACAGATTGCGAGAAACAACTAAGTCCTCTTCTTTGATTTCAGAGCTATTAAAATAATTTATGGCCAAATCTTTTAGCTGCCTCATAATAATTAAATAAGAAGTAGAAAGATTCATCTCTTTTAAGATATCATGTACTGCTACTCCTAAGAAGGGGTATAAATCCAGCACAGTTAAATCCTTAATAAGGGGGAATTTCTTTAAATCTATCAAGTGATTACCAATAGTCATGTTTGGATTCCCATGAAACAGTTGAAAAGCCATCATATAGTTTAGTAATTTTAAAGAGGCAAACAGAGTTTGAATTGCCATTACATAAGTCTTAATGTGCTCCATTAAATCATATTTGCTCAGTGTTCGAATATTTAAAAATGGTACCTCTTTAACGTTAATTCCCATTCCTCTTATGTGTTTACAAGTTAGAAGTACCCATTTGGGAATCCATTTTGTACTATTACTGTCCAAGTAAGAAACCCTTAAAATCCTATTAGCCTGAATCACTAAATAGTACATTTCAAAATCTGGTAGATCCAACCCCCCCCCCCCACCTATTTTTTGGAGCCATCAATTTCTCATATGATATTCTCGTTTTCCTGGGTTCCCAAAGAAATCTCCCCAATTCTATCTGAAACTGTTTAAAAAATGTTTTCGTGATTTTGAGTTGTGCAGCTCTAAAAATATATAGCATTCTGGGAAGAACATTCATTTTTATAATCGCTGCTCTTGCCATCATCGGTAACTTCAATTTGCTCCATCTTTTTAAATCCAATGTTATTTGGTCTCCAGTTGTCTTAATATTATTCATAAAGAAATCTCTGTTTTCAGTTGAGAATGCAATCCCCAGATATTTTATCCTTTCTTCCGTCATTACTTGTCCTATCAATGGTAGCAATGAAAAAGGTGTGGGTGTCTTTAAAGGGAATATTTTAGTTTTTTTGAAATTTAGTTTATAATTAGAAATTCTCTCAAAGTTTTGTATTGCTGTTAATATTTTTTCAGTATCAGAAACCTGTGTAGTACAGTATATGTTTAAGTCATCTGCAAAGGCAGCCATCCTAACCTTTATCCCTAAAAGTACTGGAGAGTTGTAAAAGACATTTTGTTTAATGTGTAGGAATAAGGGCTCCAAATATAGATTAAATAGAATGGGAGATAATGGGCATCCCTGACGAGTACCATTTTTGATTTGTATCCTTTTAGAGCATTCATGATTTATAGATAAATTAGTATATGCGTTATTGTATAATTTCTTTAATGTTAAAATAAACTCCTGAGGTATATTAAAATATGATAATATATCAAATAAATATACCAGATTAACTCTGTCGAATGCTTTCTGAGCGTCAATTATTAGTGCATATATGTTCATATTTTTATACTTCGCATAAGAAATGAGTGTATGAAGGGTTAATGTATTGTCCGTGGTCTGTTTCCCATCTATAAATGGAGACCGTCTTTACTTTCTTTCTATACAACTTAATTAACTGCTTGTTGAGGACTATGATTTAGTTTTCATCAAGATCCTTTTTTTTTACATTTCTGGATGCCTTTTACTATTCCTGATCAGGTGCTAGACTTAAATTTGAGTTTATACTGTTTTGTTACTGTAAATTATGTTTGAGTCAGAATATTGATCTGTTTATTTATTTTCTTAATTTTATTTTTATTCAGATTTTGTAATATATTTGTGCTGGGTTCTGCGTTTCTGGAGTTTGTTGTTACATTTATTGTTTTGTTTGTTTGTTTTTTTTTATGATATTTCTGTGTTTGATAGCTTGACGGTTTCAAGATGGTAGAACTTTATTTGCTTTTATAGTTTGTGAAAGATTAGGGATGTGTCACTGGATGTGAAGTCTTGGTGACCTGAAGCAATTTTCTCCAGTATGACATAACAGATTTGATACACTGGCAATTAACAATCTGATTATTCAGTATTAAGTTCTCATTTTATAATGAATAACTGCACAGTTTGGTGTGTGGTAAGTCACAATGCCGTAGGTCAAATGTTCTTCTCACCTAGCTTTGCAGTCATCACATAAATACCAGCACCATCTTATATAAGGGATGTTTCAAGTATCAAATTTTTTGATATAATTATTACTTAAGTTATTGTTTTATGAATGGTTATACAAGTATTTGATGAAAATGTGTTGCTGTTATGGATATTATTAATATGCAACAGACAGATTTTCAGTTTTTTAGTAGTATGAATAAATAGTTACACCTGTAAAATATTCCACAACACTGAATGAACTGAGGGGTAAGGTAAGGTGCTGTATTTGTCAATTATAAATATGCATACTGATACAGCCCACAAACTTAAGATAAAGTCATTGCAGTTTTTCTGTGCATTCCGAATGTATGGTTGTAGCATCATTTTGTTTTGTTTTAGTTGTCATATTACTTTTAATGGGCCACTGAATTTTATTATGTTGTTATCATTTACTTATTGTTCAGAAGTTATTTTAAGTGCTTCTACTTAAAGTTATCACAAAGCATAACAATGTGTTTGTAATCTAGTACTTCAGAAAGCCAGTTTCACACAGAGCCTTAAGACCCTGCAACATTCCTAGGTTTTATTCCTACAGCTTCCATCTAGACCATGCTCTTAACCACTCATCTTTTAAAATAATAGTAGGGGACCATCAAAAATCGGGTCCACTTCTTAATTTAGAAAGATCACTATCTTGAGATTCATAATATTGAACCCAGAATCTCAAGGTTGTGAAATCTCGAAATTAAGAAATTAAAAAAAAAAACTTGACAACTGCTAAAACCATGTTTTTGCAGGGGGCCAAGCCCCCCTGCGCCTACAACACCTACTACAACCTAAATATACTAACGCCGCGATCGCTGTACAGTGAAGAGAACGGCAATCTACATCGCTATATAGTGCAGAACAGGAACATTACTATTCCCTTCACTGTAGTGCGATCTCAGAGTTAGTATATTTAAGTTGCAGGGGGTATGGAGGGTGCAGGGAATGATTTTAGCAGTTGTCATGTTTTCTTTTTTTTTATTATTTCTTAATTTTGAGATTTCACAACCTCGAGATTCTGGATTCAATATTATGACTCTCGAGACTGTGATCTTTTGAAATTAAGAAGTGGACTCCAAAAATCACAGCAGAAGATCCAAAATGATAGCACTTAAAATTTGCTTATATGCAAATATGCAGTTCTGGATGGGAATATCTTTGTATGTGAACACAAATAAATTCTTAAACAAGATAAATATATACTTTTGCATAGAAACTAATAAAGTATGTCATATGTAACATGATTACAAACAGACAAACAAAACTTTACCAAGTTTCTGAATTTTTGCCATTAAGGTGTAAAGTTTAGTGTAGTGAATTAAACATCAGCCTGTGGTTAAACTTCATACCTGCAAGGCTAGCTGTTTTCACAAAGAAGGGGGGTATTTATAACAGAACTTGACAACAGCAGAGCCATAAGTAGGTTGGGGCAAATGGGGCAATCACCCCATGTGCCAGGTTCTAAGTGGGGCAAAATGCAGAAAATTGTAGTTTTTATTTATTTGTAGTTAAAAGCCTGAACTGTAGCCATACATATACGTTTTTTCTTGTGCCTGGCTGCCCCCGCTTGTTTCACAAAAACAAATCCATGTTCATCCTAACATTTTATGTAAGCTAAGAGCCACGAGCACTGTCTTGAAATGTAGGGCTGCCTTCTGATTGGGATTTTGGGTACAACAGGTGGGGGAAGGGTAAGCTGGTAGTGCATGTTTCAGTTTGGAACCAAATTTTTAATGTGTTTGATGTTGTAATAGGAAAATGTCACATTGTTAAAATGTTTACAGTTTCAAGTCTTGGATGGAGTTTTTGTTTTTCTATTTTAGTTTTTTTTTTTTTTTGGGGGGGGGGGGACAAAAGAGAAAATCCAGTTGTGACTGGTTGACTGGGAGGATCTTTCTTTGATAAGCTACACCAGTAAATGCAGACAGCAACAGGTACTATTACTCTGAAACTATTCTTGATTTTACAGAATAGGTAGGTAGGTACTAGGCTATCTGCCCGAAGGCATTTATAAGCCTAGCCAGAATGTGTTGGATTTCACCGCCCCCTTAGATTAGTTCCCTGTGCCTCTGTCCAGCAGAGCCATTGAAGTGATCCCTGGGGTAAACTTTCTGTTTCCCATCCACTCATCAAGGTTTCTATTGAAGAGGGTTAGTGAGGAGCTCTGCCTAATGTAGATTGGAATCTTGTTCCAGAGCATGGGAAGTCTCTGAGACAGGAATCTATCCCTCCAGCATGTCCTATTTATTGTTATGGTGAGGTTTAAATCCCTGGAGCGTGTGGCTCAAGGGGGTATGGTTTTCTTTAGGTGGAGCATGTCCATCAATTCTGGGTTGGACATGGCCTTGTATGTCAGGCAGGGATCACCTCTGAGTAGGCAGTATGCAACCGAGTACAGCTGGAGTTTCTTCAGTCGAGCTGCATAGGGCATCTGCTTGAGGCCAGTGATCCTCTTGGTGAGGTACTTCTGTGGTCTTTCCAGTTGTTGCAGGTGTCTTGTGAGGTACATCCCAAATGGGGCATTGTACTCTATGATGGGTCTGATGAGTGATGCATAGAGGGGCCCAATGACCTCTTTCGATCTGGATGCAAACCCTTTTGTGATTAGGTGGGCCACATAGAAGGATTTTCTAACCACTTTGGCAATGTGATTATCAAAGGAGAGGTTACTATCTACTTGGGTCCCCAGATCCCTTATTACGTCTTCTGTATTTAGGGGGCTACCACCTATGTGGTAGTTTGTGGGTACTTTGTTTTTTCCAAAAAGAATGACTATGTGCTTTTTGGCATTTAGCTTGAGGCCATGGTTTTGACACCAGGTATCTGTCTCAGTGAGACCCTTTTGGAGGATGTCTGTGTCAGCTGGAGAGTCAGTTATAGCCCCTAGTTTGCAGTTGTCTGCATACTTGGTCAGCCATATTCCTCCTGTGCTTGCCTGTACCTCTGAGAAGTATATGCCGAACAGGAGGGGTCCTAGGACTTAGCCCTGGGGAATGCCACTTGTAACCGGTTTAGAGTCAGACCTAGCTCCCGCAACTCTTACCATGTGGGTTCTGTCCGTGAGCCAGTTGGCAACTCATCTCTTGACGTAGGGGTTTATGTTCAGGCTGGTGAGCTTGTCTATAATACCTGAGTGGGGAATGGTGTCGAAGGCCTTTGCAAGGTCTAGGTAGGCTGTGTGGATCACCTTTCCCTCAGCTATAGCCTTGGTAACTGTCTCAAAGAAGTCCACCAGGTTTAGGAGGCATGATCTGCCCTTAACAAAGCCGAACTGGGTAGGGTCCAGTGTTTGAAGGTTTCTAATGTCTCTACTAATGAGATCCATGATGATGCACTCCATAGCTTTGCAGACCAAGCTAGTCAGGCTTATAGGGCGATAGTTCTTGGGGTCCATTGTGGCTCCACCTTTGTGGAGTGGAATAACCGTTGCTGTGTGCCACCCTGTGGGCACATAGCCTGTGGAGAGGCTGAGTTTAAACAGTGTGTTTAGGTGAGGGGTTAATTCATCTTTGAGCTCATGTAGGACGCAGCCTGGGACACCATCCAGTCCCATTGATGCTGTGTTTTTGGCTTTAGAGAGGGCTGTTTTAACCTGAGTGTCTGTGATTTCAGGGACACTACATTCTTCTGGTATAGTTATGGGCCCTTTTGGGGGTGAGAGGGGGTGAAGTTTGCACTGAACCTGTCTGCCAGGATGTTGGCTATATTGGTCAGTTCAGTGTATTTTGTGCCATTCTGCACTAACTCTAAGCAGGTCTGAGAATTGCCACTTAGATTCTTGACATAGCTAAAGAATGCCTTGTGGTTATCTTTGGAGTCCATGGCAATTTTTCTTTCTAGCCTTGGATGATATTATGAGGGAATGTAGTTTCTTGCTGATACTGATCAGGGATGTCTTCCCTTCTTGGGATTTTACTCTTTTCTGTACTAGTTTCCTCCTTCTATTGTATAGCTTGTTTATGGCAGGGGTCCACCAGACTGGTTTCCTTTTCTTGGAGGAGTGAGTCTTGGTTTTGTTTGGGATAGCATGATCCATGCATTCTTGTAGGTGCCCGTAGAGTGTATTAGTAAAGGATTTTGCAGCTTGGCCAGCATTATCCATTGACAAGGGAACACAAAAGCATTATAACACAGCTTCAAATAATATAACAGGCAGGACGTATATACTGACCCAAGAGGGATAAAGAAACTAATTGCAAAATATCTAGGACTACTTACAGCTACAGAAAATGATGGAGGAGCTCCATTTTGTGCATCTTGCTACAAGAAGTTAGAAAATGGTAAATCCGTGCAATACATGCAGCAGCAGCATGGGAAATACCAACAATCCCTCTCTTTATCCCTGCTTTCCATAGTATTATACATCCAAAAAGAGAAACATCATCCAATCCAGACAGCAACAGTCTCTAACAGACAAAAACTCTTTCAGCAAGAAGCAGCAGAAAAAAATGCCAGCTTTGTCTGAAAACTGCACAGACACCATTATGGTTCCATGTGATGATTGCTTAGCCCTGCCTATAAGTTCATAGGTCAGTAATAGGCCAGCTGTCCTTGCATGTCAATTAAGCCTAGACAATTTCCTTTTTTGTGCTTGAATTAACTTATCCTATTTAGTTAGGTTTTAGCCTTACCCATCCCATGGTTGATTATTCTAAATTACTCCTAATGGGAATAACTAGAATCATATCATAGATAATCTGAGGGACCAGTGCATGGGATAAAGCATTTAGGAGCTGCCGCTCTCCAGTAGTAGTACATGGAACAGTCTATTCTGTTTCCCATCCATAGATCCTAGATGTGCTTCAATATGGACAGGGATGAACTTGGTTTTAAATTAATTCTTAATTAAAAAATTCTTAATGGTCAAGCTAGTGTGTTAACATTTATGCTTGCTTCCTTTAGAGAATATGAGGAACATTATAGCTTCTTTTTCACTTTTCTGAGGGAAAATCATCCTTGTGTAATTGCTTGTGTGTGTTAATTGACTAAACACTTTCTGAATGGTACTGATGATTCAGCCTCTTCCAGAGCAGCTGCTACTGAAACTGTTATGAACAAGTTTACTTGGTTGTATATAAGAATGTTAAAGCTGAAAATCTGAATTGTCCTTTGGAAAGAGAGGTTGCGTTTGGACCATCTGCTGCAGAGGTCCTTAAAAAACATAGATGAGAGAGGGGAGCTGATTCACGGAGTTTCTCAGATTTTTCAGCCTTCCTTCTCTATAACTTTCAAGAGTTTTACCGCTATCTCTGCCCATTTTATAAAAAGCAACATAAGCAAACACAGCAAACATTTGGCAAGCAGACTGTAAGAAAGCAGTGGCAAGGGGGTCTGAAATGAAGGGAGGAGAAGTTCCCCAGAAACAAGGGCAGTGCAGCATGTCTGAATTGCTATCTACTGAATGCCACTCACATCCCACCCTGGCAAACCTTTAAATCTTCCCTAAAATCTGGCTCTGTATGTCTCTCTTTGGCAATAGATAGTCTCAGACAAATGGGTTCTCAGTGTGATTTGTCAGGGAAGCAGACAGCAGTGGGATATTTTTCCTCATCTGGTAGATCAAACCCAGTTTTTTCCCTTGAGAGATGTATTTTGGTTTGCTTTTTTTTTTTCCTTCCTGTCATTCAGCATCTGTTAACTTAGTGTGGTGATAGATGCTGTCCCACCTCCTTGAAAACGGAAAGGATTTTATTCAGAAATATTTTTGGAACCAAATAAAGAAGCTTGATGGAGACAAGTTTTAGATCTTTCCACTCTAAACTAATTTCTAAAAGTTACAAAGTTCACAATGTTATCTGTTCATAACCTGTTATCCTTCATTCTGCCTTTATGTTTTTTAATGCCCTTAGATTTAAAGGATGGTACAAATATTTCTTAAGGTATTCTGTGTCTGGATCATACTTCCAGTTTTCTGCTTTACCCTTTGGGTTATTCACTGCTCCAAGTGTATTCACAAAATCTCTGGCTTCAGTGGTAGCCTATTGCAGACTGTAAAAAGTTCACATTTTTTTCTTATTTAGAAGACTTTTTTTGTCTTTGCAGAGTCTTTTTCAAAGTTTCAGGAATTTATTATCTGGATAGGAGATCTACTTCCCAGTCTAGGGTCTCTGGAGAACATCCACAAGTCTTGTTTGACTCCTCACCATGGGATTGTTTTCCTGGGGTGTCTCATAGGTTCCACTGTTTATCCAAATAACCTTTCTTCTACAGAAAAAAGTAAATCTACAGCTAGATTTTTCCATTTAGACCAAGACCTTAGTAAGGGAATTTTTCAGGATACTAGGTTTCATGGCATCCACACCTGAAATCAGTATGGTCCCAACATCAACATCCTTCTACATTCCAGATCTCATTTTTGGAATTTGTAAACAGGGAACTGTTTTGGTGGAGAGACCAGTTTTGTCTTTATCCAGGTCTCCCATTTTCTTTTCCAGCTCTGGCACATTTTATAATTATACATGCTTCAATTTCTTGGGGAGAAGTGTTCATATGATTAAGCGTGTATGGTCTGTGGACCAAAAAGGACAGACCGAAACTCATAAACATAAAAAAGATATTGACAGAAATAAATGCTCTCAGCTATCTCAATCATCTGTCATTCCCAGATCATTACAAGTGGTTACGGACAGCACAACAGTAATGTGGTACACAAATGGGGGGAATTAGATCTTACCCTCTGCACAGACTAGCCATGGTTGCCTGGGATATAGCTTTTCAGCACAGTCTCATGCTACAGACATCTGCAGCCTATCAAGCAAAATTGTGTGTCAGACAACCTGAGCAGGACCAGGAAAGACCCTCAGAAATGGAACTTGAGTGTAGCGGTCTTCTTGGAATGGATCCACCTGTGATAGAGAAATTTGCATCCATTCACAACAATCATCTACCAGAAGTCAATTCCAGAATTCCATGCAAGAAAACCAAGAAAACAGATACATTTTTATTTCCTTGGATAGGAATATTCTTGTTTGCTTTTCCACCCTTTCCAATGATATCCAGGGTCATGCCGAAGATTCCGAATTCTCTAAAGATCATTGTAGTGAATCCCTTCTGACCCAGGCAGCAGTGGTTCTCCTTTATTTGGAAAAGGCCCTCACTGTGCCTAGGAGATATTTAAAATAACATGAAAGTGGTTCAACTATTTGTAAATGTTCTGTTTATCTACTGGTGATATAAAAATGAATTGAACTTTTAGAAACCTTTAGTCCTTCTTACAAAATATCTCAAGTGTCTGAGAACACCAAAGGGATGCAGCAGATACTTTCTTCCATTTTGATAAGTTGCAAATAACATTGCTAATGAATTGAATTGAATAAAAGCAGTTGCAGAAACTAATTCTGGCTAGAAAGATGGATTTGTTTTCAACGGCATTCCTTCATTGTGGAATACCATGTAAAGTAGTTCTGACAGGGGAGCTTCTTACTGCAAAGTCCTTCTTCCACAAGTAACAACTACCAGAAACAATACCTTCCTTAACAAGTATTTCAGCTGTGCTGAGTCTGCTGGTTCAAGGAGAGAAAGTGTTTTCTTTGGCAACATCAAATTCAGTTTCCAGAGAGGAAATATATGTTTTCTTGGTGGTCTAAAGTGAAGGACTCATTTAAGAAAGGCCTTTGCAGAAAAAATAAGCTATATTCCATGAAATATGTAGGAAAGCAGCAAAGACTAGAGAAACATTGAACATAGCTTTAGACCAAATAAGCAGTTTTAAATAATATAGAAATATGGAAATCGAGCAATACAAAGAATCTAGGCTTTATGTCTTAGTCCATAAAACAATTTTTCCTTCTACTCAGAGGTGTAGCTATGGCTGGATGAAGGGGACAGCCACCCCACACAAAAAGCATAAGGGACACAATTATCAGATATTGATCAAGCTTCAGTATATTACTATATTGCATTTGCAGTCAGAATTGATGTGCTTTAGCTCTCCATGTGTGTCATAAGCTGTAGCAGCTGCTTGATACAGCAGTTTAAGCTGCTTGCTACAGTTTAAAAGGAAATAATAGTACCAGAATAGCTAGCTAGACATCTGTTTCCACTTTGGTGTACAAAACTGTCTTATAGAAGACCTTTTAGCCTCTTTCAAAACATTCAGCACTTAGAAAGAAAAGCAGCTGCTGTTTGGAGTCAGAATTCTATCTTCCATAATGAGAGCCTCAGAGTTTTGGGAATGGGATATCAAATTTTGCTCTCTTGGTAGGTTAGCAAAAAAATTGTTCATCTATGACAAGTAAAGCAGGAAAGAGATCAGGCTGATTAGCAGTGAAAATGTGGGTTGCCAGATCAAAAGTGAGTTATCAAAATCAGTTTGGTATATTCTGCATTGCTTTAAAGAGATGTTTCTAGATTAACTGAGAAGGAGCCTTAGTGAACATCAAGGTCTCATTCCACTTAAGCGTCAGTCTTCAAAACTATCTTGTAAAGCCCAAGGGAGCAGAATGTTTTGAGATGATTGTTGCTGTGGGTACCAATCAGATCCACTTCTAAATGATCCAACATTCAAGTAATTTGAAGAAATATTTCTGCACCTAGTTTCCATTCATGTATCACCACTTTCCTGCTGAATGGTGTATCTGATATTTGAGTCTGAAAGTTCACTACATGAGTTGTTATAAGGAGGAAATTATATTTCAGTGCCCATTCCATAACCTGAATCATTTCTTTGAAAACTGGGTTCCCCTTGCTTATTTCTATGCTTTACTGTTGCATTTTTGTGTGTGCTGTATAAATGACCTTGCTGAAAATTGTCAAGTCCCCCTACAAGGCTGTCTTAACCTCCTTCATACTTATATGAAGTGATCTTTCCTACTGAAGCCAGGTACAGCTGTCTGATAAGTTGTTGGAAGTAGGCTGCAGAACTGTAATCTGAAGAGGCATTGTCTGACATTTGCACTTTGGAAGGTAAAAATAATGCTGTTCCAGTGTAGAAGCTATCCAAGTCTGTCAGCACTAGAATTCTAACTTTATGATCTGCAGGATAGAAACAGTCATATTGAGATGATCTATACATTGGTTCCAAATATTTCTGGGATACCATTGTGTGTTCTTTATATGTAGTTTTGCTTCATGAACCAGAAAATTTCAAGGGAACATATACACTAATACGCCAAGAAACAACCTTAATGTTATGCTGCACAAAGTAAAAAGTTGCCTAGTAGCAAAAAAGAAACAACCACCAGTATATCCAACAAATTTAATAAAACTGAGACATCCCGGCCCAAGCCTTCAAGGATTATAACACGATGTAAAAACTTGCCCCATATATACACATACAAATGCATCGATTAAACAATTAAACAATGAAGGAAATACTCTCCAGTTACATTCTTCATTTAGCCCCCTTGGAGACAGGGTGTCAAATTTTAAAATGTAGGTGGATTTGTTTAAAAGCAACTGTTTCTTAATAAAAGAAACATCAAATCTAGATATTTGTATTTTTTCCAAAACAGTACCTTGTACCCTTTACTTTCTCCAGCATGAAACAAACTAAAATATTCAGCTACAGAGTTCTCTACTTTTTTATTAACAATATCCCACACACGTGCTAAAATTCTAGTTTTAAAACCTTTTTGTTTCTCCAATATAGAATTTGTTACAAGGACATCTCAAGGCTTATATAACGCCTTCAGTATTACAAGTAAAAAAAAAACACAAGTTCTAAAAGGAGCATTATTAATTCTAGGAAAATGTTTTATTACATACTTGCAAGCCTTACACTTGCCACAAGCAAATGTGCCACACATTGTCAAACCATGTGGTATATTAGGAGATGGAATGCTGTATTTACCTCTTACCAAAAAATTCTATATACTTTTTCATTTTCTGTAGGAAAATACTAGTTCTTTATTCAACCACTCTAAAGCATCCCTTAAAGATGTCAAATATTTCCAGAAATATCTAACTTGATATATTATTTTAGAACTAAGGAAACTATATGTTGTAACAAAATATATATTTTCATTTATCTCTTTCTTATGCACAGCCCCAGTATATAGCGTATCCTGATAACTTTTCTGGTGTCCATTAATTCTGTGTATAAATTTCTGCCAAATATCATGTATTGTCTTCACAGCATAACCCCTATTTTTAAACATGTCTATAGTTTTATCTAGTTCTTGTTTGAGATACTTTTCAGTGTTACATAGCTTAGACAAACGAAAGAATTCACCAAAAGGAATAGGATGTATCGTGTGGGGCGGATGGCAACTGTGGCCATACAAAAATTGTGTACCTTTATTAAATTTCCTATGAACTGAGGTTTTTAAAATATTCTCATCTGAAATGTCTACTATGACATCTAAGAAAGGAACACGAGTCCCAGTCTTCAAACTGTCAAATTTTAACCCAAACCTGTTATTTTGTAAGTCAGCTATAAATTCATCGACTAATTCTTTTCCTCCTTCAGCCAAAAAAAATAAGGTTGTCAATAAATCTATAATATTTGACAACATATTTATGAAAAAAAGGTATTTCTATGTAAGTATTCCCTTTTAAATAGACCCATGCTGAGGTCGGCATACATCGGGGCAAAAGCTGCTCCCATGGCAGTGCCTTGTTTCTGATGGTATAACTGATTATTAAATTCAAAAAAGTTTTTTGTTAGACAAAAATAGGCAAGCTCTATGCATTGTGTTATACTCCTTGAAGGCTTTGACCGAGATGTCAGACTTTTATTAAACCTTAATGTTATGGCCTGTTGTTGAACAAAATATAGTACCACTACTTGAATCTCTGTTTGAATATCCTGAGATGGAAAACCTGTCAATTTACCTGAGTCTGCTAATGCCCCTAGAAAACTTACTGTTGTTGTTGAAAGGGTTAAAGACTGATGTACTTATTATTCATAACAAATTGAAAAATGCAATGGCTGATGGATATACTGAATTAACAGAGCTGTTGCTTTTTTTTTTTCAAAAAATAATTTTAGTTTTTTCAAACATTTTGCTGTAAACCACAGAGAAGAAAAAGGAACAAGAACATAAACAAAAAGTAGTATAATATAGCAGATACAATAACCAGAAAAAATACAGTGGAGACAACACTATATGCACTATTTACAAAATATATTCACCTAATTGTCTCAACACATTCATTTACTTGTCTTGCAATGAGGCTATTAGCAACATTTTTCAGAGTCACCAATACTAAGTAATCATCCATATAAAGAAAGGAAATTATGTTTTGTTTCCTGTGGTGTACAAACACTAGCTCTAAATCTGGTTAATTACTCTTGGGGCTGTGTACAGTCCAAATAGTAGATTAGCAAAGTGGAAATAAAAATGAACAATCTAAAATATGAGACATTTTTATGAGACGACTGAGGTGTCTGAGTGTGTTGCGAAGATTCACATTTAGAAAAACATCTAGTATGAGTTTAATCTCTGAAATGGGCACAGTCTTCAGTCACCATCCTGCATGCCTTTATGTTTATGAACTAACATTCTCAAAAAAAAAAAAATATATATATATATATATATATATATATATATATATATATATATACACACACACAATACTTTTCAGTAAACCACCAGGGCAGTGCATTGATCCACATAGACCTTTTCTAGACTCCACCTGGGAGCAGGGTCTGGCTTTCTGATTTGTCAGAGTCACAAAGTAGGCTAATAGAGGCTTAGAAAATCAGTCCTTCTACTACAGGATGAAATAGGTTAACAACTCATAGCTTTAACACTCTGCACTGACTGAGCTAACTATGATGATACTGTTAGAAGTAAACAGCAGATTTTATTAAACTTCTTCTAAAATGCAGATATGATAAGAAAATATGTAAGCCACAACGTTAACTGCTCACATGCTTAAGGTACAAGATGTATAAATGTCTTGTAATGTTAATCTAATCATTTTGAATCTTTATCCAGCATGAGTGAAGCTAAAGGAATATCTTCTCACATTAGGGAGGTGTTAAAACAGAGAGTTACAGAATCAGCATAATGGCCATTCTTAAAATCCTCTCCATCTGAAGGTGATTTATATAACCTGCCAGCTTTAAGGGGTATGGAGGCTGAGAAACAGCTCATTGTTTGTTTACCTTCAGACTACAGGGACATTCAACTTTGTATCTGTGAGTTTTGTCATCTCTCCAGATGTTCATTATATTGATCGCTGTTACAGCAGCATAAGTTATATGAGTTATATCCTGAAAGGGATATAACAGCCGGCCAGCTTCCAAAGCTTCAGGGAATGTTCCACATGCCCAAACTGTCATGCTGAGCTGAAGTACCACTGTAGATATTTTGTATATCTGGATCACATTATCAGTTCTCTGCCTTACCTTTTGGACAGTCCACTGCACCAGCAGGATACAGAGGAGTATCTACATTGTTCTATACTTAGACAACTTTCTTATCTTTGCAGAGTCTTTTTCAAAGTGTAAGGAGTCTCTCTCTCTCTCTCTCTCTCTCTCTCTCTCTCTCTCTCTCTCTCTCTCTCTCTGTCTCTCTGTCTCTCTCTCTCTATCTCTCTCTCTCTCTCTCTCTCTCTCTCTCTCTCTCTCTCTCTCTCTCTCTCTCTCTCTCTCTCTCTCTCTCTCTCTCTCTCTCTCTCTCTCTCTCTCTCTCTCTCTCTCTCTCTCTCTCTCTCTCTCAGGTAAGAGATCTCCTACACAAGTTTGGATTACAAGAGAGCACTCAAAAGTCTTTCTTGATTCCTTCACAGAGGATTGTGTTCATGGGATGTCAACTAGACACCTCAGTTCAAAGACCTTTTCTTCCTCAGGATAAAAATAAATCAGTATATTGATCTATTTCTAAGGTTTTCTACTCAAACTTCCATCATTGTGAGGGAATACATCAGGATTTTGGGTCTCGTGGCATGTATGATTCTCATAATACCCATAGCAAGATGCCACATTAGAAAGATGCAGTGGTATCTAAAGAGATTTCAGGTACAGTGCTCAGCCCAGCACCAACACCCTTTGTCTTTTCTAATCCCAGTGCTGAGGTTTATCAGAAGAAAAATCACTTTGTGGAGACAACAGATATCCTTAAATCCAGGTCTTCCCTTTTCCCACCCTGTTTCAAAGCAGCCAGCCACCACAGAAGCCTCAGACTTTGCTAGAGAAGTTTTATTAGGGATAAAAGTGCAGGGTCTGTGGCACAGCAAGGACAGACACAAGCACATAAATATCAAGGTGATGTTTGTCCTGATCAAAGCACTCAACACTCTGACCACCTTTGGTCCATGGGACCTCTTCAGTTGGTTACAGATAATAATACAATCATGCGGTACATTAAGAAGCAAGGGGGAACCAGGCCATACCTCCTTTACAGACTATGTTAGCTTGGGATATAGCTTCACAGCACAGTCTCACTCTACAGGCATCCTGCATTCCATTAAAACTGTGTGGCTGACAAGCTGAGCATGACCAGTGCAGACTCTCATGAATGGAAACTAGATTAGGGGAGGCTTCCAAGATTTCCATCTGTGGGAATTTCTTCAAGTAGATCTCTCTTCCTCCTCTCTGGACAATCAACTGGCAAGATTCTGTTTCAGGAATCCATGCAAGAATGCCTGGAAGACAAATGCCTTTTCTTTTCCTTGGGCAGAAATATTCTTGTATACTTTTCCACTCATTCCACTAATATTCAGGGTACTTCTGAAGAATCAGAAGGAATTCCCCCCAAGATAATTGTGGTGATTCCCTTGTGCCCCAGGCAATCATGGTTCTACCTTCTTTTGGAAATGGCCTCGGGCAATTACCACAAGTTTCTTCACAGACTGGATCTAGTCATACAAGAACCAGGGTATTTGATAATCCCAATATCACTCCATTTTAATTGATTGCCAAGATGACAGGTTCTGAATTCCTTTTAAGTGCTTGTTTACTGAGGATGTGCACCAGGTACTAATGGAAGCAAAATACCCTGCTAGTAGAAAATCATATATTAGCAAATGGAAAAGGTTTTGTAGTTGGCGCCAACAACATAACCAGCACTCATTCAGGGCTAGTTGTTCTCTGTTTTTACAATATTTGTGTTGAGTTACTACCCTATGGTCTTTCTTTTTCCTCTATCAAGGTTAATTTATTGGCCATTTCAGCACATCTGCCTATGGATCTTCCTATTTCAATGCAGCCTCATGTCAAAATGTTTTTGAAAGGGGTTTTGCACAACAGGCCTCCAAGTAAACCAGTGGCCTCTCCTTGGGATCTTAATTTTGTGGTAGAGAAGCTGACCTTTGCTCTACTTGAACCCACTAACTTGTCTGACTTGAGGTTCTTAAAATGAAAAACAGTTTTACTGACTAGTCTAACCTCTGCAAGAAGAGTATCTGAGTTGCAAACCCTAATGGTGAGTCAACCCTATCTCATTTACCACAGGGACAGGGATTCTTTAAGAACTAATCCTTCATGTATGCCTAAAGTGATATCTGAGTTTACTTTTAGGCAAACTGTCCATCTCCCCCATTTTCTTTCCTGAACCCAAAGATGAGGGAGAAAGGATACTCCATACCTTGGATGTCCACAGACAATACAGGTATTATCTTGACAGAACTAACTCTTTGAAATCATTGGCTCAATTGTTCATTTCTTGTGAAGGTAAGAAGAAAGGAAATCTGTGTCAAAACAGACTATTTCCAAACTGTTGTCTAAGGCTATTACATTTTATATGGTCACCATAACAAAACTATTCCAGGGAGGGTTAAGGCCCACTTTACCCGGGCCTTGGCTTCATCTATGGATTTTGGAAAAGGATGGATTCTAGAAGTATTGCAGAAGCTGCAACTTAGTCATCTGTACATAATTTTACAAGGCACTATAAGCTTGATTTCTTCTCTAGGTCCAGGTCAAGCTTTGTTAGGACCATTCCCCAGGGACTCCTGGACTCTTCTCCTTCCACCTCCTAAATGTAGTAAGCTGGGGTAATCTACCCATATTGATAAGACTGCTGCAGCAGTGATAAATATGATGAACATAGTAATGATGTGCAAGTAAACGTACCACTGCTGCAGTAGCTACTTTCTCCATTCATCCCCTTTGTTTTTTGGTGTGGTTTTCTTCCAGTATATGGGCATTTACTTTTTATTGTTCCTAGCATTGTCCTTTCAGGGCTCAGCCTCTCTCTCTCTGTCTCTGTTGGCAGCAAGGTTCTGAAGGGTTTGGTATCTAGACTTGTCTTTTAGTCAGCTCATCTCAAGCTGCTTGACGGTGTGGTCATGCGGAAGGTGCCATGAAGCATTGGAAGCTGGCCAGCTGTTGTATCCTTGGCAGTTTATAACCCCAAGGCTACTGTAGCAGTGATCATTCAAACATAGACTGGTATGATAAGTTTACTTACACAACTGTATTTTTTTTCTTTGGAAATGTGGGATTACTTAGATGATAGCCAAAAATATTTCTCCCAAGAAATTTAACTCATTGTTTCCTACAAAAGTAGTCTTCAGGAAGTCAGAGTTCCTGTGTATCCTGTAAGAGTGCAGTTGTCTTTACAGGAGACTTCCCAGTACTTTCTGAAACGAACATACTCGCCACTGTTTTCAAAGTCTACTTTCTGACGTTCTGATGCTGATGCTACAAGGTGGTCTCTACAAGCTGACATGATTTTCTAAGCTTGCATAGCAAATTGTTTAAGAAGTTACAGAAAGCTGGAGTTTTTATGGAACATTTGCAAAACATTATGAAAAATGTGAGACATTTTCCATCTCCTCATTAACAATGCAAAACTGCAACTAATATTGCTATGTTGGATGGTGTTATATGCAAGCAGTTGGTGTTAGCAAAAAAATACCTTAAATCATGGCATAATATGAAGAAATACAGTAATATATTTCTTCATAAAGTAATCATTACTATTAGCTACATTTTCATAACTGCGTTGATTTCATAAAAACCGTGTGGCCTACAGGTAAACAAATGGTGCCATCTTATAAAAACATTAAGGCGCACAATATTGCAATGATATTTACCATATAATGCACATGGTTCTTTACAATAATATTGCTTTGTAGTATTGTGAAAATATATGCAGAATTTCCATAGATTCTGCAATGTTACAAAATGCAAATATTGCTAACCGCCCCCCCATTGTCATACTTGATTGGAAAGCTCTGGAAAAGGTGAACAATTCTCCCATTGATATATTGGATATGTTGTACACCAACATAGATATAGATTTATCTGAGCATAACACAGGTAATTTTTGGCAAATAAAACAATTTTTCATAAATCTGCAATATAAAATCAATATCTACATATAGACCTTTGATACTAACACCTATGTAGAGACCATTGCCTACCAAAAAGCTTTCATATTTTACATTTTTTGTAATTCACATTATTTTAGAGATTTTTCATATCTTAAAGTGTGTTTTCGGTATAGGATTTGGGAGAAAAGCTCACAGGAAGAGAGCTGTTTCCAGACTTAGAAGACCTCGGGAAGTAATGGGATCAATTAGCCTCCTGCTACTCAGGACTGAATGAATTAAAGGTCCAATAGAGAAAATATCTTCTCAAGAAAAGAACCAGTGTCTTATCTGCATTTGTAGCACTTGTTGACATTTCTAACGTGTCTCTCCATGTCTCTCAGGGTTTTATGTTTCAAGTCATTAACTGTTGCATGTACCACTACTACATCATATGAATATTAGCCAGGAGTTAGGGTTCTTAAGGGATATTGTAAAAGCAGACGTCCTGCAGCATGAAAGATGAAAGATGACTCAAAGAAACCCTCTCCTTGTTTAGCCTTGTCAGTCTGCCTTACAACAGAGTAACCTATCACTAAAATATTTCTCTTGCTGCTGTGGTTCAGAGTGGCAGATTTACAGTGTTTTGTCTCAGGGTAGCTCTTTATGGTAGGCATGCATGAAATGGATGAATGACCTGTTTTTTGTTGAGACAATTTTTTCATTTCTCGGAGACTTTGTGACTGATTTTATTACAACATCAGCATAAGACATTTTGGTGTGATTAGTGAAGCATTGTAGTGGAAGGGTATGAACCCACAGGGCAAGTTTTTGGGTGACAAGGAAACCTTCAGATGAATTAGATATTTATACCAATCACAGAAGGAATTACTTGTATTAAGAATAAGTTCAGCATCTGTGAGCCTAACACACTCTGTACACTGTCTTAGGAAACTTAGTGCTAAAAGGTGGCAACAGATATCATATAGCAGGCTGATTCTCCATCTTGTTCAGTGCTTAGGTGTTCAGACTAGTAGAGTAATGCAGCAGAGGGTGTATGCCATTATGGTAGAATACATAAAATATACAGAATCCTCTCCATTAAATGATGGTTTTGTTCCAGATGGTTCAGATTTTAAAAGTGAGATGGAAAAAGGGGGTCTGATATTTCTAGGTATTCAAGTGTGCATTAAAGCAGGCAGGAAGATATAAAAGAGAGGATAATTCAGGCTGTAGGGTCGAAGGGGAGGAACTTCTGAATTTGATGTTATAATGCTCACTAGTATGAACACTAGATTAGATGAGACCGGGTGGAGCTTCTAAGGACAAATTTATAGTAAGAACTTTAGAGCCTCTAAGTATAAAACAGAAACTAGGTTGGCCGGGTGGGCACACAGTATTCAGGATCTGTTGTATACAATGGGATGGTAAAAGTATTTAAATATTTTATAGAGAATAACTTCATAAAATGTTATTCTTGTGCTACAGACAACCAAAGAAAGAGGAAAGGGAGATCATTTTATGTTAACATAAGGGGCAGACAACTGGAGAAAAACTGGGTACAAAAAAACAACAAGAGCAGGGGGGGGGATTGAAGCATGTGTGGGTGTGGGAAATTGGGAAGAACAAGCAATTCCTATATGACAGGTTTCGACAAAGAGGTCATTATGATGATGATGATGATGATGATGGCTTGCTTTTTTGTCTTCAGTTTAAAATGCTTAATATTATTTTATTTTCATTTTTTTGTTATCAGATACTGACAAGCTGGGCATACAGCACTGTCCATAAATGGCAGAATTGAACAATGAACTGGACAACTGTCCCAGTGTCACTGCAAGTAAATTTGAGTGGGGATAGGATGCACTCATAATGGGCAGGTCAGACAGCATATTTGTATTTATTTTTTTGTTGTTGTTGTTTTAAAATGCATTTGATCTATCAAAGAGACGTGGCTTTTTAGTTTGCTTGTGACAGCTGGCAGTTTAGACAGCTGCAATTTGCCATATTAGCACACTTCCCATACGGACGAGGTAAAAACATTATTATTATTATTATTATTATTATTATTATTATTATTATTATTATTATCATCATCACTAGTATATTATTATTATTACAGTTTGGGATGGTACTAAGAATTGCTCTGTTACTATATACTGTTCATGCACAGCCCACATAGTTGCAGTGGCATGTAGGATACCTTGAAAGTAAAATGCAGCTACACTAAGTGTACACTGTTCTAAGTAAACAGACAACACAAACATAATTCAAATATTCTTCCTCCTAATTTTAGTTTTCCTACTGATTTTTTGCAGCTTTAAATGCTGAGGGGGATTCATAAAGGTTACCACAAAGTGTAGAATACATACACACACACACACACACACACACACACACATATATATATATATATATATGTATATATATATAGTTAGTATAATATTTCTGAGTGACTAGGAATCACAAAAAATGTGGTAGGGATGTTTTTGAATACAGATATATACACTTAGTGTAGGTTTTATTGAGTCTGGCCCATTATCTATTTGACAGCTCTGCAGTGCATAACATTAAAGCCATAACTATGTGCTAGGTAAACCAAGCTTGACTAGAGGCCAGGCCAGTGGAGGAGACAACCAGAAAAGAATGAATGTGAGCATATACATCAGCTCACCTATCCCAAGGGGAGAGATTGTTGGATCCTGCAGCAGAAATACCTTCTAGCAAACTGCATAGCATTAAAGCCATAACTATGTGCTAGGTAAACCAAGCTTGACTAGAGGCCAGGCCAGTGGAGGAGACAACCAGAAAAGAATGAATGTGAGCATATACATCAGCTCACCTATCCCAAGGGGAGAGATTGTTGGATCCTGCAGCAGAAATACCTTCTAGCAAACTGCATAGCATTAAAGCCATAACTATGTGCTAGGTAAACCAAGCTTGACTAGAGGTCAGGCCAGTGGAGGAGACAACCAGAAAAGAATGAATGTGAGCATATACATCAGCTCACCTATCCCAAGGGGAGAGATTGTTGGGTCCTGCAGCAGAAATACCTTCTAGCAAACTACCCAGAAGTGCACTCAATATGCATAGGGACTTGAGAGTACATGCTCAGTCAGAAAGTCCATGATGTGATCCTTTTCCTGAGACAATAAACAGAATTCCCATTTTCTTGAGATGGTGGTAGCTCTGAGGGGATATAAAAGATCCCATTGCACCTATCAAAAAGAGTAGGGGCCCTTTATTTCACACAACATAAAAACACTATTTACATATTAACAAAATGTACAAATTTACATAGATTAGTACTAGGATAAGTGCCCTTGGGGGCCATTTTAAGTCTAGCCAATTACCCCATGTGAGAATCAAACCCTGCACCTCATGTTCATAAGGTAAACACCTTAGCCATTATGCCAACACCCCAAACAGGCACATATATACACATTTCTATGATTTGTACAATCATTTTTCTTATAACGTCCTCCTTGTTATTCTTCCATAAGTGACACCCCACTCCTTCTTCCACAACCATAATCTCATTTTTCACACTATATCTGCCAAAATCCATTTCCCATTAAGCAAGATTTCATTCAGTCTTTCCTTCCAAATAACCCATCTTACATAAAATAAATTCTTATCTACCCTTCTCACATATTCTTTCTTGTTCTTATAATATCCATACATAATCATAGTTATATCTTTATTGTTTGTCATAATATTCTCAAAACAGTTTTCTTCATGCAACTTTTTCCCAGAATATCACCACTCTTGTATATTTCTGAAAACATGCTTTGTTGTCCCTTCCTCCCATAAAATAAACACAGTCTTTCAGCTTTATTTTTACATGGCATATTCCCATTTACTTGTAACTTATTTATTACTAGTCTCCACAGGAAATCCTGAGACTCTACTGTCTTGGTACACCACTTTCTGCATACTTGAATGGTTTTAATCAATTGTTCTAGTACATTTTTCCATGGATTTACATAATAATATTGTTTGATCACATTATTATAACACATCCTTCTATCTTTATCTACATCACCATTTTTTATATTCCATGTTAGCATTTTTTCCTGATATTTTTTTAATGTATTTATTTACATATTCTTTGTTGTTCTTACTCTAATCATTTCCCACAACTTTTTGTGCTTGTATTTAAACATTCTCATTATTAATTTCTCATTCTCTTTCTTTACCCACTTTAATACTCTATACAAGATAAAAGACGCAGAACAAACAACTGGATTTAGTAACCCCAACCCCCCTTCATCTTCACTAATGTACAACTCATGTATTTTCACTGGGTTTAATCTTGAACCCCATATGAAAGATTGCACAATTTCCTTTTTATATTTTTCTGCGATCGCATAAACATTTGACATGTATGCTATTTTCCCATTAATACAGAATTCACCAGATGAACCTTTTTATTGAATGCTAATCTATATGTCCTCCACAAAAGACATATTTCTTTCATTTCTTTTGACAAACCCTCCAATTGCATCATAGATACATAATTTTTCCCAAATTGTATCCCTATCAAACACACTTCATTCATTGAAAAATAACACCCCCTCCCCCAATTTTCACCACATCCCACAAACCCTTACCTTTATCTTTATTCAAGGTCATTCCCATTTCCTTTAAACCTCCATTCAGAAAAATATATACTTTCCTTTTCCATATTTTGTTCTTAGCAACTACAGCTATATTGTGTGCATGTATAAAAACTACTGGAATCACCACCTCCTTTTGCATCCCATATCTTTCATCTTTTATTTTATAAGCTGCTTTATTCACTGTCACATTCATTACCAAGGCAAAGGATATTCAGCTCATGGAATGTCCTTGCCTTATATCACACTATCACACATATTTCTTTACTTATCCACCCATTCACTAACACTCTCATTTTATTATTTTGATATGCTGACATACACACTCTCCTAATTCTATTACCTGTTCCATACTTCTCCATAACATCCTGCAAAGCATCAAGTCCTACTGTATTACATCCCTTGTTAATATTACCTACCCTAAGTTTCACATCTTCCCTTTTTCTTCTTTTGTTTTTAACTTTTATAAAGTTCTCATGAATTTTAACATACCTCCTATTTATTGTTTATAGATACATTTTTAAGGAATGAGTATTGTATATTTTGCACTTTTTGAATCCATCGTTTAGCTTTTGATTGGCTGTTTTACATTGTTGGTAGTATAAATAAGGTTAGATTTGTGAGGTATGCATTCATCTGATAAAGTATGTGTGTACTGTTGCTGTGGATCATTTTAGTTGGTGTGATTAAAAGGATTTTTTTCTGCCTACTGGGTGTTGCTTCCTGAGTGCTCCTTTTCTTATTTGGCTGGATATTTTGTTTTGAGCACTGTTTCCTTCCATTTGGTGTTAAATATGTGAATAAGATAAAATAATTTATTTCCAAAAATACATCCTGAGTCTTTGACATATGGGCTTATGGTGACTGTATCTCAGATTGGGTGATTCACTTGGTGACCTGTAACTGTCAAGCATTTTATGTAGGACAAACTGCAAGACCATTGAAGCTACGTACTTCTGAACATTTGAGTGACATTAGGTGTGCCAAACATTCTAATGCACTCAATAAACATGCTAAACAACATCCCTCAGCTCAATTTAGGTTTACTAGTATTGATGGTGTAATGTTCAAGGATAGGAATAAATCAGGTTGGCATGATATTTTGAATAAAAAAGAAAAAAAGTGGATTATTTTGTTGGGTGCTCTTTTCTCACCGGGATTAAATGAACACCTGTGATTTGTTAATGAGGAAATGACACTGACTATATAAATTGTGGGTTGGGTTGATTAGTATCACACACTGAAGAAGGCTTGTTAGCTGAAACCAGTCTGTTTGTGACACTTTTGGAATAAAGCAATTGGATGCTGACGCTGTTGTGCTGGCATTTGTGTTTTTTGAGTTCTACTGTCTGGCCTTGCACCTTCCCGCTGCTGGTGTGTTGTGGGATTTAATATTAATTTGCTATTCGTGCTGTTGGAACAGTCAGCTACATATTGAGATTTCAGTGGTTTTTCCTTTGGACTAAGGTACTAAGGTCAATTTTTTTTGTGTCAACTGTTTGTGATATACTTGGGTTAGTGCCTTTTGGACTGTGAATTCTTACCCCATTGGAATTTTGGAAACGTTTAGGATACTATTTTCTACACCCCTGTGCATTAGAGGAACAGTTCGAAGGGTGAGAGAGTGTTTATACCATGTTTGGTACAACTATGAATAATTGTGTATGTTAAAGCAGACCAGAATTTGAATTACAGGTCTGTTAAGACTGTTTTTTGAACACAGATGATTTTGGGTCAGAAAGCGGATATCGTCATCAACTGAATAAACTAATGTTAGCTTTGGTTTTGTATTATCTAACCTGAAGCTTGGTCTGGGTTCTTTTCGCTTGGTAAACACCTTTAATTTTTCGGCCAATATGGAAAACCATTCAGATACACTGGCGGTGTTAGCATGGATTAGAGATCCATGGAGTAGTTCAGTTTGAATTTTTCATAATAGTTGACTAAAACATATTTTTTTGTGCTTGAAGTGCTGGAGATTTATTTCTTCTCTTCAGCACTTGTTTCTCTGAATAGTGTGCATGCAGTTGATGTCTTTTGTTACAGCGTGGATTCAAGAAGATGTATGGATAGCAATTCATTTCAGCTGTTGTATTATGATGCAGTAACGTCCTTTGGAACTCAACGGAACTGGGAAAATCTCTCAATATTTCTGTATATTTTTATTATATGAATTACCTAAGGACATTGTGGATGGTGGACTTGTGTGGACATTATATTATTACAGGTACTATAAATGTATCAAGATAGACAGTTCACAGTGTCTGAGTATTTGCAGTAATTTGTTGACTGTTCTTTCCTGTATACTTTTTGTTTTTTTCTCTTTTTTTCTTTTGGATTTTGAATGGTTTTCAACACTCACTGTTTATATGTTTTTGCTGTAACATATATTGCTTTATGTATCATGTAATTAAGAATGTCATCATTTTGATGTTGTAGGTAGTTTATGTATTGTCTTGTTAAGATATTGACTGTGTAGATTTCGTAGGTTATATCCAATTGTATTAAGGCTGCATTTAGTATTTTTATATCAATTTTTATCCGGAGGACTATTGGGGTACATTGCTTTTGGTAGAATATGGATCTCATTAAGCTGTTGGAAGGGTTGGTAGCAGACAAAGAAGATGTTAGACTTTTTGATAATTTGTTAAATAGTAATTCTGATAATGGGGGACAGAATTACCCCTGTACTGAAGCTTTCAACCAATTGTTAGCAGCTATGAAGGAATTGAGATCCAACGTATGGCATCAGAAGTTGTTTAAGGCATATTGTACCAATAAGTTTTGCCCAAGAGGGTTAAGGATATGGCTACAACCCTATGTTAAGTACCCGGATGACAAACTTATGTCAGAATGGCAGGTTGTTTTATAGGAAGCATTTATGATGTTTGTTAATGTTCTTCATTCTTTTTATGAATGTAGAACTAGTGAATTAGTATCACAGGTTAGTCATTTTTGTGACAAACTTAAAATACATGAAAGTGATAAGTTATATAAGGAACAGTTTGTGCACCTTACCCAGAAATTAATCAGTTTAGAGAAGGATTTAAAAGTATGTATGCTTAAGAAATTTTCTAGGGATTCTAGGGATTACCAACATGGGAAACCATTTGTCACGCAAAAGAATGTTGTTTGCTGATACTAGACAACCCCCCTCAGGTTGAATTTAGACAGAAAAGAAAGAAACCTATTCTTAAAAAGAATGGGATGGGGTCAGGGGCCTCAGGTACTTCTGGAGAGGATTTTTCCTCAACCACAGACACAGAATCAGGGACCCCCAACACTTCACCTATGGCCAAGAAAAGGAATGATGGTTTCGCTTTAGGTGATCCAGGAGGCATGGATGCAAACATCGTAGGTACTACTCACATATTGGAAACATTATTACAACTGATGACCACATAGCTGATGAACATAATGTGTTGAATATATTTCTTCTTTTGTTTTAAATTCAGATGAGACAGATTTATTAAATAAAGGACTTAATTTTGAGCCTAGTCATTTGGTTGGTGAGGATGTGATTATTTTTTGTAGACTATTAAACCTCAAGTTATTTTTTTCAGAACCAGCAAAAAAGGATGATCAGGAACCTTGTGTGTTTTTGTTTAGAGCCTCTACTTTTATACCACCTCCCAATAAAAATGTTATGGTGTTTCAACTAGTATTAAGAGATTTACATTTTAGTTATGGTTCATACTTAAAAATCTCCCCCCACAATCTTTCTCCCTCACACCAACAGGCATTGGATAAGCTCAGTAAAAACAAAAAATATATATATGGTTAGCCCAGCTGATAGAGGGGGTGGTAGTATGGGACTGGACAATGTATTAGACAGAGGCACATAGGCAATTGTTGGATCAAGAGACTTATCAGATGATGTTCTTGGACCCCACACAGGTGTTTAAGAAACAGATTAACCAGTTTTTAGAACTGGCTAGGGAGGAAGGTATTATTAGTAAGGAGACCAAGTTACAACTGATGGTTAAGGACCCCCAAGACAATATTTTTATTTGTTGCCTAAGACCCATAAGAGTATACAGAAACCACCTGGAAGAACAATAGTTTTGAGCATGGGGTCTCTAACGGAGCCATTATCTGCCTTTTTGACACAATATCTGAAACCTTTATTAGTTCATGTGAGATCCAGAATACAAGATACTACAGAGTTTCTAAACATAATTCAGAATACACAGATGGAACTGGGATGGTATATATGTACGTTGGATGCCATGTCCCGATATACCAATATCCCCATTGGGCTGGCTTGCAAGCGCTGAACTATTGACTAGATAGAACATCTTTATATAGTCCAGAGTTTAACACATTATTAGTCTGTTTAACAGAACATGTACTAAATAAAAATGTGTTCTATTTCCAACAAGAGTGCTATTTACAATTGAGGGGAACAACATAATTTGCTCCCATCTATGCAGATTTATTTATGGGTTTTGTGGAGGAACAGCTTATCTATGACCCTATGCATAATCTCTACCTAGAATCAATGGATATTTGGTGTAGATATCTTGACAATTGGTTGGTGTAGTGGTCAGGGGGTTGAGTATTTAAATGAATTTGTGTCATATCTCAATGATACCAAATGGGGGGGTTGCATTTTACAGTAAGCTACAGTACCACATGGATAACATTTCTGGATGTTGATATACATGCACAAAAGGATGGGACCTTGTTGAGCCAGGTACATAGGAAACATCCCGGGGTTAATACTTTGTTGTATTCAGATAGTTGTCACCCTAAACACATTATTCGGAATACTCCGAAATCTCAGTTTATGAGAGTATGAAGAATATGTTCCTCTGATGAAGTGTTTTCAACACACAGCCAACAGTTGATCAATAGATTTTTGAACAGGGGATACAGTAAGAAACAGGTTATGGAATCGAGTAATTATGCTCAAAATTTGGAAAAGGATTCTTTGCTGAAATATCAGAATAATAAACCGACTTTGAATACTCAGTTGAGGTCGGTTAGCAAGTATGGTAGTAATATTTCGGTTTTGATTAACATTATTAATAAACATTGGAATATTATAACTTTGGAGGATTCTCTAAAAGATATACTCCCCCTAGGTGTCTTTTTTCGTATAGGAGGGGTAGAACTTTAGGTGGATGGTCGAATTATTACAAGTGGCCGTCCATTGATAACATAGGATTTCAACTAACCACTATAAGTGGGGAATGTATGCAGGGATGTTATCCTTGTAATCACTGTAGTTTTTGTAAATATGTGAATAAGACGAAAGAATTTAGCTCTAAAAATACATCCCAGGTCTTTGACATACAGGTTTATGGTGACTGTATCTGAGACTGGGTGATTTACTTGGTGACCTGTAACTGTCAAGCATTTTATGTAGGACAAACTGCACGACCATTGAAGCTACATATTTCTGAAAATTTGAGTGATGTTAGGTATGCCAGACATTCTAATGCACTCTATAAACATGCTAAACGACATCCCTCAGCTCAATTTAGGTTTACTATTATTGATGGTGTAATGTTCAAGGATAGGGATAAATCAGGTTGGCATGATATTTTGAATAAAAAACAAAAAAAGTGGATAATTTTGTTGGGTGCTCTTTGCTCACTGGGATTAAATGAACACCTGTGATTGGTTAATGAGGAAATGACACTGACTATATAAATTGTGGGTTGGGTTGATTAGTATTACACACTGAAGAAAACTTGTTAGTCTGTTTGTGGCACTTTTGGAATAAAGCAATTGAATGCTGACTCTGTTGTGCTGGTTTTTGTGTTTTTTGAGTTCTACTGTCTGGCTGTGCACCTTTCCGTTATTGGCGTGTTGTGAGATGTGACATCTTTGCCTTATACCACACCATCACGCATTGTTCTTTGCTTATCCACCTATTCACTAACACTCTCATTTTATTATTATGATATGCTGACATACACACTCTCCTAATTCTATTACCTGTTCCATACTTCTCCATAACATCCTGCAAAGCATCAAGTCCTACTATATTACGTGCCTAATACTAATATTACCTTACTAGGACAGCTGAACTTTATTTGGGGTTAATCAGTCTCTTTAATTGATGGCAGGTGTGTATCCAAGAAGACTGAATGCTGAATCAAAAGGTGCTTCAACAAAGTGTTAATTTATGAGTGTACACACTTATGCAACCAGCGTATTGTACTTTTTTATTTTTTATATATTTTTCCCCTAACAGATTTGTTTGTTTTTCAATTAAATTGTAAAGGTTATAGGTCACATTAAAGGTGGGAAAAGTTTTGACATAATTTATTGTGGTCTAATTTTTTTATATCACAAAAGCCTGGCATTTTAACATGGGTGTGTATACTTTTTATATCAACTGTAAATATGCATATAATACTATAATTGTCTAAACACGTTCTTTTCACCTCACATCCACAGGTGTTAACCTTCCCATCCTTTCCTATTTTACATCTCATTTTTTCACTATTTTTTTATATAACACAGCCACCCTAGAACAGTGTTCACTTCCCAAGTTGCATATTATATTCCAACCTACAATTTTTCTGTTTACAGTCTTTCTTCACTTGTCAGTAATCTTACATCTTCTAACAGAATAATGTTCGCATCACATCCAGCATGCCATCCAAGATCCGAATCCTTCTTACAGTGTTAATAATGCTATTCACATTTACTGAAAATACTCTAAAATGGATGCTTTCCCTTCTTTTTAAGTTCAGTAGAAATACTTTTAAATGTTTGTTTTCTTATTTTATATTTCCCAAAACTAATATTTTTCCTAGGTTTATGTATAAATAATCCCTAATCCTCAGAATCAGTTTTAAAAAATATATTAGTATCAGTCCTTAATCCCAATCTCTCTTACTGCGTGCACCCTCTCTCTTCATTTTTCCCCTGAATGCTTTTTCTTCTTCTTCCTCTTCTACTACTTCATCTACAGTTTCTTCTTCACCCTCTCCCCCAGGCTCTTGTTTAATATTTTCATATATGTTTAATTCCCTTTCCCCTTCTTTTTCATTATTTACTGCTTGCTCTTGACAATTCATCCAAAAGTGTCCTTTTTTTACACAACCGGCATTCAGGCACATGTCTTCTTGCTGTATGTCATTCCTCCCCACACTGGTTACATTGTACATTGTCACAGTCAATAATTAAATGAGAAACATCTCCAGAAAAGAAACTGGATTTTGGTTGGCCAGCACTCTGTGAACAGCCTAAAAAATCACACTTTACATTTCAAAACAGCTTCCAGCCTCCAGCCTCCAGCCTCCATTCCTTCATTTTCTCTCATCTTTAACTTTCACAATATTATCAGCAGGTTCACACAGACCATACATGCATTTTTAACATTGACTTCTTCCACCTCATCACTTCTAAATCGCAAAATAACATTTAAGTTACTAACAGAAAATAAATAATTGTTCCACAGGTCCTTCTTTTTCTTACACATCTCCAGAAATTTCATCAACAGTCCACCAGTCTCAAATGTTAAATTACAAATATTCTCTCTCCTAACGTACAAAACATTGAATTTCTTGAGCTTTAAAACCCAGAAGAGTTACCAAGTTGTCCCATCTTTCTATTACAGTGTCATTTTTTTTCTTATTCTCACAGCTGGCCTTCTCTTCTTTTTAAAAACAGTTTTACTTACAGTTTATTCCTGCTGTCCTTTTTGTCTGCTGTCACTGCTGCATATGTTTTAGTTACTGTATTATTTTCTGCCACAAAACTAGACACCCTCTCAGTTTGTTCCTGCTTCCCCCTTTTACTTTCTGTCATGGCTGCCTATGTTTAACTGCTGCATTCTCTGCTGCCACATCATCTGGTTCCTTTTCCACATTACCACCCTTAGCACTTTCAAAAAAGTTATCTTACATCTCATCCCATTAAAAAGCAGAACTGTCACCGTGATTGTCCTGTTCAAATATTTTAACAGGACAACATCACCAAGCCCTCCTGACACCATTTCTGTTATCTGTACACCTTCAACTTGCTTACTTTTTTTCTCCATGGAGACAGCTAAACACTAATCATTTGTAACATCCACCACTCAGGAATCTTTGTTTACATTCTGAAGCTCCATATCAACAAAATTTTCTCCAAATTTTCCTTTTATCCTCTAACATTCCATAGCTTTTCTCTCCTCTCCTCTCCCCATGCTCCTACTGTCCTTAGGCCACTTCTTTACTGCTGTAAGACCCCTCTGACACCATCTAGCAGCTCCAAAGAGTAGGGAAAGTTCTCCAACCACAACAGTTCTCCAACCACAACACACTGGCCAAATTTTGTATAGTATTATAAATATCACATTGGGACTCCCCCAACCCTGAGGCTACTAGCCTAGTGGGGGTACCTTGTCAAAAAGGATAAATAAATAAAGTCTGTTAGTTTGACTGAAAGTGTTAAGGTTATGTATTATTAATCATCCTGTACTCCTGAGTCCAGTTCCTTCAATTTGCATGTGCAAACTGATGACTCTGAGCAAATTACTTAGCCAGACAAAGTTACAGGGTCACAACTGAAAAGGGACACTTATGTCTAGTGAACTTGCCTGGTAAACAAATAGAAGAAGTGGTTGTAGTTTGGCCAAGCAGTGGATATGTGTTAAATAATCATTTACATTGGGGCACTGCACCTACCAGCCAACAAACTGCAGAAGCAATGAAAAAAAAACAGAAGAGGATGATGTTGTGCTAATATATGGCTCTCACCCTCACTGCCAGCTGTAAAAAATCAGGGTTCAAGGAAAACATATCACCACTGGAGAAAGGGAACTACATGAAATGATGTGGGGTGCTGCAGCAGAACAGAAAAAAGGAATGAAACAGCCAATAGGGTACCAAGGGGACTCAGTGGTTGAGCAGATATCTGAACAAAAAGAAAACAAAATGTGCTTTGTGTGTTCAATAGTGGATTTGTCCAAATGTTAACCCAAAATTATTCCAATGCTTTTTTAATGTTTAAACAAAATAAAATACTGCCACAGAATGAAGACAACATTATTTCCTTCACAGACTTTGACAGAGTAGTACTTGGCATTAACCAAAACTGGCATAACTAGTCCTTGAACCTCCATTGCTAATACCTGGGGATTTGGATGAAAAACATTCCAGACTGGTAGTGGAAAGGACTGATTTAATCAATCAATCAGTCATTCAGCCAATGAATGAGTTAGTCAAAAATGAATACATGTATTGTTTGTGTTTAAATATACACGTGGTTTATATATTTCCTTACAGCACACAAGAAAACTCAAATCTCACCCCTTAACTGTGTTATGGTCACTAAGAAGTGATTTTAGAGGACTGGACACCTGTTAGTGTCACAGAAATTAGATTAGTCTGGGGAAGAAAATACATACTTACAGGAAATAGGACGTAAGATGTATAAAAGGTTGTCAGATGCTTTCTGACTGTTACATATTCATATTCAGGGATCCTACTACCAGTGTACTGATGTGACAGAATATCACATGACCTTACCTATGGTAGCAGGTAGTACTGGCATTGTCTAAAGTTCTCTCAGTGAAGTACAGTCAATGTCACGTGGGGAGAGGCTATGTCATAGCATGTTTTCCTATTTAACAAGATTGATTTAGAAACTGCATCCAAACGTCTCCTAAGCAAATTTTTTCCCACTCATCTATACCCATTCCTTGTTTAATTAAATGATAAATGATGAATCAAGTTAAAAAAGAATGAAGCATGTTAATGCTTCATATGAATCATGACAAAGGAGAGGAAGAAAAACAAAATATACATAAATAAAAAAAATATTCCTTAGTAGATTCCCCTAGGAAGAGCTGCAGCTGTGAAGTCATTTTCTAACCTGGTAGATAGAAAGACTCACAGCTTATCTCCCACAAGATACACAGAGTGCTGCTAAGGTTCAGAAAGTCTGCCAATTCATTTTTCACAAGGAATCGAAAAACAAATTTTTAATCACTGAATGAAAAACAAATATTAAAGCAGACTTAGATGTTCCAACAGATTTAAGCAATAGTTGAAAAAGTTTTGGGAGTATAAAGTAAAAAAGAAAATAACATAGATATAGAGAAAAAGAATTATATCAATTGAACCAGTCAAATGAACAATACAAAAAGTGAAACGGTATCTATAGATTTTAAATGAACACAAGCACATTTTCAAAAATTGTACAAAAAGGAAATAATGAAAACATTGACAATTACGTTCACTACACAAATATATAAATAAACATTTCAAGTAACCATTTAAACTCTAAAGGAATTCTAAGAATATTCAAGAAACAGTTAGACCTCACAACAGTATACAGTAGTGAAACTTTTAAAAGGATGCTTGTTTGAAACAAATGCAACTTGTTTCCAATTTACTGTGGCAAACCAAATGAAAAGATGCACTGATACAGTAAATGTATATTTCAAAAATTCAGAATATACAGTAACTTCAACAGCCTTTTACACAATGAGGTAATTACTTCACTGAAGAAGAATGTTGTCCAAAATGAAACAGCAAATCCACAGTAAATTGTAAACAGATTACTCAGCATTTAGAAAATGTATGTGGAGAATATTAAATCCCAGATGTTACTGTACATAAAACACTGAAGCCACGGTTTATAATCCCATAAAATAGCTTTAAAATTAGGTAGCAGATGGAATCACAGCAAACAAGTAAAGTTCCAAGGGAAAATCCAGCTTATTAAGTGCCTCTCAGGTAGCAACAGAATTAAATACTTAGGTGCAGCTGTGAGCACAGGAACACCGTACAAGACTGCTAACACTGCAATATGTTGTAGTATGAAAAATGGAAAACATGATACAGACTTCAATCACAATTTGCCTTAGTGCAAAACTGTATTCAAGATGAGATTGAGTATAAAAGCATGTCAAACAAATTGTCAGTTTAGGCTGCAAATGTTTCAAGTAATATCAGCACATATGAAGAGCAGATCTGTACTGAGTCATTGAAAGTCATTGTTCCATGAATCGTAATGACCTACACATATATATATATATATATATATATATTGGACAAATATGGTATTCAGACTATTCTTTTGAACTAATCCTTGTACCACTCCAAGCTGCAAGCAAGTAGCAGATCTCAGTGTCTGTCTGGAAATAGGATCTGATCTTAGTTAAATGTTGCATCACTTCAAACTAAATAAATCATTAAGACACCTTACAATATTAAACATACATGTAGATACTGGCCACAGACACCCACACCTAAATATACATATATATATATATATATATATATATATATATATATATATATATATATATATATATATATATTATAGATATAGATAGATATAGAATAGATAGATATGCATATATCTAATATATATCCTTCTGCTTACAGCATATATCATTATCAAAGAGTTAATTAGACATCCTATGAAATGTCTTAAGAAGACCAACCAATTTCTTGATGTGGGGGGTAGTGCTCTAACTATATTAGATGATCCTGGATGGTAAATCATTGAAGCACTGCTAAATCCAGCTGACTAGCAGATGGTTGTGAGTTTCTGATTCCAGCTTTCCCATCCAAGGGAGAGAGATTGGTGTTGGTACCACTGCAGGAACAACATCTATGAGCTAGACCATATATGTAGACTCCATGAAGAGTGAGCATATGTGTGGAGCCTGGCATTGTAAACAATGTATTTCACCTGACAGCCAACTATATAAGGGTTAAGATCAATTAAAGATCTGCTATCTCCCCACTGGATAAGAGTCATATTCCTCAGCTGTCATCTCTGTCACACAGGAATCTAGAAGTAGGGAAATGGGGAAAGTGAATTGGATAACTGGAAAAGGGGGTTGATGGTAAAAGGAAAAGAAGAGGAGGCTAAAACACAATGTAAAAATGAATGCAAAGTAGAAATCCTAAATCACTAGACTGAAACTTCAACATTCCAAATGTCAAGTATCCTGTCCATTGATTGTTTTAGGCACCAACGAACCCTATGGTTGGACGGGCTCCCCTCCCAGTCCTGGGGCGCCCCAACCACAGCAAGTTTTTCTTTTGGTATTTTATAACCTGTTTGTCAAACCAATAAAAGCTAGTACCCCAGTCGTGTGTACTTTATAAACCAGATGGGTAATAGTAACTCTTATTTTTAAATTTCTTCTTTAACATTAAAATATGCCAATGGTTATGGTAACTGTGTTTTGTCAAGAAACAGGCTTCACAATTTCATAAAATTGTTTTACCAATGACACAATGCTTTTGACTTAGCTAATCCTTCTGGTGGCCATTCTCAGTTCTAAACCTATCATTGTAGCCAGTTTTAGTCACCTGCAATACCTGGGCATACCTCTCAACTGTACATATTTTACAAAATGTCCAGATATTTTTGTTTGTTTGTTTTTTTGTTTTTTTTTTTTTTGGTCTATTCCTCATAAAATGTTTGGTTTGCAGGCAAAATCTAGGGGGTTACGATCACTAAATAATGACTTGCATTTGAGAATCAGAGTTCATATCCTTCATAAAATGCATGCTAACAGAAATCATTTTATTACAGAAACTTTCTAATTTTATAAGAGCAATATTTAAAATCTGTCCCTATTTTGGGGCATTTTTCTCCACATTATTTAGGCTTTGTCCAGATTTCTTGAGCTAACAGGTTTAAAGGCATGTTCCCATGGCTGTAGGGGGGCCCCTTTAGTCATCCTTTTCAAAGCTGCTGCTGGTTTGGGAAAAAAAAAACAAGGAGAAAAAAAGACCATTCATTTTCTGATGACACTCTTTATCCGAAATAGGGTTGTGATATGACCCTGTTAAGATAAAGCTGGTAATCAGAGAATGAAGCATTAGAAATCAGCAGCCCAGAGTGACCAGTCTCAGTGTTTACCTTGTATTTTAAGAAGAGCTAATGCTTTCAATCTTCAGGGATGATTTCTCTTTTAGGGATTTTTATAAATATGGGCAGAATGCCAAATACTAGAACTCTCAACTTCCTTGCAAATGAATTCTGGGCAAAGCTGAAAATAATAGAAAAATAAAGGCTCAAAATCTGGAATATTTTAAAAAATATTACTGTAGTTCTCTTAAAGGCAATCAAATAACAGATTTTGCAAACATTTACTTTTTTTAGATGATACGAAATATAAAACACTGGATTTACTGACTATCTGTAATGCAGAACACCAGGTACTATAACTCTAAACTTCTTTGCTTAAGATTTCTGGACAAAGCCAAAGATATTAGTAGAATAAAAGCTCAAAATCAGGAACATTTTTAAAATATTACTCTAGTTCACTTTAAAGGTTAATAAAATAACACATTTTGCATCAAGATGTATTTTTTGACAATATGAAGTATGAAACTCAGAAAGTTGGATTTATTGACTGTCTATAATCCTGAATGATTTACCAGTAAGTCAAACTTTTTTCAAGGGGCAGAGCAAAATTAAGAGAAAATCAGGGATTTTCTGGGAAATCAGGGACAGTGACGGGTATGAATTACTCCTCAATGATGTAAATAAAATTTAATTACCCCTGTTGTTGTTTGTTGACTGTTAAACAACTGTCACTGATCTGATGGCAGTAGCAATGTTACACAATGTATTATTATTTGCTGAAATCAGTGAAAAATTTGTACGTGTGCCTATGTTGCATGTTGTACGAGTAACAGGCTGGCTGTGATTTATTTGGCTTTCTAGCACAAACATCATCAGCCTTGCCATTACTCTTGTCTGTGGTGGTGGGGTGGAGAAGATAGGTTTACAGTGTATCTAAGAGTAACAAGCTGACCATATTTTCTTTCACTTGCCATCACATAGGCTTTACACAATAGGTTGTTGTCTGTGGTGGTCTGGCACAAAGATGATCTGTGCAAAAGCAACTGTTCGTTGCCACTGTGACACAGTGAGTACCACTGACATTTCACAGTACTTCACTCTGGTTGAGGTCTTGGCTGTGTTTTTTTATGTGGAGTATGCATACCCTCTCTGCCTTTGTGCATATTTATCTATGTGCTCTGGATAACTCCATCACCTCAAAAACATGCAGCAGGTTAAATGGAATTCATCCAGTTTCCTTGAAGGTGAATGATAGTGCAGTGTTTGTGTGTGTGGGGGGAGGGTGAAAAAATATCTCAGATTTTTATCTGTGCCTATACATACAGTAATGCAAGGCACATACTAAAATCTTCTGGGTAGCAGTAAAAAAATGCAGTTAACAAGTAATTACATTTCAAAAGTACAGCATAAAATACATCAGAGAACATTCAGACATTTAGTGCTTCTAGGAGTCACATACACCCAGACTGCATAAATAGATTTTGAAATCTTCTTAGTGGTGGCCTCTGCCCTCAATTGCACTCATTGTAAAACCAGCCTGCTTACAGGTGTGTACCAATGACTGTTGTAGGTTGTGAGGGGAGATTGAGATGACAGGGTCATTATTTCTTTAATTTTCATCAGAATCAATCCTTAGAGGTCTGCACAGGAGGTCATTATAGCTTATGCTGGCACTGAGGACAGTGCCATCATTGTTTTTTTACTTTTATCACAGACCTCAGAGGTGTACAAATGTGATTTACTACAGCTTGTGTAGGAGCAGTGCACTGTTTACCAACAACAGAGTGAAATACATTACTGTAATCATTATTTTTTTTCACTTTCCTCACCACCACACATCAGACATGCATACAGGTGGCTGTCTTGGGTGGGTAGCTGTGAGGAGTAAGGAGATCTATCAACACAACAAAAGCCACTCAACTGAACCTCTAGATGTTAATGCGTAATGCCAGGAGCCTAACCAAAAAAAACTACACTTTCTCCAAGCCCTCCTAACACTTGAGAATACAGATATAAAACAAAAGGAAAATTATATGGCAAAAATCAGGAAGGGTAGTGGCCATAAAAACAGAAACTCTGTCATCAAAGTAAATAGGCAACTAACGGAGCTAATTAGGTCACGCAAAGCCATCTTTGAGATTGAGATAGCTTTCCAGGTGAAAGATAACCATAAATCCTTCAACAGCCATGTCAGAAACCTCAAGGGCGGCACAAAGCAGTGTGCTGAACTGGTAATAAATGGTGCTAAATTTACAGAGCCTGGCAATATAGCAAACCTATTCGTGGACAAATTCAGTTCCAACTTTACCTCCCCTCTAACTCCCAACCATCTCCTCAAAAATACCATCAAACATAACTCCTCCAGCTATAACTAGGGAGCATGTACTGGCTGCACTCACTAAAGCCAAGAACACGGCCTCAATGGGCCCTGATAACGTCCCAGGATGCCTCCTGAATAGTCTAAAATATGACTTATTCAGGACACCTGGAGTCACTATTTCACTATACTCATAAAACAGGCTTTGTGCCACATGAATGGAGGACTGTAATGATTATCCCCCTTCATAAGGGAGGACCTTCAACAGATCCTGGAAACTACAGATCCATTAATCTAACTAGTCTTATTTGCAAAGCCATGGAAAGCATTATCAGGGAAATTATTGACAAGGAAATAGGAGACCTCTATACTCTGGACCATCCCATTTTGTCTTTGTCATAGGAAGATCATGCTTACTGAGCCTGGTGGACTTCTTTGAAAAGGTGACTAAGGCAACTGATGATGGGAAAACAGTGCATACTGCCTACCTAGATCTGGCTAAAGCATTTGTTACAATACCCCACTTGGGCATTATGGAACTAGATATAAAGTCCTTTATAACACAGTGGATAGCTAATTGGCTCACTGATAGGATCCAGAAAGTTGGAATTGGTGAGGCCACCTCCATAAAGATGCCGGTCATCACTAGAATAACCCTGGGCTCTGTGCTACTCTTCTTTGGCATCTGCCACTTGGATGTCAAAATCAATGTCAAAGGCCTTTGACTGACCAAGTTTGCAGATGATTGTAAACTGGGAGGTGTCATTTAATCCCCCCCCCAAAAAAAAAAAACTGAAAACACCCTTCAAGAAGGTTTAATACAGACAGTCAGTTGGTGCCAAAGCCTTGGCTTAAAACTCAATACTAAGAAATTCACTATAGTACCTTTTGGGAAGTGTACCACCCCAAGTAACTACATCATCAATAAAACACCCTTGAAAGTTGATTCACTAGTCAGGGATCTGGGAGCTCATGCAGATAGTAACCTAGCCTTCGACCAGCATGTGTCCAAGGTAGTAAAAAAATCTTTCAATGTTGCTCAACGTATAAGCAAGGGCATGGCATCTAGGTCTAGACAGGTCATCATATGATTGTACTTAGCCCTCTTCAGACCCATCATGGAGTTAAATGCCCTCTTCTGTATGTACCTGACCGGACACATGCAGCAACTGAACACCCACAAAGGTTCCTTACAAAAAGAATACAAGGAGTAAACACAATGTCCTAAGCTGATCACCTCAAAACCCTGTCTCTTTATTTGGTATTATACAGACTTCTGAGAGCTGATCTTTGCTTGGCATACAGAGCATCCCTGGACCCTGTTTTGATGAACTTTTTGTACATCTACAAAACAAACAGTATTAGAACTACTAAATTAAAAAAAACTAAATTTTGTTTGTGACATAAATAGGAAATGTTAGAGAGACAGATATGTTTCTCAGAGAATTCCCATTCTTTGGAACAGGCTCCACCATCCATGTGAAGCAGAGTTCCTCCCTATCCCTTTTTAAGCACAACTTGGGCCAATGGATGGATAATCAGAAATTCACCCCTGGTCTGGTTCTTATATCTCTGATGGACAGATGTACCAATTAAATCAGCACCTATATAAATTAAATCTGTGGGTCACATTTAGGTTGCATGGCTAGACTTATGAGGGCCCTAGCGGTTGTTATCCTAATATATTCCTATGGACCTATGCATAAGTATGGCAGCAGTCACTTGAAATACATGACTGTGGCCATCTAAACCTCTGCTTTTATCCAAATCTACCAGAGGGATGCACAGACAGTGACTGATATTTCTTTTGAGGGGGGGGGGGGTTAGGATGGCAGACAGTATTCCCAGATAGGATTTGTGCATCCTCACAGCAACTGTGTTATTAGTTTATTGTGAGCTATTATTTTGTCAGCTTTGAACATCATGCATTGAGCACAACTTATGTCTTCCTTGAAATCCTAATGTTTTAGTTCAGGCTAGCCATTGGATTAAAAGATTGAGAAAATGTTCTGAAATGCATACCTAACATTTATAAACCTATTGCGTCTGGGAGCCTCAGCTTAGCTGAGGTATTTCCTAAATGGATATTACTGTGCTGTCTTTGTCAGGAAAGGTATATTGAAAGGATGCAAGGAAAACTAAAGTTGAACATCAACAGTGAATTTCTTCTCTTAATCATAATTTCTGTTCAAGCCATCACTGAATGAAAAGGTTGTGTAAAACGAAAAAAAATTAAAATGCACTTCAGAGTATAGAGAAAGTCATTGCATCTTGAAAAGCTGAAGAGTAAGGCAAAATTTGACAGAGGGAAGAAAAATGCAATGAATATAGTGTGCAGAATCTCAGGATGGGGATAAAGCAGAGCAGAACAATGGAGGATGTGGGGGGAGGTGAAACAGTAGGCAGTGCCTAGATCACCATTTCACCCAAGTCCATTCCTGTAAATAGAGCTATTGCAATGTTTCATTGTTGCAACAAAATACCAGTAACTGACTGTCCCTCTGTGAGATGGGTGATCCCAGAGTGGTACACAGGTCTGTGTTAAGATCATTGTAGATACAGTTTAGTCTTAGGAGGGGTGGCAGTCAAAGGGTGACACTTACACTGGAAGTGCCCAGGAGGACTCAAACTTGGCATTTGCTGGGGGCCCCTAAAATGCTAACACCAGCCCTGATCCTATCTTTTCACAGAAGATGCATACTTAGAACAAAAGCTGTATAACACTGGAGTGTTTAGCTTGGCAAACTGTATTGTTCTGCTAAATAGAAAAAATGTATATGAATCCCCAAAATCCTGGAACTGCTTTAAAGTTTACCAGATGTCAGGGTTTACACACTCAGCCTCACTTGTACATGCACATATTGTACATATTACTTTTACTAAAAAGGCAATATTCCAACCCTAAAACTCATGGAAGGTCCAGCACAAAAGGGCAACATAAATCTGCTGTCAGCAGGCTGCCTGCATCTGACTATTATGGCAACATGCGAGTATTACAGTCCAGCGATACAGCAGCACTGTACAGGCTGATCACACAGCCTCACCAGGACATGGCAGACAGCTTCTACCAGACAGTCACTCACAGCCACCAACTACATCCCTTTTACACACAACATCTGAAATGTGCACCACATCCGAGGTGCACGATTTACTATTACGACGTCCAAGCTTGTAAGCTGAATGACTGGAGTCACCAAAATGCACTACTCAAACAAGAAGGCCCAATACTGACCACAACATCACTTTCCAAAACACCCTAATATCATGGATGCAGAAACAAGCCCTTACATGGGTCCAGAAGGGGAGAAAATGTAGCCTTTGATATTGCTGGCCTTCAATATTCTGACCATTGGTGTTCACAGTTCAGACATGTTAAGGTTGAGCTTCTGAGCCTCCATCTTTTAATTGTCAACGTAGGTGCACTTAACTTCTATAGCAGATAAGTGGAAGGGAGTGTTAGGTGTTATCATGACTACAGGATCATTCCTGATGTAGCTATGGCACTCAACATTGGGATTACAGGTCAGTAATCTTGGCACAATCTGCTGCTACAAACTTTATTTTGGAAATAGTGTGCTCTGTAGTTTCCTCAATGATTTGCAACAAATGCAGTGACATGGAATATAGAGACACAGAGTACGAACATAAATCGACAACACTATTGATGATAAATGCAGGTATTTACGACTGTGAATGTGATATTATCTTATATAGCTCTCTTGAGGTCCACTAGTGACAAATGTTGCTTCTATAGATGCCTTCATGAGATGTATTTCAGCCACCTTCTGGTGTCCCACCATAGTTAAAGCATTCTATTCCCATAAAGGGTCCAGAAGGTTAGATACTGACTTCCCAAGACAGACTACTCAGACTGCTGCTTTGACAGCATGGCTGTCACTTGTGGGTATACAGCCTACCACACCCAGTTGTGGGCATCAGCCAGGTCATGGCCAACAGCACATGCTCAGCAGCACCTAAAATGTTTTATCAAGCTGCACATGCTGCATGTGCATATTCATGTAGTTGTACCCTTTCCTTGTCAGCTGTGGGCAGAGAAACTGCCACCCCTGTTTATGGTCAGTGATCACTTTGAGGATACTGACACTCATCAAGATCACCACATAGCATGTCCTAACAAGGTGAATGCACGTGGTGCAGGAATTCTATTGTTTGCTTTTCATTAACTGAATCAAGCCTCAACACCACAAGCCAATATAGTGATGTCAATGGCCACATAGTGGCAGCTTGACCCCCCCCCACCATCTGATATGATCCATGATGCCTTACAACTTCTAAGAGTATATCATTATTATGTTGACCTGCCATGACACTATCCCATCTTATAGTGTTGTAGTCACTTCTCACTGTGTTCCCTCATCCTGTGCAAGTCATGATGACACATGCTTGTGTGCATATGGTTATGTCTAATGCACAGCATGACTTGTCTTGCATAGCCTGGCTGTGATACAGTATGAATCATTTGTTATTTTCTGTTTTCTACGGCGTGGCTTGTTTACCAGACACTGAATATTATGCCAGTGCTGCAATGAATTACTCCCATTTCTGCCTCATCTGTGATATTGCTGCTGCTGCTGCTACATGCTCCTCTCCTGACTCTCTAGACTTCCTTTCTGCTGTTGGTACAACTAGTATAAAAGATTATGCCAAGACATTCACCCACTGCTACAACTGTTTGTGCAATGTCATGCTTGGCAGCAGTACACACAACACAAATCTTGCCTCAGATTTCTTGGACTATATTACAGTGCCTTTCCTGACATATTTAGGTTATGAAAGCATGCTTTGAATAGATCAAACACAAGCTGTACAATATTATACATTACAGCATGTGATATATTATAAGCTTTTTCCTGAATGTTCTGGGGATTGCAGGTGTGGAACAACCAAAGGTGCAGGATGTACTGCACATCACCTCTAACACACAACAAATATCATATCATATTGTATGTGGGTATTCTCTGACTGCACAGTACCTGTGGTTATTCTCTGACTGCATAGTACCTGTCTATCTAGCTTGTGTAAGCAACTCCAAAGTAAATGACCCATGACAGAGGGTGGACATGTGCCAAGTATGGGAATAATGGTAACTGCCAGAGTGTGCACAGACACATTTTAAATAATGCCTTGGGTACTACTGACCACCTTGCAGTTAAGGGAGTGGAATCCCTTCCTGTCGATATATCGCAGTCCCTCTGGACTAAGTGATGTCTTGATTACTATATGTGTGTAATCTACATCTTCCAGGATCTCAGGGAAATGGGCAGTGCATTAAAATGCTAACATCATATTAGTTCTGTCCTCTGCGTTCTTACAAAACCAGATATACTCCTCAGTCTGCAAGATAATGTTGAAGAAATCATTCAGATTCATGAAGTTAATACTTGCAGTATCTCTAAAATGTTCACAGTAGGTCACTGAAAGTTTATTGTAGCTAGCATAGTTAAAGAAACACATATATTTGTATCTACAGGAATATCAAGGATCCCCTCATACGCACCTTTGGGCAGCATAATTCAATGTAAGGTGCTATTTGTACCTTAACCATGCTAAATATTGCAGGCACTGGCTCCAATAACCACTGTTAACCTCTGCACTATACATGCTACTAATCCAGACATTACTCTCCTCATAACCACCATCATTCTCAGTGTAAAAGTATGTATACATTGCTATATAGTATGCTCATTTTATACATTTCTAAATCATTTCTAAATCAGTCCACCATTTTGGATGCTATCATTGTATATAGCATGTAGCTCCTTTTCATGGAGTTCCTCATTTCCATGTCATTATGCACTCTTTAGCATGCACTAAATGCCAGAATATTTTCCCTGTTGCATGACCTCACTACCTGTATTTCTGAATACCCAGATACTGTACATTGCCACTACCCATGATGATTTGCACTGTTGCGCATGTCTGTTAATCACATTCATAGTATACAGTACTTCACTGATGTTATGTTTGAGGTCTCCACAAATGTGAACATCCCCAATTGACCTGTCTTCAGCAGTGGCACTATGTCTGATGAATATTCATAGCTTTTAATTTTGAATATCAGCTCACTGCTTCCTGATTCAGTTCATGTTCTCTTTTGGGGAGTACAAGTATAAAAGGACTGTGTTGCATTTGCAGAATTCAGAGCTACCATCTGGATATAATTCACTTTTTTCTCTTTATGCCTTTTAATTTCCCTGTGCCTTTAACGCACATTTTTAAAGCATCTGACAAAAAGCATGACAGATTCTCACCTGCTGTCATGAGTTTACTACTGTTCTTAGATGCTTCTAAAAGTAGTGTCAATTCAGCTCAAGTCTCTATCCAAACTCTACAATATAATGCTGCTCACCTGAAACACAAAATACAAATTCAGCTCTTGTTTTTGAATTTATATGTCACTGCCATAACTACTTTGTCTATCATATGGGCTCTTTTCACCTGTATTACCTTCATAATAATTTAGAGCTGTTTAACAGTATGTGTGGTAAAACATCCACATTTTCTTTTTAGTAATCATCACTAAAGCACCTCTGTATCCATCTCCTTATAAAATTTTATATCTTTTTATTTCTGAGACATAGAAATAATGTCCTTGTCAGTTTTGTACTATCCATCACTAAAAATAAGTATAATATTCATTTGTGGATGTTTGCTTTCATTTTGCTTGATTCTTTAGTGCCTGTTCCCACCATTTTATACTTGTGCATACATACACACACACACACACACACACACACACACACACACACACACACACACACACACACACACACACACATACGCACGCACACACACATGGATACACACACCCACAAACGTTCTTCCATTGTAATCCTTTTTATGACATTTTCAATAGTTTTGACTGAAGTTAATACATATCAAATATTGACTGTAGTCTGCCCAGCCTTCCTCAGAAAAAGAAAATACTTGTTTTAAAAGGCACTTAATAAGCACTCTGTTAACAAAACAATGAACCCCACTCTGCTGTACTGTAAGGTTTTGTTGATTCCTAGTCACATTGACACGACATGTTTAGTGCTTCCTTGGAAAAGAGTATCTTCAGTATATATTACTCAGCATCAGGCAAAATGGCTGAATTGTGCTCACAGGTAGAGGAGACGTCAGAGGACAAAAGTAGGCAAATTCGGATTTCTGGGGTGAAGCCCTCTGCACCACTATTTCAGGCCCTTGTACTCCCTGCAACTCCTATTGAACACAATCAAATGCAAGGTCACTCCGCCACAAGGAGAGAGGAGAACCACCTTTAAGTTTCTGCTTCTACTTGTTGCCTTTTCACTGACAGCACAATTCAGCCATTTTCATGTAATTGCATAACCCCCTCCCATTCCTTCTTGTTTACTTCCATAGCATATGACGCACACAAATTTGTCTCTTCATACATTTGAAAGTCCTTCTCCAAATTTACAATTCTCAGCTAATCTGTGCAGCTCTGCTATATATATTACAAAATGCGTTTGCCCCTTATTTGATTTTCATTATACAGTTTAAAACATTCTCTAGTTGTCGACGGTTTTCCATCCAAATGCATCTGTAAAATCTCTTTATTTTCTTTAAAAATGTTTTCTGATGGTTTAAGTGGTACCAGACCCCACAACGGTATAAACTTCTGGTACCCTGAATACTTAACACCACACTGGAATTTTATCCTCTGAAATGTCCTCTGTGACACAATATAGTAGTAATACGCTTATACATCAGCTGATATTTCTTTCCTTGTAATATGCAGCTTTACCAGTTTTGCTGATTGGGTTTTCCTGCCACACTTAAATGGATATCCAAGCACTTCTTTAAAATCAACAGCAAATAGTTAAAGTAACTTTAGCAGCAATAACATCTAGGAAGCTTGCTGCTGATTCACCTTACTCCCATTTCTGTTCATTTAAGCAGCCAGAAAACACTTGCAATACAAAACTTTTGAAATACTTTCACACATTTATTTACTTAAAACATGAATAATTACTCTATTTTGTTTTTACACAACTAAGTCTAATTTTCTTCAAAACACCAACTGAGCATTCTTTTTTTAAGTGGCCATAATTCACTTGACGTTGTTCCAAATAGTTTGTATTCACTGATGTGCAGAAACAGTCTTGCTTTGCTTTTATACAACATTTGCTTTGCAGCTCTGAATGACTTATCCATTTTGTTTAAGCATAGACAGAGCACACAAAATATTTCTGAACTAAAGCTTACCTTAGAATATGTGTATACATGCATTTTATTATTTTTCTGAGAGTCTCTTCCATTTATTTTTGGTCATTAAAGGATCTTTATAATGTAATTCGTATATATCACCATAAGCCTCATTAATTATACTTATACAAAAACTCTTTTCCTAACACATTACATATAAATTCATTGTCAGTTACTGTTTCATGGCATCTGTAAATTAACAAACCATTTTTTTTGTAGTTTTTTAACTACAAATTTATAGCACTTTGTACAACTATAAACCAAATACTGAACCAGATAAGTATTACTGCATAAGTTGTAGCATACTATAAATATTTCTCAAAGGTGTTTTTGTTATACATGATTATTTTTAGCACTTTTGCCTAAAAGTCATAGGAAAGCAGCAATAACCTGTCCACAGCTGTAGAAGTAGAAGAATTCCAATATTCAGAAAATGCAAATGTGCTAGGGCATTGTGCACCTGAGCCAAAAAAGGGAAGTCCTGTGGGGAACTCTGAAACATCACAGTCATGGAGGGGGGAAATGTTCTACATCACACACACATTCTTAAACAAAAGCATTAGTAGACCAAAGGATATTGTAGGAACTGTGAACCAGACATCAGTAATGAGAGCAAGAAATACTCTTACTACATCTATATTATGGACAAGCACATGTTGTACATAAATATAACCATAACCAGACAGCTAACAACTACAAACAAAAGACAAAGCCTAGATGAGACACAGAAAGTTAATAAAGCAGTTACAATAACAAAAAAAAAAAAAAAACATGGCAGAAAATTACATTTTGTCAGGGGCATGTTTACAAGAAATCTTACCATCTGAAAGAATAGCCATGTTTGCCATTTGGAAGTTAAGGACAACATTCAAGTTCTGCAGAACTTTGCAAGACTCAAAAAAAGCTAGTAGTTTAGATGGATAATATATGGAGGCTTTTATATACTTATTTTTTAAGTATATGGAGAGTTGGCAATAAAGCAAACCTTTGCTTCATGATTAAGTACAGAAAAGTTGTCAGAACACAAACATTTAACTCCATATTTATTATAACCTTTAATAATGCCCATTTCAACACTTGCTGCTTAAAAGGCATCTAAGACAACACATTATAACTGCAGACTGCATATTATCATCAGCATCGGATTCAGTTCTGACAGCTCCCTGATCCTTCTCAGAATGTACATCTCACATTTTAGGTAGCTAATATCAAATGTCCCTGGAAGATCAGCCTTCCCACATTCTCTGGGAACTTGTAGATACAGAAGTTGCACTAATGGCATAAACCTCATTGTCTTCGATGTGTTCCTGCAGAAAACTATTCTGTACAAATAGAAATTCCACATAAGTCAACATCTCAGATATACAGAGGTCCATGATGAAGGTGAAAATGTCAAATACTGCAGTTTTCTCCAATGAGTCCTGCTATGTATCCCTCTGATCCTGATATCAAACTTCTGATGACTGCTACATAGCAGTAATTAATGTACTGAGTTCCTGGAGAGTGGCAACTATACACTGAAGTTCCTAGCCTTTCACTGTTTCATTAACTTATATGAGTAATATAGAAATAATATGCTCAGTTGCAGATTATGAACCTGGATATAGGAAAGAACTCATATTTCCTCAACTGAGTCATCACTTTTTTCCCTTTGTAGATATAGACTTTACATATCTATCCAACAAAAATGAGCATTACTCAAACCAGTGTGAGATTACATATAACTTAAAAAGAGAAATCCGACTCTCACCTTTAAAGGAAGTTTTGCAAGATTTGGATAATTTAACAGTTTAGTATTTATTATTCTCTAAAATTATAAAAAAGAAACACACTTTAAGAACATTTTACGCACCTAAAATCAAATAACTAAATGCATTAATACCAAGTCAGATTTTGATCCTTAGCACTGGTTATGGCCATGAACAAAATGTCATCAAATAACTGCAAGCTACCATTATGGGTTCCAAGACAGTACAGGAAGCATGTAGCAGTAACAAAGTGATATTTATGTCTGCAGACTTTTTCAGAACTTTTTTTTTAAATAGTCAGATATACAACACAAAAAATGGTCAGAGGTGAATATTCACTGTATTATTTCACTGTGATTTTTTAATCAGTTCAAATTTTCTCTGATGGCTGGATAGCAAACATTTGCAGAGAAAATTTTAACAATTAGTAATTTGGAGGCATGAAATGAAATCGTGAAGTGCTAATAACTACCAGTTTCTCTTTTATGATCCCATTTCCTATTAAGATGGAAAAGTAGAAATGACCATCCTATACCATCTATAATACAACATCCTCATGGTATTCCTTACTTACTGTACCAGTATATTAGATAAAGTCACAGAGTCGTAAAAGAAATCTGATTAAAAAAGTAATAACATTTTCAGTACCCTGCCTATCTCTGAGGTGTTGAGTACATTCACTTAAAATTGTTCAAGAGATATGTATAACACATATAACCACCTTAGACCATCTTCATGATACCTTACATTTTCTTCTGCCACTAATTAGGTCACTGTTACAATAATGTCGCCTTGGTTGCTTAGGAATGTCAACTGTTTTTAAGGTTTCAGAGAATGACATTAAACCGAAAGGCAATTTTCACCCATAGCTTGCAGTTTCTCAATTATAATCTCCATGTCTACTCTTTTAATGTAGGAATCATGCTAAAATATACAAGCAACTATGTCCTGCAGTGAGCCAGTATTTTGGAAATTGTTCAGTAACAGAATTTTTCTCTATGATCTAGTTACATTTCTTTTAATTTCATTAGTTGTTAAACCCTAGATAATAGTAATTGTTTTGGCAGTAATTTATTTATTTGTTGCCTCAAGAGACTTCAGTCATTGTCGTCCTGAATACACTTAAAAGAAAAAAAAAAAAATATATATATATATATATATATATATATATATATATATATATATATATATATATATATATATATATATATATATATATATATATATATATACATATCTACGCCGATATACTAGAAATATTTTTATCTATTTATTATTAGTTATTTGTTATTTTTGTCTGCATGCACATGTATGTTTATCTCTGTATTTATGCACATTTTAATGTATTTAAGTATATACTAATTATGTAGGTTATTGGAGAAAGAATAAAGAATAACAAGTTTACAAATGATAAATTTACATATGTAAAACTTCATTACTACATTTTTCTTTTGCTCAGTTTTTGAATGTCCTATTATCTTAAAGAATATTTTCATTTTGTAATCTCCATTTGCAACATTTTCAGCATAAATAATTTTATTGTGCCATGTTTGGTGAAAACTACAACTGGGCTTTCAGACTGATACAGCAGCACGTTCTAAATTTTGTATTTTCTCAGTATATATTGCCATTTAATCTGATTTTATTTAAGACTCATTTTCTGTTCCAACAAAATGAACAGCAGTTCTTCCCCATATCACTGACCACGTCTATTACCTTGGATTTCTGATTTACATTGGTAGATTTGCATAATTTTAAATGCCTTATGCTATGATGTGCAAACATTTTAAGTTTTATCTTTGTTCAGTTGCAGCACTTTAAAGAAGTAACAAGCAAGGAAATAAACTTTAAGAGCCTTTACCCTTATAATAGCAAATACTCACCAAGTGACAAAATCAGGCCATCTCAATCTCTGCACCTAAGCAAATGAGTTAATACCAAATAATACATTATTACTCAATACTGATTGATAAAGAGTCAATGTAATGATAAAACAAGGCTCATGTATAATAGAAATATGTCTTTGCTATACCACTAAGGAAATGTACTGCCCTGTACCGAAATGATATCAAACAAAATGATAATTTCAGAATACCACCAAGAATTTACAAAGTGACACACTTTGTGCAGACTTTTTGAACACAGTATCTTCATGAATCTTATGTGGATACCGTAGGTGATCAGAGATAGCTGTTTACCACATAATTCCATAGCTAGACAACAGGCATACAAGACAATTAGCTGTTTAGGCAAGAAATGAAATCCACACATGTTGTTAACTGCTGGTTTTAGTTTTATGATCAATTTACTATCCAAATGGAAAAACAGAACTGACCACCAGGTGCATGATGTTGTATTAAAACAATGGGTTAAACTACAATGTCTGCAGCAATTGATAAAGTCACAGGAAACTGAAAGACCCTTAATAAAAAGAAAAAGAAAAATGCTATAATAATGTTCTTCAATGTATTGCCGAGCTTTGAGGTGTTGAGTATGTTCACTTAAAATTGCTCAAGTGCTACGTATAACAAAAATAACTATCTTAGAACATATTTAGTTCTGATGCTTTACATTTTCATCTGCCACTAATTAGGTCAGTGCTACAATGATGTTTCCTTGGCTGCTTAGGACTGTGAAAATTTGTTAGGTTTCAAAGGATGACATTGAGCCTAAAGGCAATTTTCACCCATAGCTTGCAGTTTCTCAATGTTAATATCCATGTCTACTCTTTTAATGCAGTAATCATTGAGTAATTTATTTCATAACCATACGTGTCACTACAGTGAACTATATTTTTTTCAAAAATGTGTTCCCTGGTAAAATTTCTCAGTGAGCTATATGCAATTCGTTTTTATTTTTAGCAGTTATTTTACATTAGATAATGTGTGATTGTGTTGAGCAGTAATTTATTTGGTGTCCCAAAATGACTTTAACTTTTCTCACCCTGGTGATATTTAAAAGTTAAGACTTAGCATCTCCTTTATCAGAAAAAATGGTTATCTGTCTACTATTAACTCATTCATCTATTATTCTATTTGTATCTTAATGGATATGTCTATGTGTACATGTACCTACATGTTTAGATATGCTTAACATTGATTACTATGTTTTCTTTTTTTGTCACTTTTTGAAAGTCATATTTCCTTAAGCATATTTTTATTGTTTTAACTCGATTGTTATCTTTTTCATCATAAATAATTTTATCCTGACAGGTTTGGTGAAGACTACAGATGAGTTAGCGGTTTGTTCAGTTTATCATACTTTGTACAATCTGTCTTTTCTTTCAGTGCTCGATCTCAGTGCCAGTTCATTTGGTTTTACTCGACTCATTTTGTACGTTTGTCCTAATCACAAATTCTGTGCATTACCCAAAGATACAGTGTAAACATGTGGTAGTTAGGAACAATGCAAGGGGGTTTCTACTACAAGCAACACTCTAAAGTTTTACTTCTGTGCAACTGCAACATACCAAAGTAAGAGTAGTAAGATAGGAAAAATCAGTTGCCAGGCTACTGCTGATGTGAGTTTTCATAATGAGTACAGTGCTCTTAAGGTCACCGCTTACTGCAAGCATTCGTACATCTTCATCATCATCATTTTTCATCACACTGTCAGGTAGGATCAGAAGAAATAATACTGATACCTGTACACTATAGGTGTGTTTTGCAATTCTTCTGAACCATGAAAATATGTTGGGAAAGTAAGCCATTTTCTATGTATCATCATTTACAGTTAAAAAAGGAATCAAACTTTAAAAGCCTTTTACGCGTCTGGAAGCAAATACTCCCCACATAATGAAACCAGGCTCTCTCAATCTCTACAGCTAAAAGAATATGTACATACCAAGTAAAATGTTGCTACTTAGCAGTGATTGATAAATTGTCCAAGTGATGACAAAACAAGGGTTACCCATGATATAAATACCTATCTTTGGCATTGTCCTGTTTTTTTGGAAATCCCATCAATATTTAAGTTTAAATAATAATATCCCTCTGTAAATTGCCAGATACAGATGTGTTACATATGTTCATTTAACTGTTGAAGAGTTATCTATGATGCAAATAATCAGCTTAGGTCATCTTTATTCCTAATACCTGACATTTTTATCTTTCACTAACCACATCATTAATATAATAATACTGCCTTGCCTGCCTGAGACTGTAAATATTGTTTTGGGTTTTAAAGGATGACTTCAAGACTAATGACTAGTTTGCCCTTAGACTGTATTTTTTTAATCTTAATGCCCATGTTAATTATGCTAACACGAACCGTATCTAGTAACTTATGAAGTTTCCATGTCCAGTAGTGAAATACTCATTTTCAAACTATCCACAGGAGGAATTATTCTTCGTAAACCATATGTATTTCCTTATATTTTCAGCAGTAATTCAACCATTAATAGTATGTCATTGTCTTGGGCAGCAATGTATTTACTGTCCAAAGGATTGTAATTATCCTCATCCAGAAGATATTTAAGTAATATATAAAATGCTAAGTACATGTATTTAGCTGCCTATTAATTATTCATTCATTAATCTGTATGTGAATTCTTATTTATATCTGTTTTGCAATCAGCCAATATTTTTTTCAGATATTTAAGTACTTAGCTTTTTAGCAGAATTTTTTTTTCTTTCTGGTCAGTCTTTTTTCCCTTAAGGCATATTTTTTCATGTTGAAATCCCCTTCATAACTTTTCTACCATAAATAAGTTTACTGTCCCAGATTTGTTGAAAAGACTGCACAGTGCTATCAGACAGATCCAAACTCTTTCATTAGATAATTGAAAGTTTAGCACCAGGAGAGATTGCAGTAATTGATCTCTTGTTATAAAAAGATCATTTAACAATCTAAATAAGGCTAGATTTAATATAAAAGTTACTATTGCAGTAAAATACAATAATCTAATAATTAGTCTTAAACTCCATCTGCCACTTTATTACCCTTTCCCTAAAATATGAACACCACCGTCTTACACAAGCCAAAGCCAACTGGCTGCCAGCTCAGTAATGAACCAATCTACTCCTTGGCTTCCAACTTTTCTGGCTCCTGAAAGAAAACTCCTGCCCTTGTCTTTCCTCTAGTTTACTTAACCAGCCTCTGTCATATAACCTTAGGTCTCATAGCTACTGAGGGGCTCTCTTGCAAGCACTTAAAACCAGACTGCAGTGCTCTAACCACTCCCTTTCTACCCTTGGACTCAAGCTCTGGAAAGATTTTCCCTCAAGTCTTGAAGACCTCTCTAACTACTCTTCTTTTTGAATACAATGTAAAGAACATTTCACAGCACAAGCTGCTTGTATATTCTCTGTTTCAGGTCACATAACTTAGTCTTGCTAATCTGTGATACATGCTGCCTGCCATTTTCACTATAGTATCTCTTCTCTAACTCTTAACATGTCTCTAACTAATGTAAATATTGTACATAGTGACTTTTGTTGACTAATGTAAATCTTTGTTTCTATAATATATTAATTCTACCTTTTAGTGTTTTCTTTTATTGTATAATTTGTTTCCACTTGAAGTGTGTTTACATTCTGTGCTGATAATAAAATTGGTCCAATGGGATTAGTGCCCTAGCTCAGTTAGCAAACTGTATAAATAAATAATTTAATGCTATTACTCAATTTTCTCAGTGTTTTCTAGTGCTTAAAGGACAACTCCATCCAGGTGTCAACTTTTTCTCATCACATATAATTTTTCGGTCACTTTAACTCAGTTGTAGTATGGCTATTTAAAAAGAAAACACAGCTTATGTAGTACTCTAACTAATTTCTGCCTGAAGCTGTTTCTGCAGTTTTATTTTTGTATGCCATTTGGCTTTTCTGAAATCTGACATCATTTTTTTCTATTTTTTCACACAACCTCTGACATCATGTAGACAAGGAGGGACGTATACCTGTACAACGTTTATGACTTTAAGAGAAAAAATAATTTACCTAAACAGCAGAGACCTCCAAAGCAGACACCCAAACAACTGCTACCTCAAGACACCCCACAAGCAACACATAAACCACAAAAGCAGTGTGCAAAGCAGTCACAGCCCTTAAGGCCAAATACAACACCAAACGTACTTGTCATAGGTGACTCCATAGTCAGACACACTGACATCCCACTCACCAGGCTGAACAAGGAAAGGGTCACAGTAAGCTGCCTATCGGGCGCTAGAATCCGCCACATAACACAAGCACTCGGGTCACTCCATGCTGGTGTGAACGACCTGAGACGTACCTCCCTGGACTACATGAAAAGAGACATAGAGGAGCTCTCTGATTATGTAGCCCAGGCAGGTATGACCCTGACCCTGAGCAGTATCCTTCCTTCACCAAGAATGATGCCACAATATAGAGACAAGATGCTCAGCTTTAACAATTGGCTTAATGTCTGGTGTCATTCAAAGGGGATCCAGTGTCTGTCTGCCTGGGATGACATGCTTGACAAGCCACGCTGCTTTGCGAGGGACGGCTTGCACCTGTCACCCCTGGGATTCCGGATATTGGCTAAGGCTCTTGCCACCCCCATAGTGCCTTTTTTAGGCAAGGCTCAAATTCTAAACCTACCACCCTAGAAAACAAAAATGGGAAGAAACTGAGGGTAATGCTGCTCAATGCCAGAAGTCTAAATCTCAAAATGCACGCACTCGAGGCCCTTCTCAGTATGGAGAACATCAATGTCTGTGCTGTAACTGAAACCTGGTTCAAGGCTCCTGAGAGCACCCCGGCACTATTAGGTTTTACCTCATATCATGCGTTCCTGCCCCAAAACCTGGACCACACCACAAAAGGAGGGGGTGTATCCATATTCATAAAGGATACCCACACCTCCAGGTTGGTGGCAATGCACGAAGCTTCGGAAACCATCCAGGTGCAACTAACCATAGGCAAAACTGCTCTACAAATTGTAGCATGCTACAGGCCACCCTTTCAAACTCAGGAACCCCACACAGCCTTCCTGAAGACACTGGAGGGTATAAATGTATCTCCAAACACCATCATATTGGGTGACTTCAACTACCCGAATATAGACTGGGAACATTACTCAAGCCCTAACTTTCTAGCCCAACGGTTCCTGGAGTTCATAAATTCAAATGCCATGGAACAGCTAGTCACTGTTCCTACGAGAGGAGAAAATATACTAGATCTCATTATCACAAACATGGGGACAAAATGCTCCACACCGGAAGTATATCCCTCATTGGTGAGATCTGATCATAAACTAATCTCACTGGAAATCCACATCCCGCTCCCCAAACAAAAGACCACAGTGAAGAACTTCTCTAAAGCAAACTTCACACTACTCAAGACTGGTGTGGTATCCTTCAAGGCCCCTGAGCCAGTGGAAACCACAACCCAAGCTGCGGAAGCCCTTACAAATGCCTTCTATGAACACCTCCAGGACTGCATGGATCAGGCAATCCCAAATAAAACCAAGACTCTTTCCACAAAGGGCAAACGTCCAGTCTGGTGGACCCCAGCCATTAACAAACTTTACAATAAGAGGAGAAAGCTATTACATGATAGAACAAAATCCATAAAAGGGAAGTCACCCTGATCATTATTAGTAAAAAAATACGAGCACTCATAAAATCAACTAAGGCCAATTTTGAGAGAAAAATTGCCATGGATTCAAAGGACAATCATAAGGCCTTTTTCAGCTATGTTAGGAACCTGGGTGGAAACTCCCAGATATGCTCAGAATTAGTCCAAAATGATACAAAAATCACTGAACCCACAGACATTGCCAACATACTGGCAGACAGGTTCAGTGCAAACTTCACCCCCCTCTCCCCCCCTAAAGGAGGGATAACTATCCCAGTGGAGTGTAGCCTCCCAGACATCTCAAATGCTCAGGTGAAAGCTGCTCTCTCTAAAGCTAAAAACACAGCATCAATGGGACCGGATGGTGTCCCCAGCTGTGTGCTACACGAGCTAAATGAGGAATTAAACCCGCACATAAGGCAGCTGTTTAATCTCAGCCTTACCACAGGATACGTGCCCAAGGAGTGGCGTACGGCAACTGTGGTCCCACTCCACAAAGGCGGTGCCTCTACGGACCCTGGTAATTACCGCCCCATAAGCTTAACAAGTCTAGTCTGCAAAGCTATGGAGAGGATCATAATGGAGCTCATAAACAAAGATATAGGGGACTTGCAGACATTGGACCCGACCCAGTTTGGCTTCGTCAAGGGAAGATCATGCCTTTTGAACTTGGTCGACTTCTTCGAAACAGTCACCAAGGCCATTGATGAGGGAAAGGCAGTCCATACAGCCTACCTTGACCTTGCAAAGGCTTTTGACACAATACCCCACTCGGGTATTGTAGAAAAACATACCAGCTTAAATGTAAACCCATATGTCACAAGATGGGTTGCAAACTGGCTTAAGGACAGAACCCACAGGGTTAGAGTTGCTGGCGCTATGTCAGACTCCAAGCCGGTCACAAGTGGTGTCCCACAGGGCTCGGTCCTTGGCCCCCTATTGTTTGGCATCTACTTCTCAGAAGTACAGGCCAACATGGGAGGACTTTGGCTGACAAAGTTTGCAGATGACTGCAAACTGGGCGCCATAGTGGAAAGTACATCGGACACGGATATCCTTCAGAAGGGACTCACGGAAACATATAGCTGGTGCCAGAGCCATGGCCTGAAGTTAAACACCAAAAAATGTATAGTCATACCCTTCGGGAAAAACAAGGTAACCCCAAGCTACCATATAGGTGGCAATCCACTAAGCACAGAAGAGGTTATCAGGGACCTGGGGACCCAGGTTGACAGTGGCCTTTCTTTTGACACTCACATTGCTAAAGTGGTTAGAAAGACCTTCTACATTGCCCACCTGATCATGAAGGGATTCACATCCAGATCTAGTGAGGTCATTGTTCCCCTGTACTCTTCACTTAGACCAATGATCGAGTACAATGCCCCATTCGGGATGTATCTCACCCGACATCTGCAGCAATTGGAGAGACCCCAAAAGTTCCTCACCGAAAGGATAAAGGGACTCCAAAATCTGTCATATGCTGCCAGATTGAAGAAACTCCAGCTCTATTCAGTCGCATACCACCTGCTCAGAGGTGACATGTGCCTGACATACAAGGCCATGTCCAACCCGGAATTAATGGACATGCTCCAACTCAAAAAATCCAAATCCACCAAAACCACTAGAGCAAGCGACTTAAACCTTAGCACGGACATAAATAGGACGTGCTGGAGGGATAGATTTATCACTCAGAGACTCCCTATGCTGTGGAATAAAATCCCGGTCCATGTGAGGCAGAGCACCCCGCTGGCTCTGTTCAAGAGAAATCTTGACCTGTGGATGGGAGATCATAGGTTTACCCCGGGAATCATCTCTGTGTCACTGCTGGACAGAGGCACAACAAACTAATGGGCACAGTATTTTTTCATATAAGGGGTGGCGTAAGTCACAAAAATGTGGGCTAGGCTTATAAATGCCTTAGGGCAGATAGCCTAGTATAAACCTATGAACCTATGAACCTATAATCAGGTCACTAATTCTGGCCATATGGTCAATAAACATTCCATTTCTAGTTACTGACTGTATCCAGTCTTTTTATGTATATAAGTCACACATGACAGGTTTCACACCTCAACTGGAAAACGTGGCTTGGAAATATACTTCTGAATCTAAAAAAAGCACAGGAAAGTTATTCTTTTAAATCTATCATTGAACTGTACTTTAAAATGCTGTGTAATAGACGGCCACTAATAAAAAATCAAGGGATCTCATTGCATAAGGCAAACTGATATTCTTGCCAGTGACAGTAAAAAAAAGGTATGAAATTATGGAATGAGTTGCTGTAGATCAGTGGGGAGATTACATTATATTTTCTTAAAGCTAGAAGGGCACAATAAACCTATCTAGTCTTTCTTTTATGGACTTTAACATTATGACCCTCTCATCCATGTATACCTTCTTCTTATCATTTTTTCACCTGCTTCATGCTGCCTTGGATGCCTCTTTGGACTACCTCTCCCTGTCCCATTCCAGTAATTCATCCATGGGTATGCAGACCTCTTGCAGAAGAATAATTTGGGAAGTATTCCAAGCAGCCTGTTGTCTGTGTCCTTTTTCAGAATGACCCTTTCATATACTGCAGATATTATCTGTGTTCCAATACTATCCAACCTCATCTGCTCTGGTCTCTTATAGGAAGAGCTTTAGTTCATGAAGTCTCTAGTGATATTCCATCACCTCCATCCCACAGATTATTACAATAGCTTTCCTTTGGATCTCTTTAAGCAGCTTGATGTCTCTTTCCTTATATGGTCTCCAGATCTGCATACAGTACTCAGGATGTGGTCTGATCAATGTCTTGTAGAATGGGGGGCATAAACTTTCTGCATCAGCAATCTGTCTACTTGGGAATATACCTCAACATTGAGGATTACCACTGGGTTACCAATCATAACTTGCTTATTATGTGGTTGTTTGAGACATAAATGCCAAGAAATTTATGCAAGAGGTGAATCTTAGCATCTGTATCAAGAACACATAATATGTAGTTATGATGGGAGATCCAATCATAATTTTTTGCAATGAATGGAGATTTATCTTCTCCATTTCCAACAAATCAGTCAAAAGTAATATGTAAAGAAAAACAATGCAATGTGTTGTCTTGGCTTTAAGCTGGTAAAGCAGTGTGTGGGGGGGGGGGCAGTTGATACCCTTACTTATTCCTTGCATAATGGAAGCCGTTAAATTAAAAATGCCCTCTGTAGTTTAGCAGACAGCAGGTAGAAGCAGGAGTTGACACAAAGCCATTTCTACCTGCAGCTGCTGTTTACTGGTCAGTGCTATCTGCTTTTAGCACAGACCCAATGTTAACAGCATGTAGGCGGTGCATAACAATTGTTAAACACCCTTCTGAGTGTTGTTAAGGTTGTGTCTTGAACCACAGCAGATCTGAAACACATTGTAATTTAGCCATTTTTTAGTGTAATCATGGCTTTCCATGCACTACAGTCTATCTGTTACTGCCATTGTTTTCTCATTCTATTCACAGTGGTCCAGTCCAGTCCAGATGTGATCAACACTCTCAAATCCTTTTCATGCTCTATTGCCACCAATTCCACTTTGTCCTGCTGATAAATTATACCATGTTTGCTGTGGCCTAAATGCCGTACTTTGTACTTATTTGCGCTAAAACTCAAATTCCACTTTTCTACTCATTTGCTCAGCTTTTCCAAATGCTTTGCTTGATTCCTCCCCCTTCCTCCATTGCTGCACTCATCTTTGGCTCATCAGTGAAGGGGCTGATCCGGCTCTATATTCCTATCTGATATTTCTGAGATACATGCATTGAAGAGTGATGAAAATAGGAAAGACCCCTAAATCACTCCACCAGTCACATCCATAATCCTTGATGTATTCTTTCTTATCACAAACATGCGTGACCTACCACTCAACAATGCAGCTATACAGTTCCTCAGTCTTGGTCCAGGTGCTCAAGCCCTCCAGTTTTTCTAACAGACCTTTTTTTGTGGGACAGCTTCAAGGATCTTGTTGAAATCATAGTAGACTATGTCAACTGGTATTCCCCTGTCAAGTCCACCAGTTATGAAACTGGAACAGGTTTGAATGACAGTCACATCTGGCTATGAGCCCATTTTATTTGCTGTTCTGGAAACTGTTGTCCTCTAGACTCTTATCCACATTCCCTGCAGATGTTCTCTATGACTTTCTTTGCCAATGTCATTAAGGTAACAAGCTTACACTTCCCCAGATTTTTACTGCCCTCACCTTTATACAGTTGTACCACATGTGTTATCTTCCAGTCTTCTGTCATTTCTCTACTAGCTATTGATCTGTTGAAGATCTCTGTCGGGGGAGGGGGTCCGCTAACACACTGGATAGATATCTGAGGACCCTGAGATACATGCTTTCACTCACTGTACTTTATTTTCCCTGTGGGTAGATATTTCACCATTAGCATCCTCCCTGTGGTGGATTAGCACAAAGGATTAAAGCTGCAAACTGCTAATAACCCCATCTTCTAGTCTTGGGTTTGAATGCTTCAGTTTTATTTTGCCTATTTTCTACTTAATCAATTTTCTTAAGAAGACAATGTTCCCAGGCTACACTTCAAAAGAAGCAATTGGGAAAAGTGTGATTATCTGTTTGACAAATAAAAATAAATAAATAGTGAAGGATGGAAACTGGAATGTTTACTGATTCTGTGGCACAATTGATAGAGCATTGGCCTTCTGGTTAAACAAATGAAAAACATTCAAATGTTTTAGGGTCTAATCCCACCAGAGTCGACACTTAAATTATAAGTGCTTTCTGTCTTAATGCCTTTCTACTCTTCTTCCCATTCTGTCCTAACCACCCCCCATTTCTATCCTTTGTGATCCTATTCTGTCCTAACCCCCCCCCCCATTTCTATCCTTTGTGATGACTGAAGCAGTAAGTCCCTATCTATTGTAAGTTCACACACAACTTTGTTCAACCTGGATAGTTTTGTCCCTTCTTTTCTTCTTTCTACTATGTACCTAAAGATAATTTTCTCCTCTTTGTGATCATTTCTAACTCTCTTTCAATGTAACCTTTGTTATCCTTACTATTTTTTGTTTCTGTTCTATTAGCCTACTTGTGCTTCACCTTCTCCAACTCCCCAACCCTTTTTTCCACCTCTGACAGGCCCTTTTGCCTTAAAAGTTGAGGAGCAGCATGGCGGATAGGTGCATGATTGATCTGGCTGACATTACCACCTAATCAGGTTATCACAGCACAGTTCATGCTCATCCAGCCATCCAACAAAGTACCACATCACTGTACTAATTGTCAAGTCAGGTTGGCGAACAAAGTATCAGAACAACAAAGTGCCAACCCAGTTCATCAATGAAATGGGAAGATAAGAAGGAGATAGGAAAGCAGTAAAGGAGGGTATAGTAAACAGAAAAAAGGCAAAGACCACATTAAATGGGCACAGGCAGACTGCATACAGAGGGTAGGCAAATAATGAGAGGGTTGGGTAATAAATAAGGAATGGGAATGGCAAAATAAGCTGAGGAACACCAGCCATGTCCATGGATTATGTCATGGGGAGATTGCGACTCAGGTGGCCCAATAGTCAGGGTCTACTTGGTCATTTAAATCAATCAGTCATTCCAGGAAGCACTCCAACATGTTGAGGTGGGCATTTAACTTTCAGTGCACCTCAAATTAAACCAACCCCTGCAACTGATGCTAGGAGATGATGGAAGACCCTTCCAGGCAATTGCCAAAAGAGGAACCTCTGACCTGATGAGAAGTGGGCAGAAAAACCACCAACAATCCCTCCTGATCATTTTCAGCAGGGTGACCTCCATCTCCCTGTTGACAGGCAGACCTGATAACCACTGTCCATCTAGCACCAGCTGATTCATGCCATGTGACTGCTGCCACCCCACATCCTGCACCACACACAGACCTGAAGAAGGATTAGAAAAAGAGAACACATTAGTGCTAACATATATATAGCACACAAACAATGGCAGTTCAGTTACACAAATGGGTACCATTCATTGCATACTCACCCCTTGTCAAGAGAGTTGCTTCTCCCTCCTGTGATATCCTGCCATGCTCCTCTCATAATTATCTACTACTATGTAAGACATTATGCACACTTGAGTGCACAGAAACACAAGTTAATACAATAAAGAGAGGAACATGTGTACAATATATGTACTATGCTTTTACCATAACCTCTTCCTCCCACAGCTGATTCAGGTCTGGGTGGCACTTCCACCATTCATTGGTCAGTGCTGGCACTGCTATCCAGAATAGGTGATGCCAATGGCATTGTCTTCTATCCTGGCAAGCTCAGCCTAGGCATCCATCTTGCACAGGGGCACCATCATACCTTCTCAAATGGCTTTCAAAAAAATCCCTGTGAAGGAAAAACAAGAAAATATTGCTCTGCCTTACATATCAAGCAGCCATGACCTTTACACAGCCCCGCCTGAAGAGCAAAATGGTAGCACCATGCATCTGGATGGATGTTCAAAAATAGTGTGGCATGCATCATAGCTCAACAGTAAGGCTCCAGAAAGCCTTTGTTACAATTAGCTGTGACTGACTGAGTCTACACAGGTTGTCTGAACTAGCAAACTGGCCATATGCTTCCATACAGCTATGCCAAGGATGGCCAGTGCCAGCTGAGCTGGGCAGGGTAGCACAATGTGTTCTAGATGCAGTTCAGAGACAATGCCATTACATTGATTCATTATCATAACCGCCACTGTGTTAGGACCTTATTAGCCTGATAAGGTTTTTGTATGAAAATGCATACAGACAATCAGTGGAACAGAGGACTCATCACAATAACTCTGGAAATGGATATACAAACAATGAAGGCAAAATAAAAACACCTGGTAATGTAACCCAGCATTGTACTCAACACCTGTCTATGTGAGAGGAGAAACAAGGCACAGTGGCATGGCACTGTTGCATTCAGCAGTGTGATAGTGTTCATGCAGATCTTCGGCATTGGGCACATACAAGATCATGATGGCACCTGCAAATAATGGTAGGCATGGAATCACATTGTAAAGGGGGAGTGGGTTAGAGGGTGTGCATGCCTCTACATGGAGCCAATATGCAGGAAGGAGTGTATGGAGTGGTAGCCTATAACTGCAGATTACATTTGTGGGATGGAATGCAAAGAAGAACAGGGTTCTGATAAACAGCTACATAATGGGGTTAGGAAACCAATGGCCATAGAAGGGTGACTTTCACAAACTGCTTGGTGCACCCATTCACTGACACGTACAAGTCACAAATGAAGAAGGCTTGGCATGGGCTCATGAGAAGAGGCAGTGTGTGGAAAAGTTCACAATCCCGGAGAATAATGAGTTACTATAATTTATCCTCATGCATTGCATGTGCTTCATGGGCAAAGGTGCCACGGACAAGATGAATCAAGGCCATTGGTGGCAGGAAATGGTGCAGGTCTTGAGTTATGTGGGCAGCCATAACAAGTCTCTGCAGCAAATGTGATGAAGGATAACAAATATGACACCTTTGTGATTGCTTACCTAGTATTGTTCCTATGCTCCTAACTGTGTGCATGTGCGTGTGTTTGTGTGTCTATGTCTGAGTCTGTGTGTAAAAGTCAGGCTGAAAGACTTTGCAAGAGGCATAAATTATTTCAGGTGATCACAGTTAAACATTATAGTAGTGCCTTCTCAGAAAGTGATTGTTCTGGAGAGACAGGGACAGTCAGAATTCAAAACTAACATATCTGTCACTTGGTCACAGTTAATTATGGATCCAAGTTGTCAAGGGCTGAGTATGCATGTATGTATGTATGTGTGTACAACAAGCTAAAATACATTAATATGGGCAGAAGTTTATTTCAGCTTGATCATACTGAAGCATCAGAGGTGTACTCATTGAGAAATGGGATGTTCTTTGGGGCAGTCTACATAGTAAAGAAAATGGTGACAGTTAACCTTTGATCTGGATTATCATATGAAGTATGTGTGTGTGTGTGTGTGTGTGTGTGTGTGTGTGTGTGTGTGTGTGTGTGTGTGTGTGTGTGTGTGTGTGTGTGTGTGTGTGTGTGTGTGTGTGTGTGTGTGTGTGTCTGTATTTCCATAAGAAGTTAAAATACATTATTGTGGTCAGAGTTTCATTCAAAGTATCACAGTCAAACATCAGAGTAGTACACTCTCAGAAAGTAATTTGAGACAGAGGGGAAGACTGTTTATGAAAGCACTAAAACCATATCCATATGATCACAGTTACATGTATATGGGTCTATATTGTCTGGGTTACTTCAGGTATGTGAAACAAAATTAAATTTGTTAAAATGGGCAGAATATCTTCCAGCTGATCTCATTCAAAAACTGACAGATTGTCTACTCATAAAATGGCTATTCTAGGGGGAGAGGAGAGGGTGCCTGCATATGAAAGCACCTGACCTACTTTCACATGATTACAGTTAAATGTTTGTGAATTGGTATTGTCAAGGGCAGAGATTGTATGTGAATGTGTAATACAGGTCAAAATATGTGACGATGGGAACAATTTCTTTCATTTGATCACAGTGAAACAGTAAAGATGTGCCCAGTCAGAAATTGGCTATTCTTGTGAGTAAGCAGTCTGTGTGTGAAAGCAAGAGAGCCTACTGTCAGCAGCTGATTGTGCGCAGCTGTGACTGTGTGTGTGTGTGTGTGTGTGTGTGTGTGTGTGTGTGTGTGTGTGTGTGTGTGTGTGTGTGTGTGTGTGTGTGCGTGAGCGTGTGAGAGAGAGAGCAACAGGGGAAGAGATAGAGGGAAAGACAGCAATAACTCTGCAAAATGCACACATACTATTCAGCTGCAGAATTACATTTTTACATATTCATAATACAAGAAAATGCTCAGTACATTCACAATGCATACCTTTACCTAAGCAATAATATCTTCACAGAGACATAGGGCCGGATTCACGAAACCTCCGTGTAAGACTTAATAAGTCTTACTCGGAGGCTGCAGTTGAACGGTATGATGTCAGCGTGCCATGAATATTCATGAGGGCATGCTGACTCATACTCTAGTCTAACACGGTCCATGTAGGAAAGTAGGGGGCGTGTCCAATTGCCGAGTACTGCAAAGGGGCACGCCCCCAGAAGAGTTAGAGTCCTGATAGTAAACACCCACGAGCGAGTCCGCTGAAATGTCAAGAAACACACCACACATCCCCACAGACTAAACCCTAGTGAAAATGTTTAAAATGTAAAAATAACCATTTCATGTTTTTTTTTTATAATTTCCAAAATGTTTGCCCGCATTTGCACTTGTTTGCATGGGTATGCCCTTTGCTCAGCCACAGTTAGCAGATATGACATTGAAAAGCATATAAGATCTACATATGCAAATTAAGCCAAGTAGAAATAGCGTAGCGGTAGAGACGTCGCCCAAAGAGGAGGTCGTCACGGTTCGAGCCCCACAACATACTTCTCCATTTTTCTTTAAATAAGTATGATACAATTCCCCGACATATATAAATATAATTTAAGTAAAATGTAATGAAATGGCCCATGTATTTGTGAACACAACCTATATTATGTATATATAAAAAGGATCATAATTAGCTTGGCAGCGCTTTAACAAGCTTAATATGAGTGTCCGTAGTGAAGCAGAGCATTACCTAGCTTAATATGAGTGCCCATAGCTAAACAGCGCTTTACTCAGCTTAAATATGAGTTCCCGTAGCTAAACAGTGCTGAACCCAGCTTAATATGAGTGCCCGTAGCTAAACAGCGCCGAACCCAGCTTAATATGACTGCTCATAGCTAAATAATGCTTTACCCAGCGTAAGCCGTTTGCGCTGAGCTGTGCAGCGCGCCAACCAGCTTACCATCGGGCAACGTTGGGCAACATGTAGCAAAGTCGCCTTTACACAGACGCACCTCCTAGCCTGTCTAGACAGTAGTAAAATAAAAAAGCAATGACAAGTGTCGAACCTGGGATACTGTGCACCATAGTCAAAGTACTGAACCACTAAGCCATGACAGTTGTACTTAGAAATCCAGTATTACCATACATATAGGAATGAATGAAAATATAACCATGACAAAGCCTGCTTGCTCTTAGCTGATAAATGTCTAAAACGGCCATTCACAAATAAGTGCGGGAAAACCGGCATATATAAGCAACATAGGAGGGAATACACACCATAACTGATTGTGGTACCCATTTGCAGTCAGGATGGCAGGCGTCGGAGAGGGTAATCGCTTTAGAGCACAAAGGTGGGGCATTGAGGAGTCCAAGTATATGGTTTGGCTCCTAGTCCACCATCATGAAGGCCGACTCATGCAGGGCCAGGTTCAATGGGCAGAATATAAGGCAGAGACGTGGAACCGGTTGGCACATGATCTTACCAGTGCCACATGCATTCCCAGGACTGGTGAGCAGGTCCGTCACCACCATACGGACCTGAAGTGACAAAAGGAGGACCAACTGAACCAATGGATCCAGGAGGCCCGTCATATGCCCAATGCCCCACTACTGAGTAAGTATCCATGTAATTAAGTATGTAAGAAATGCTATTCTAGCCTATAGTATGGATAGGTATGTTCCAATATCCCTTCAATTATATTACAGCTGCAGGTGTTCGTGCCACGAATCGGCAAGCCTATGCTGATAGGCTGCTAAGGCTGCACCACCAGGCAGGTTAGTAATTATTCAGCTGGTATTATTATAGAATATAAGTGAGACAGCCTGTAAAAGAGTTCAGTGTTGTAACCCAGTAATAAAGGTCAAATAAGCCTAGAATAAAGATTCTGCTAGTATTCTAAGATCAGATAAGTGATGCAGCCTGAAAAAGAGTATTGTAATCCATTAATAAAGATTAAACAAGTCTCAAATAGAGTTTCCACCTGTATTGCAATATCAGATAACTGCTTCAGCCTGAAAATGAGTGTTCTAATCCATCAATAAAGGACAGACAAGTCTTGAATACATCCTTGTATATACTGTCATATGAAATAAGTGAGTCAGCTGGAAAGGATTGTTGTAACCCAGTAATAAATGTTAATAAAGCCTAGAATTAATTACCATCCTGAAATGTAAATATAAAATAAGTGAGAGAGTATGAGAAAGAGTTTGAAGCTACCAATAAAGGTGTAAGAAGTCTGGAATAAAGGTATACTGCATGCACTACATAATGAAATGAATGAGACAGCCACAACCAAAGAGTGAAATGTTTTAAATAAAGTACAATACCTGGACTGTGTCTGTCCCACATTTTGGATATGTTGTTGTACCCTTGCATTATGGAGATAGTATGGTTGTATGAAATGCTGAGCATCCACAGTTGTCTAGGCCCATATAAACTGGCTGATGGGAATGCCAGTATCTCAGAAGAATATTTATAGTCCTCAACTGTTTCATGTATAGTATGTACATGTTAATCCGGTACATGAGCAGCTTCTGCTTGTGATCCCACAAATGTCAGTGTGTTGCTAGAACTGTACGTAACTGTTCAAATGTAGCAGGATACTTTACCTGAACACAGCCAGATATGAACATATATGAATACAAATGGAAAGTATATTAATGTAGCAGTAACATCTCCATCACCAACATTTCTAAGGTTACATACAGGAAACTGTACTAATACATGTAGGGGATATATATCTGCATCTAGTAGGAATGTACAGTATACGTATAGGTATTTTAAGTTGTTAATGTAATATTTTCCACCCTACCTTATGTTCACAAATGATGCCATTCCACACCAAACTGGGTATGTGTATTTACAATTAATTCTTATGGACATTTGTCCTGTTGGTTTGTACATATCTGCATGTACGTTGATGCATGTGCCCTGTTCACATATCCAAACCTGATGGCCTGTTGCCACCAATCAACCCTGCATGCTGTTGGAATGTCCACTGTTGTTCTAAATATGCATGTGTTATGCTTGCTGTTCAACTTTTGGAATTCATGTGTGTTTGGTTAATGGGAATACTAATGCATGCTGTTACAACTAATTTGGAATGGTGTTGTTTGCTACTAACCCAAAATGCCATTAAATACTGCTAAACATAGAACAACTGGGAAGGCAGGTCCCAGCGGACCCACCTCTCCCACCTCAGCTGGCGATTGCACCTGGCACCAGTGCCCAGCCCGTGACCTCCTCCTTTGGGTGGAAGTGCTGCAGGGGATGGGGCTTGCTCCCCCCTCTGCAAGCATGGCCAGAGGAGAGCCTCCCCTCACCCTTCAAAGGGTCCGGTCTGTGGTGCGTAGTGAGATCAGGCGTTCCGTGACTGATCCCCTATGCCAGCTTGAGGCAAGAGTGGCGCAACTCATGGGTGTGCCTGCCCCTCCTATCCAGCCCACAGCACAGCCTCGGCCTGGGCTGTGAAGGTGCAGTGGTAACTGCCCATGGGTGGATATCTCAGTTCCACTGTTGCCATCTGTGGGCTCATGGGCTTGCAATATCCAAACATCCATCCCCGTCAATTGTGTTTACCCGCCACATGTGTCATACTCCGCCCCTGTATGTGTCTTGTTTGTCTTGTCTGTTAACCTCCCCAACCCACTTCCCCCAATATTCCTACTTCCTTTACCTCACATTCCACTCTTACCTGAAAAAAAAAAAGGGGCAATCTGTACCCGCAAAAAAATTACGCCCCATACATAGCTGCCCATTTCGCACACATGTCTTCTGGACATGTAAACTGATAATTATAATTGGCTGTACTACATACTTTGTTGTCCTCACTCCTCTCTTAGGGGTGGAAGGTTACAAATCTCACTCTAAATTTCTAACATATGCACAGCTGTTGCTGGTAAAGAATTGGGCAGCTATGGGCCTTCCCTACATCCTTCCTGCACATCCCGAGCTTGTTTTCCTACTGTCCTACCCTCTTTGTGCCCCCTTTTTCACCACTTTCCTATTTCCCCATTTTCTTTTCTTTAAAAGAAATTAGCGCGGGTGTTAGCGGGAGTAAGCACTTTTAAGCAGTAGTCAGCGGGTGTGCGCTTGTGTGCGCTTAGCTAAGCGTAGATAAGTGTAGCTAAGCATCGCGCAAACTCGCACAAACCCACTTACAGCTGCTTAAAAGTGCCTTAGTCACTCTGTATGACAAGGCCTGTAGTCTGCTCATCAGCAAAATAAAATACCCCTGGCAGTCTCGAACCCCGAACCTTGGACACACTAGACTGCATGAATTACCACTGAGCCACATCAGATATACAATAACTTGGTGCTATAATAAATATATCATGCATTACTATGAGGGAATGTAAAGGGAAAATAGGAATGCCATAACACAAATCTTGTTCTGTGGGTCTCTACCAGCAGGTTATGTGGAATGGTATGATATGACTGTGAAAAGGGAACCAGGCATTCTTGCAGGATATTATGTTACAGTAGTACTTTACAAACCCCACATGGTATCACAGCAGGAGAAACACTGGCCTTTCTGAATACGGCACACACCTGAATTAACAACTGTGAATGCTATACAGGGATGGCCCTGAGTAGTAAACATATGTTAGCTGTGCCCCTCTGACTCTGTGTGGAAAGTTGTAACAGTAGGCAGACAAGTGTGGAATCACATGTAATGAATAATGTCAATAGGTGAGAGTAGACACTGCCTGCATGTCAGACAAGGTGTAGTAATACATATGTTCTGATTCCCTCAAAGACTCAAATGAAATATGTCAGTAATATATTACAGGGCTATCTCACCTGTATGTACCTTTCCCTGAGGCTGTTCCAA
>NC_056739.1:274733675-274798675 GCF_019279795.1 Protopterus annectens
ATCAGGCCTGTACTATGCCCCATACATATGTGTGTTACAGGGTATATGTGTGTATTTAGCAACATGTATAGTGTAGTACAGCAGTATGACACCTATATTAACAACTGTACACATATGTTAGGTAGGTGTTTCATATTGACGACTAGAGTGTTAGACTGGTAATACTGTACCTGTACTTCACATCAATTTAAATGGAGGACATCTGTCTTTATGCATTAGCTTGATGTATACCTCCTGTGGCTAGGTGGAGGATGGTGTCACATACAGTGTGTCATGTACTGCTTTATAGTCTGACATACTGCCATCACTTTGCTGCTGTGCAGAACATGGTTTGGTATATATATATTGAGCCATGCACTGTCATCCTGTTGTAGCCTGAGCACTGATATGTGGTATTGCACGTGTGCATCTTCTGACAGGAAATTGCATGCTGTATTTGTCGAGTAATTGATATGTGTAGTTTAGAATATGAGGTGTGACACATGGCTTGCTCACATATATTGTTAATTTGTCTTCCAGGGTCATGGCCCACAGTAGGAACCCTGCATATTCTGCTGATGAGGATGCTGAGATACACACCAGCCTTGTACAGCATTTCCACCTGCTGTTTTCATGAACCAGCCAGAACCAGCATGAGAGGGCTGCACTGTGGCAAGAGCTTGTTTGTCAGGTAAATGACATAGGCATGCATAACCGGACATATGAGCAGGTACGCCATCACTGCAGTGATTTAATTCAACATGTCTGGCAGCATGCGTCTGATATCCACAGACAACAGCTTGCCACAGGTGGTGGGGTAGCTATCCACCCCCCCTCACCAGTGTTGAGGAGCTCCTCCTAAGTGTCGTGGCTCCAGGCCAACAACAACAACATCCACAATCATGTGACATCATGGAGACCGGAGCGACCCAGCATGTTGAAATGGAGCGTGCAGGTAACATGCCATATCTGTAGTTGACTGTTCTCTGTACTGGTAGATTATGCATATGTGAGATGTGTACTGTGTGTGTAGTTGTTATGTTGCCTATTCTTGTGCAAGATTGATATTCTGAATATAATCTGTACACCTGTGAAAGCCAACTGTTGTACTACTGTACTTTATCATACTCACAGTAGCAATGGTACAGTTGTGGCCACTGACAATCACTCTCATATTTTTGCAGGTCCCTCTGGAGTGACAGCAAGGCAGCTAATCCATGCTGGTGAGTGTGTAATAATGATACTATTGCTAATGACATGTGCATGTCATATGGAGGTGTAGTCTGTGCACATGTAACACACCTACGCATAATGCATGCTGTGCATGTTTGCTGTGAGACTATGCATATCCCATTAGTCTCAGTAGCTGCCTCACTCACATGCAATACACAGAGCATCACACACAAGTGTGGCAACACAGTAGTGGACATTGGATAGGCATACCTGATACACATGTACACAACACACACATGTTTGGCATAGACACTACACCTTAGCCTGCTACACATGTCCAATCCTGACACCTGCTGTATGCCCACCCTTCAGTATCCCACTTATCATTTACGCAGCACACATAATATACCTGAGGGGCAGAGGCCTATCATGTCTTTGTGCAACAGTCTTGAACAAATAATACATTCATGTTAGGCAATGCTCCCTATTGGCCACCTTACACACCCATGTAACAAGTGGCTGTGTAACTGTGGATGTAGTCATGTTACCGCACTTCAGGTACAGCATGCTAGCTGCCTGTCTGGGACACATTATTATTGTTGACTGACCACAAGATGCATGTTGATCATGGCTCATGTTACTACACCACATCCAGTTACACTGACCACAGAAGTACACATAGCAGTTATTGCGTAGCACCTAATGTTGTTTGTGTGTGTGTGTGTGTGTGTGTGTGTGTGTGTGTGTGTGTGTGTGTGTGTGTGTGTGTGTGTGTGTGTGTGTGTGTGTGCAAATATATGCACCCAGAGCTTGTAACACTTGCACAACATTGTTCTGTCCTTGTACACATTGTGTCCCAGGGTGAAGACAATCACTAAACAACTACACACAAGCATCAAGTACATATATACTGTTATTAACAAGGGCCATCTACACTTGCACTGCATGTTCTTGTGCAACACATAAACTGCATGCTGACACGTGTGAGGTGATGCTTTTCCTTGTGATACTGAAACCCACCCTCAAACACTATAGTGTATGTGTTGGATTGCAGGTGTGTGTGTGTTTGTATCTGCTATACTGAGGAGTGTAGTTGTGTTCATGTGTGCATGTGTGCATGTGTGCACGTGTGCATGTGTGCATGTGTGCATGTGTTCATGTGTGCATGTGTGCAGGTGTGCTAACATCATGTACACATTGTAAACTGTGTTTCCTGTCTTCCTCTCACAGGTTCTGATGTTGCTCTGGTTGAGTGCAGCAGGGAACCTGAAGCCACTGCTGAAGATAGTGATACTGATGATACATGTGTAATGGCACAGGGAGGTGTGACAGGGTCTGTCGTTGGTCAGCCAATCGACACTACACAGCATCCAACCCCATCTATGCGCACAGTCGTCCTGCCGATACATCCATTGTCACTAATGTCCTTAGCTGAGGGACAGCATATGGTAGGCATTGACCAGGATAGAGTGGTATCATTGGCACATGCATCCCCTCACAGCAGCCATGCCCAGATTCCTGAAATGGTACCACACAGGCAGATGTCCAGGGGTTCTCGTGGGAGCATCCATGGCCATAATGCCCCTGTCAGACGTGCCCACAGAGGTCTTTCAACCTCAGCTATGTTCTGGGCTGTAATGCAGGCACAGGCACATATGGAACAGTACACCAGACAGGGTCTGAGGGAGCATAGAGCACATCACACTGCTATGAATGACACTATGAGTGACGTTGCGGCTGCCATCCGTAATTTCACCGAAGTCATTGATAGACGTTGGGGGGACACATTAGATGTCATCCACAACTACATGTCCATGAGCCAGGACAGTGCAGGACGGTTGAGGCATCGACGTGGATGTATGCCAGCAACATCATCAGCTGGCAGTCGTTGCGGATGACAATAAACCCACAGCCGCTCCCATGGTGCCAGTACCAGCCCCAGCAATGCCAAAAACTCGGGAAAAACACTAGACGAAAAACCAATAAAAGAGGCGAAATGACACTATAAGAGCCGACAACTATAAAATAAACTGAAAATATTTATTAAAGTTAGCGCTTTCGGCAAAGACAATACTTCGCCTTCATCAGACAAACAGAGGAAACTAGTCACAGATGCATATATAAGTAATTAGTGGTAATGAATCCACCAATTGAAATATAAACTGCATTTTACCATGGCAACCTCAAACAGACACTTCATGGAAGCAACACAAAAACTGAATATCTGATTGAACTTGTGTTAAAAATGCAAAATGAAAATACATCAAGTCATTTAAACTATTTAGAAAATACGTTGCTACAAAACTATTAGATAAAAGTTAGAGTTACAAATACCAAATGAAAAATGAAATATCAAAAATAAAATAAACATTAGAAAAATGAACATGTTCAGGTTCTCAAACTAGCAAGTTTATTTCAATTGGTGGATTCATTACCACTAATTACTTATATATGCATCTGTGACTAATTTCCTCTGTTTGTCTGATGAAGGCGAAGTATTGTCTTTGCCGAAAGCACTAACCAGCCCCAGCAATGCTGGGTCTGTGCTGTCATTAGACCGTCCAAGAAGACCATGTTCACGTGGCTCTGGCCAGTCCCAGCAGGGACATGTGTCCAGTCAACAACCCTCTGCCTCTGATGACAGTACCCAGTCTGGCCTAGTACCTGATACTGTCCGTAGCACCCCTGCCTGGCACAGGTACCATGTCCGTGGCCAGAGACAGTGACCTGTATGACCTGGCAGGTACAGTCTGTGGCTGTCCACAAACTCCCATATATGGCAGCCACGTGGTGGAACAGTGTGCATGCATACACACACAAATAATGCTAACACCTAGGGCTAACACATACACACACACATCGCTTCAACATTGCCCCATGTTGTACTGTTGTCCCTCACTAACACACACACACATACATGTCGATGGGATGTGTCAATGGCAGACTCTGGCAAACCAAGTACACACCCTGTGCATATGATGAAACTGTGCCACCTTCTGTCATCTGTAACATTGATGCAGGAACAGGCTAGCGTGGTGCTGATGCACAGGGTGACTACATAGCACTGTAGTAATATTATCATGTTGTTAACAGTAGAGTGTAATGATATCATTGTGGGTATATCCGAGCAGGCATGATGCATTAACACTATGATTGTCATTGTAGTTTTGTATACACCAATGTTAATTCCCAAAGTGTATTGTCTGCACATGTGCCACATGGCTGTTCTGTGTAGCTGTGCCTGCATGTGTTGGAGAGTGGACAGTACATGTGTGATGTTTGCAGCACAGAGTTGCAGGTGTACATTTGTGAACAAGGTGGAGTTGCATTCTCTGCATGTAGGTGCATAGTGCACACATGGGAAGGGTGACAAGCACCATCTGACACAGTATTCATACATTGTAGTTCTTATTGGTGGCCAGTATGCATTGTACTACACATATGTTTCACGTGGGGTCACATGTATGTATGACATGGTTTGACACTATGCTGTGGGTGATATGGTTTCTAACTGTCAATGGTCTGCATTCTGGTAGTATACACAACCTACATAGCCTGACTTTAAGTGGTCGTTACATGGTGTCTCCTCAACCGATACACAGATGTAGGAAACCCGGTGTCAGTGATATCCCTTCAGTACTACACTATACCAGTAGCCATTGTTACTGAGCCCCACACATCCCTGGGAACAATACTGTTTGACATATAGCAATCTCACGTACATGCCAACACACTAGGGATATGTCCATCCACGACTGCAAATGCATACAGTGGCCTACAATGCATTCTACACATGACACACCTATCCACCACAAGGGTATCATACAGACAGATACATGTTGTCCAAGCCATGCTGTATTGCTATAACGCAACTGTAGCATTGTCATCAGCATGTACTTAACATAGTATTCCAACAGTACCATGTAGGTGGTAGCATCCATCACCAAAGGTATTCTGCAGTCACTCGGTATATCACATAAGCAAGAAGGTGTCTGCATGCATATTGACGACAGTTGCCATACACCTACACTGGATGTCCATTACTCACAGAATTTGCTGTGTTTGAACATGTCTGACATATACCCCAGACATGAACCCTCACCACATTAATCTATCACAGCTGTCATGTGTGTGTGTCACACAGTTGGCCTATGACACAGATCACTGCAGTAGCCTGCATTGTCACCAACATACATGTATGGACTAAGGTCTGGGAAGCAGCGGCACACGCTGGCAAAGGTAACAACTGTATTCATATATGAGGCAGGCTTCACACATAGGAACTATTGAAGGTCACAGGTACATATATGTATTTGGCACACACATACCTGATATGTGCATTGAAATTACTGTTATACTAATATGTCATACAATAATAAAAGCAAAACCCACAACACATTGACAAACTGTGTGACACACACACACATGGCATTTTCAGGATTCAAACCACTACCTGAATATGTTATGATACTACAGACATACATATTAACACGACACGCTATATGTTTTATTGGGGATGCCCTTATCAAATGCTGTATTTCTATGAGTCTGACTCCATTAGAGTTGACAAAGATGTATTTACCACTTTTGAAGTATTGTCAAGGTCTCCGAAAGTAGCACTCCTCTCAAAGGTGATTACACAGTACCACACACCCACACAAATTCAGCAATTGCAGGATTCAAAACCCTACCTAACTATGTTCTCAGAATACAGACATATGCATTAACACCACGTGCTATATGCTTTACTGGCCTTCTCGTTTCCACACCTACATTTGTATGCTGCTGACATCATCAGAGCTGCCAAAGAGGAATATACCTATAGTGAGGTGTTTCCATATTCTACAAAAGGCACATTCATCTTCCATAAAGTCACACAGACACATACATCCCCCACACACACACACTCAGCAACTGCAAGATTCAAACCCCTACTGTCAAAGGAAAAACAACTTCAAAAAGATCAACACACAGCAGGTTCAGGTTACGGCAATTTAATCTTGCAGCAAGGAGATAAAAACATGCTAATACAGAGTTTGTCTAACTAGAAACAGGAAGTGAAGCTATTCTTATACATTTCTTACAAGACATTGCCTGCTAAGCTGACATAATAAATCACAAGTTCTTTCAATATTATTTCATAGCAGCTGTTTGTCCATGATTTTCTGCTGGCATATCAAGTTTACAAAAAAACTTCCTAAAGAAAACAACGTGGCCTTGATGACCACCAGTCAGATACAACTTCTCACTATGCAATGTTACCATTCAAGGTACTATGGCTAATTTGAGCACAAAGCAAGTGCAGATTATAGTTCATTTCTTCAAGCAGTCTTTGTTCAACTGTATCTATCTTTTCTGCAGCTGTGCATGTTCTCATAACATGGACAGAGCTGATTGTTCGAGTTCAATAACATTATAGAAAACAGTATTGTTCTATTCATTATTTTCCTGACCTAACAGATAATCACCTGCTTCTCAGTAAATTTCCAAAAGGCATAAACATGAATTTTGCTGTGCTAGCAAATACTAGGTCAGAGAGCATCTTGCAGTTTCAGAAAGCATATTGCAGTTTGAAAAGCATCTATAGTTTCATACAAAACTAAGCTGTACATAAAATAGAATGAAATGTGTTAACCCTTTTGGCTTCTAAAAAGCACTAAACATATACATTAATACATATTTTTCTAACATTTCCCCCCTGTTAATACTTTTTATTCGATTTTCAAAAGCATAAACAGTTTGCTTCTTCCCCTAACCTCTTTCTGCTCAGAATTTGCAGTTAAGAGAGCCATTCAGTTTAGACTTATGAAAGTGTTTCATTTTTCAACAGTTCTTCAATTTCAGTACTTTGATACAAAGTTTCAGAAACTGACATGTCTATAAAATCTTTGATTAATCTTTTCATGCAGGGAATACCACAACAAACACACACTCCTAACAGGAGTAATCCCACACAAATGGCAATCAGGGTGTTCATTAGGATGCTACCCCACCCCCCAAACAAATTCTGGAAAAAATCCATCAGTGGGTTTGGGCCTGGTTTGGTCATGCCCAACACTTGCTGAATCACCTCAAGATGGTCGTTTAAATCATGCTGGTTGTCAGGAATATATGAACAGCACTCCTCTTTTATTAAAGCGCACATACCACCTTTCACCACTAGGGAGAAGTCAAGAGCTATGCGGTTTTGAAGCACCACAGTTCTCATAGCGTTCAGTTCATCAGTTACTAATTTGAGAGCAGAAAATGTTGCATTGCTCATTACTTCGAGAAGTTTGGACAGTTTTCTCAGCTCCCAAATCAATTTCACTGCGCCATATGCAGGGGCTATACCTGCCCACGATATAATAGTGTCACTGAAGTCCATGTGTGTTAGTTTATCTTTGTTTTCCACGGAGTTATGGTTTCTCCAGCCTGCTTCAATTCATCCCATTGGATTCTCAGGTCTCTTGATTGGATTTCCAGGTTTCTTGTTGACCTCTCTGACATTTCAAATTCTTCCCTGAGGCAAAACTGCAGTGTGTCGTATGGCTGGAACCAGGTAACCCAAAAAACAACTGCCGGACCAATTCTCAGGTAACCATTTGTATGCCTTTTTCCCACACACAAAATAACAATTCTCTACTTTAGTATTAATATATACTTGCTCTGCATGAAACATTTTCTTACCAATGATAGATAGTTGTTTAAAAAGAACAGGATTATGTTGTACTTCATCAACCATTTTGTGCATTGATTCTAAATATGAGTCATAGTTTGTATCACAAATATAACCTGCATTATTAGATTTGGTATAACATTTGTAAGGAACAGTCACATTACAATTGCTCCAATCCACCTGAATAGTATCATTTTTGTAAAAACATACAATTCCCTTTTGTGCAACAGGCAGGTACAATGTTATTTTGTCTTGTGATTTCATAGTTGTAGTATCAAAAATCAAATTTTCCCAGGTCTCATTGACCCCTAGGGGGACAGCAGTCATTAACAATCCCACGTATGCTGTTGGTATAGCTGTGCAAATCCAGCAATTCGAAACATTGAAAGTTTCAGCATACACATATTTAATTGCTTGGTAAGTGTTAAAGTTCGGATGCCAGTCTATGAGTAATGCATCTCGTTTATTCAGTTCAGCTCATGTGGCTAGAAAAAGGAAAGGCCACATCAAAAAGATCAATGTTATCAGTATGGTTAACAGAATGATCATGCAATACTTCTGAGGTTGTTCTGTATTTCTATTTGCTCCGTATCTGGTCGTTTTTTTCTTGTGTAACAGTAACAAGTTTTTTGTCCACTTCAAAGTTTTTAACCAATTTACAGTGAGTCAGATGAATCCAGGATGCTCGCTCTGCGATCTTGACTGCAGTGGGTGTTGACAGTAGCACTTGGTATGGCCCTTCCCACTTTGGTGATGTCCATTTTTTTCTCTTGATGACTTTCACCCAGACCCACGTGCCTGGAACTACTGCTGCTTCCGATGGTCTGGTTTGTTCTTTATCTGAAACAGAATTTAAATGCAAAAGTTGTTTATTACTTAAAAGTCATCTCATGTATTCTGCGAGTGAACTGTCGGCCTCCTGGTCTGCAGGCATGAGAGGTTTCCATTGAGGTATATAGCATGCCCTCCCAAATAATTTTTCAAAAGGAGTTAACCCCTTTGCATTCGGAACAGTTCTCATGCTCAACAATGCCAGAGGCAGGCAGTGCACCCAGTTCTTTTGTGTCTCACTAATTAATTTCCTAAGTTTGTTTTTCAAAACCCCATTATGCCTCTCTACTAGTCCTGCGGATTGTAGGTGGTATGCACAATGGTTCTTTAAGGAAATTCCGAAATATCGGCTCAACTGTTGTATAGTTTGATTTACAAAGTGTGTGCCATTGTCACTGTAGATCTTTTCCGTATGCCAAATCTAGGAATAATTTCTTTAACAAGGACTTTTGCAACAGTAGCTGCATCTGGATTTTTGGTCAGAAAAGCTTCCACCCATTTGGAAAACATATCTATAATGACAAGACAATACTTCTTATTTTCACATTTGTTCAGTTCTATGAAATCCATACAGATAGTATGGAACGGGTACGGTGGTGTTGGGAAACTCCCTTGCTTAGGCTTCAATGCCCCTTGTGCATGATGCTTGTTACAAACATGGCATGCCGCACAAAAATTTTTTGTGTAGTTTGTAAATCCATATGCTGTGAACACTCGGTTCACTAACTGTACCATCCCCCCTGTTGAGACATGGCACTGCCCATGGCTCAACAAAGCTGCATATCTAAACAAATTAGACAGCAAAATCAGTTTTTTGTTCTTTGGAGATGTACAGTCCTTTCTCAAGAATTGCTCCTCATTTTATCCATGTCTGTTTTTCTACTCTTGTAGTAAGTGTCTGCATTGTTTTTAACATTTCTAAATCTAAAATATCAGAAGGTTGTAATTCCTCACTCAAAAGAAATATTTCTGAAGCTGAAGCTGCCTGTTTTGCAGCTGTATCAGCTCTCGCATTACCTTTTGAAATCCTATCCTGCTGCTTGGTATGAGCTACACATTTACAAATAGCTACTTTCCAAGGTAACTGAATAGATTCTAGCAAATCTAAAATAAACTGTGCATGATTATTCGGTTTACCAGTAGATGTTATCATTCCTCTATTCTTCCACTGTTGTGCAAAAACATTTACAGTAGAAAAAGCGTACTGGCTGTCAGTAAAAATGTTCACACATTTACCCTTTGCCAAGGTACATGCCCTTGTCAAGGCAATCAAATCTGCTGCTTGTGCAGATAAGTTGTGTGGTAAAGACTTTGCTTCTAAAATCTCAGTATCAGAAACTACTGCATACCCCACTAGGTTCTGCCCTGTAGGACCCCTTCTGCATGAGACGTCCACGTAATATGTCACCTCGGCATCATCCAAGGGAACATCTGTTAGATCTTTTCTAGGCAGTGTCTTTTGCTCAATCTCCTGCAGGCAGCTGTGTGGTGTGCCATCCGCAGGGGTCGGGAGCAAGGTAGACGAATTTAAAGTTGTACATCGTTCAATTGTCATATGAGGTTGGCTCAAGAGTATAGTCATACAGGAAAGATGTGCAGCAGGAGAAAGATATGCTACTTTTTCTTGCAGTAAAATAATCGTGCCTGCATGAGGCACTCTCAATGTGAGAGGGTGGAACAACACTACTGAGGCTGAAGCCTGTACTGCCATTGCAGCTGCGACTACTGCTTGTACACAGTGGGGCAGGGATCATGCCACTGGGTCCAGCTGTGATGAATAGTAAGCTATGGGGCATTGCTTGTCCCCATGTTGCTGTGTTAACACTGATGTCATATAACCTTGCTTACAATCTACAGTTTGGAAAAAATGTTTATGATAGTTTGGTAATCCTAAAACTAATGAGGATGCTATCAATTGTTTTAGTTTGCAGAAAGCTGATTCTGCTTCTGTTGTCCATTGTAATAAATATTGTGCTGCCATAGGCTTCTTGTATATCAAGTTGGTCAGTGGAGCAGACTCCAAGGCATAGTTTGGAATCCAACTCCGACAGAAATTAGTCATACCCAGGAAGGACATCATTTCCTTCTTGGTAGTCGGTTTGGGTGCTTGTAAAATTGCTATTTTCCTATCTTCATCTAATGTTCTGCCTTCTTTGGATATTACATATCCCAGGTATTTAGCCTGCTTTCTCCAAAGCTGCAATTCGTTTTTGTTTACTTTATGTCCTTGAGTGGCTAGAAATTGTAGTAATGCTACGGTATCTTCTCTGCATTCTTGCTGGGTGGGGGCTGCCAGCAGAATGTCATCTACATAAAGTAAAATCTGACTGCCTCTTGGTGGGCTAAATCCCACCAAGTTGCTTGCCATCTCTTGTGCGAATATTGTTGGGCTTTCACAATACCCCTGTATATATGTGTTGGAGAGTGGACAGTACATGTGTGATGTTTGCAGCACAGAGTTGCAGGTGGACATTTGTGAACAAGGTGGAGATGCATTATCTGCATGTAGGTGCATAGTGCACACATGGGAAGGGTGACATGCACCATCTGACACAGTATTCATACATTGTAGTTCTTATTGGTGGCCAGTATGCATTGTACTGCACATATGTTTCACCTGGGGTCACATGTATGTATGGCATGGTTTGACACTATGCTGTGGGTGATATGGTTTCTAACTGTCAATGGTCTGCATTCTGGTAGTATACACAACCTACATAGCCTGACTTTAAGTGGTCGTTACATGGTGTCTCCTCAACCGATACACAGATGTAGGAAACCCGGTGTCAGTGATATCCCTTCAGTACTACACTATATCAGTAGCCATTGTTACTGAGCCCCACACATCCCTGGGAGCAATACTGTTTGACATATAGCAGTCTCACGTACATGCCAACACACTAGGGATATGTCCATCCGCGACTGCAAATGCATACAGTGGCCTACAATGCATTCTACACATGACACAGCTATCCACCACAAGGGTATCATACAGACAGATACCTGTTGTCCAAGCCATGCTGTATTGCTATAACACAACTGTAGCATTGTCATCAGCATGTACTTAACATAGTATTCCAACAGTACCATGTAGGTGGTAGCACCCATCACCAAAGGTATTCTGCAGTCCCTCGGTGTATCACATAAGCAAGAAGGTGTCTGTATGCATATCGACGACAGTTGCCATACACCTACACTGGATGTCCATTACTCACAGACTTTGCTGTGTTTGAACATGTCTGACATATACCCCAGACATGAACCCTCACCCACATTAATCTATCACAGCTGTCATGGGTGTGTGTCACACAGTTGGCCTAGGACACAGATCACTGCAGTAGCTTGCATTGTCACCAACATACATGTATGGACTAAGGTCTGGGAAGCAGCGGCACACGCTGGCAAAGGTAACAACTGTATTCATATATGAGGCAGGCTTCACACATAGGAACTATTGAAGGTCACAGGTACATATATGTATTTGGCACACACATACCTGATGTGTGCATTGAAATTACTGTTATATTAATATGTCATACAATAATAAAAGCAAAACCCACAACACATTGACAAACTGTGTGACACACACACACACACATGGCATTTTCAGGATTCAAACCACTACCTGAATATGTTATGATACTACAGACATACATGTTAACACGACATGCTATATGTTTTACTGGGGATGCCCTTATCAAATGCTGCATTTCTATGAGTCTGACTCCATTAGTGTTGGCAAAGATGTATTTACCACTTTTGAAGTATTGTCAAGGTCTCCGAAAGTAGCACTCCTCTCAAAGGTGATTACACAGTACCACACACCCACACAAATTCAGCAATTGCAGGATTCAAAACCCTACCTAACTATGTTCTCAGAATACAAACATATGCATTAACACCACGTGCTATATGCTTTACTGGCCTTCTCGTTTCCACACCTACATTCGTATGCTGCTGACATCATCAGAGCTGCCAAAGAGGAATATACCTATATTGAGGTGTTTCCATATTCTACAAAAGGCACATTCACCTTCCATAAAGTCACACAGACACATACACCCCCCACACACACACTCAGCAACGGCAAGATTCAAACCCCTACTGTCAAAGGAAAAACAACTTCAAAAAGATCAACACACGGCAGGTTCAGGTTAAGGCACTTTAATCTTGCAGCAAGGAGACAAAAACGTGCTAATACAGAGTTTGTCTAACTAGAAACAGGAAGTGAAGCTATTCTTATACATTTCTTACAAGACATTGCCTACTAAGCTGACGTAATAAATCAGAAGTTCTTTCAATATTATTTCATAGCAGCTGTTTGTCCATGATTTTCTGCTGGCATATCAAGTTTACAAAAAAAACTTCCTAAAAAAAACGTGGTCTTGATGACCACCGGTCAGATACAACTTCTCACTATGCAATGTTAACATTCAAAGTACTATGGCTAATTCAAGCACAAAGCAAGTACAGATTATAGTTCATTTCTTCAAGCAGTCTTTGTTCAACTGTATCTATTTTTTCTGCAGCTGTGCATGTTCTCATAACACGAACAGAGCTGATTGTTCGAGTTCAATAACATTATAGAAAACAGTATTGTTCTATTCATTATTTTCCTGACCTAGCAGATAATCACCTGCTTCTCAGTAAATTTCCAAAAGGCATAAACATGAATTTTGCTGTGCTAGCAAATACTAGGTCAGAGAGCATCTTGCAGTTTCAGAAAGCATATTGCAGTTTGAAAAGCATCTGTAGTTTCATACAAAACTAAGCTGTACATAAAATAGAATGAAATGTGGTAACCCTTTTGGCTTCTAATAAGCACTAAACATATACATTAATACATATTGTTCTAACATTTCCCCCCTGTTAATACTTTTTATTCTATTTTCAAAAGCATAAACAGTTTGCTTCTTCTCCTAACCTCTTTCTGTTCAGAATTTGCAGTTAAGAGAGTCATTCAGTTTAGACTTATGAAAGTGTTTCATTTTTCAACCGTTCTTCATTTTTAGTACTTTGATACAAAGTTTCAGAAACTGACATGTCTATAAAATCTTTGATTAATCTTTTCATGCAGGGAATACCACAACAAACACATGCTCCTAACAGGAGTAATCCCACACAAATGGCAATCAGGATGTTTATTAGGATGCTACCCCACCCCCCAAACAAATTCTGGAAAAAATCCATCAGTGGGTTTGGGCCTGGTTTGTTCATGGCCGATACTTGCTGAATCACCTCAAGATGGTCGTTTATCTCATGCTGATTGTCAGGAATATATGAACAACACTCCTCTTTTATTAAAGTGCACATACCACCTTTCACTGCTAGGGTAAAGTCAAGAGCCATGCGGTTTTGAAGCACCACAGTTCTCATAGCGTTCAGTTCATCAGTTACTAATTCGAGAGCAGAAAAGGTTGCATTGCTCATTACTTCGAGAAGTTTGGACAGTTTTCTCAGCTCCCAAATCGATTTCACCGCGCCATATGCAGGGGCTATACCTGCCCACGATATAATAGTGTCACTCAAGTCCATGTGTGTTAGTTTATCTTTGTTTTTCACGGAGTTATGGTTTCTCCAGCCTGCTTCAATTCGTCCCATTGGATTATCAGGTCTCTTGATTGGATTTCCAGGTTTCTTGGTGACCTCTCTGACATTTCAAATTCTTCCCTGAGGCAAAACTGCAGTGTGTCGTATGGCTGGAACCAGGTAATCCAAAAAACAACTGCCGGACCAATTCTCAGGTAACCATTTGTATGCCTTTTTCCCACACACAAAATAACAATTCTCTACTTTAGTATTAATATATACTTGCTCTGCATGAAACATTTTCTTATCAATGATAGATAGCTGTTTAAAAAGAACAGGATTATGTTGTACTTCATCAACCATTTTGTGCATTGATTCTAAATATGAGTCATAGTTTGTATCACAAATATAACCTGCATTATTAGATTTGGTATAACATTTGTAAGGAACAGTCACATTACAATTGCTCCAACCCACCTAAATAGTATAATTTTTGTAAAAACATACAATTCCCTTTTGTGTAACAGGCAGGTACAATGCTATTTTGTCTTGTGATTTCATAGTTGTAGTATCAAAAATCAAATTTTCCCAGGTCTCATTGACCCCTAGGGGGACAGCAGTCATTAACAATCCCCCATATGCTGTTGGTATAGCTGTGCAAATCCAGCAATTCGAAACATTGAAAGTTTCAGCATACACATATTTAATTGCTTGGTAAGTGTTAAAGTTCGGATGCCAGTCTATGAGTAATGCATCTCGTTTATTCAGTTCAGCTCATGTGGCTGGAAAAAGGAAAGGTCACAACAAAAAGATCAATGTTATCAGTATGGTTAACAGAATGATCATGCAATACTTCTGAGGTTGTTCTGTATTTCTATTTGCTCCGTATCTGGTCATTTTTTTCTTGTGTAACAGTAACAAGTTTTTTGTCCAGTTCAAAGTTTTTAACCAATTTACAGTGTGTCAGATGAATCCAGGATGCTCGCTCTGTGATCTTGACTGCAGTGGGTGTTGACAGTAGCACTTGGTATGGCCCTTCCCACTTTGGTGATGTCCAATTTTTTCTCTTGATGACTTTCACCCAGACCCACGTGCCTGGGATTACTGCTGCTTCCAATGGTCTGGTTTGTTCTTTATCTGAAACAGAATTTAACTGCAAAAGTTGTTTATTACTTAAAAGTCATCTCATGTATTCTGCGAGTGAACTGTCAGCCTCCTGGTCTGTAGGCATGAGAGGTTTCCATTGAGGTATATAGTATGCCCTCCCAAATAATTTTTCAAAAGGAGTTAACCCCTTTGCATTTGGAACAGTTCTCATGCTCAACAATGCCAGAGGCAGGCAGTGCACCCAGTTCTTTTGTGTCTCACTAATTAATTTCCTAAGTTTGTTTTTCAAAACCCCATTATGCCTCTCTACTAGTCCTGCGGATTGTAGGTGGTATGCACAACGGTTCTTTAAGGAAATTCCGAAATATCGGCTCAACTGTTGTATAGTTTGATTTACAAAGTGTGTGCCATTGTCACTGTAGATCTTTTCCGGTATGCCAAATCTAGGAATAATTTCTTTAACAAGGACTTTTGCAACAGTAGCTGCATCTGGATTTTTGATCGGAAAAGCTTCCACCCATTTGGAAAACATATCTATAATGACAAGACAATACTTCTTATTTTCGCATTTGTTCAGTTCTATGAAATCCATACAGATAGTATGGAATGGGTACGGTGGTGTTGGGAAACTCCCTTGCTTAGGCTTCAATGCCCCTTGTGCATGATGCTTGTTACAAACATGGCATGCCGCACAAAAATTTTTTGTGTAGTTTGTAAATCCATATGCTGTGAACACTCGGTTCACTAACTGTACCATCCCCCCTGTTGAGACATGGCACTGCCCATGGCTCAACAAAGCTGCATATCTAAACAAATTAGACAGCAAAATCAGTTTTCCTTCTTTGGAGATGTATAGTCCTTTCTCAAGAATTGCTCCTCGTTTTATCCATTTCTGTTTTTCTACTCTTGTAGTAAGTGTCTGCATTGTTTTTAACATTTCTAAATCTAAAATCTCAGAAGGTTGTAATTCCTCACTCAAGAGAAATATTTCTGAAGCTGAAGCTGCCTGTTTTGCAGCTGTATCAGCTCTCGCATCACCTTTTGAAATCCTATCCTGCTGCTTGGTATGAGCTACACATTTACAAATAGCTACTTTCTGAGGTAACTGAATAGATTCTAACAAATCTAAAATAAACTGCGCATGATTAATCGGTTTACCAGTAGATGTTATCATTCCTCTATTCTTCCACTGTTGTGCAAAAACATTTAGAGTAGAAAAAGCGTACTGGCTGTCAGTAAAAATGTTCACACATTTACCCTTTGCCAAGGTACATGCCCTTGTCATGGCAATCAATTCTGCTGCTTGTGCAGATAAGTTGTGTGGTAAAGACTTTGCTTCTAAAATCTCAGTATCAGAAACTACTGCATACCCCACTAGGTTCTGCCCTGTAGGACCCCTTCTGCATGAGACGTCCATGTAATATGTCACCTCGGCATCATCCAAGGGAACATCCATTAGATCTTTTCTAGGCAATTTTCTAGAAGATTGAACAAAGAATCTAACATCCGTTAGATTCTTTGCTCAATTTCCTGCAGGCAGCTGTGTGGTGTGAAATCCACAGGGGTCGGAGCAAGGTAGACGAATTTAAAGTTGTACATCGTTTAATTGTCATATGAGGTTGGCTCAAGAGTATAGTCATACAGGAAAGATGTCCAGCAGGAGAAAGATATGCTACTTTTTCTTGCAGTAAAATAATCATGACTGCATGAGTCACTCTCAATGTGAGAGGGTGGAACAACACTACTGAGGCCGAAGCCTGTACTGCCATTGCAGCTGCGACTACTGCTTGTACACAGTGGGGCAGGGATCACGCCACTGGGTCCAGCTGTGATGAATAGTAAGCTATGGGGTGTTGCTTGTCCCCATGTTGCTGTGTTAACACTGATGTCATATAACCTTGCTTACAATCTACAGTTTGGAAAAAAATGTTTATGATAGTTTGGTAATCCTAAAACTAATGAGGATGCTATCAATTGTTTTAGTTTGCAGAAAGCTGATTCTGCTTCTGTTGTCCATTGTAATAAATCTTGTGCTGCCATAGGCTTCTTGTATATCAAGTTGGTCAGTGGAGCAGACTCCAAGGCATAGTTTGGAATCCAACTCCGACAGAAATTAGTCGTACCCAGGAAGGACATAATTTCCTTCTTGGTAGTTGGTTTGAGTGCTTGTAAAATTGCTATTTTCCTATCTTCATCTAATGTTCTGCCTTCTTTGGATATTACATATCCCAGGCATTTAACCTGCTTTCTCCAAAGCTGCAATTCGTTTTTGTTTACTTTATGTCCTTGAGTGGCTAGAAATTGTAGTAATGCTACGGTATCTTCTATGCATTCTCGCTGGGTGGGGGCTGCCAGCAGGATGTCATCTACATAAAGTAAAATCTGACTGCCTCTTGGTGGGCTAAATCCCGCCAAGTTGCTTGCCATCTCTTGTGCGAATATTGTTGGGCTTTTACAATACCCCTGTGGTAGCCACGTGTATGTATACCTTTTCCCCTGAAATGTGAATGCAAACCAATGTTGGCTATCAGGGTGTATCGGTATCGAAAAGAACGCATTGCTAATATCTACCACAGAAAAATACTTCTGTTGAGGCTTCAAATCATTCAATAGGGTGTGTGGATCTGGCACCATAGGTGCTCTAGGTATTACTGCGTCATTTACAGCTTGTAAATCTTGGACCATACGCCATTCTCCATTTGCTTTCCTGACAGGAAATAAGGGTATGTTACATGGTGAATCGGGAGATTCTACCAGTACTCCTTCCTTAAGTAAAGCTGCTATTATCGGTTTGATTCCTACTTCTGCATCTTTCCTTAAGGGATACTGTCTCTTTTGTGGTCTAAATGCTGATTTTGGTGTGATAATAACTGGTCCCGCTGTACGAATTAGTCCTACATCTGCTTTCCCTGTTGACCAGAGAGTTTCTAGTATGCTCCATAAGGCATTTTCTTCCTCTTCTAGTAAGAGTGCTAATCAGCTGTCCTCGCTAGACTGCAAGTGTACAGCTGGGTGTGTCTGTGTTATCCAATTTAGCCTCTGCTTCTGTACTCCCTGTTCCAACAGTTCTAACTCTGTCTGTTTTTCCCACTTTGTGACTTTTTCTCCTAGGACTGCCCATTTCACATTCTTGTCCTTAGTTAAACTAACATGTGGTAATCGATTAGATTTATAGAGTGCAAAGAATTCCTGGGGCAATGAACAGCTAACTACACTGTTATCGTCTGTGTCCCAGTACAGATTACGTAATACTAATCTGTTTGCATGGTTTTTAAACAGTTCTTGCTCATATTCCTTATAAGGTCCTGGTGTGCTACAACAATACAGAGTACAGTGCAACAAATGCTGTTTATCAGTGTCAAGGGAGGGGGACTTACTGATGGCTATGTTCATCAGTTCTTCGGTTACTGCCCCTGGACCAGTCGTGACTAAGTCCTGGCTGTACCAATAAAATGTTTCACCCTCCGGTCGCACCACAAAAGTATCCATTTGTCGCTGTGCTTCTATACTCTGCATAGTCGGAACTACTGCTATGCTGAATATTTGCATAAGATCTCTGCCCAAAAGGTTTACTGGGCATTTTGCAGAAACAACAATTTTGCTTTTCTGGGTCATCCCTGAAACAGGGTCAGTTATTGCTATGTTATGGGAGAGTGGCTCCCGATACAGCTGTCCATTAGCTGCTTTCACTAATATGTAATCAAATGATTCTGAATTTTCTGGTAGTTTGGAAGGATGTATCAGGGTCCGTGAAGCCCCTGAGTGACACAGGAATTTTACTTCCCTCCTCTCTACTAGAAGTGTAACTTCCGGTTTCGTGTCTGCTAAATAGAGCTCTAGGCTCAATAATGCTAAGTCTAAAATTTCACTTTCTTCACGATCTGCGATTTCTTGCACTTCCTCTATTTCTTCTATCACATCCCCTACTCCCTCTATCACATTTGCATTTGTCTTTTCTCAGTTACTCCCTTCTAGTGATTCTTGACTATCATATAGTCAATCCTCACCCTCCTTATCTTCCATGGCTACCTTCTTGTTTTGCTTGCAATCCTTTGCTAAATGTCCCTTTTTTCCGCACTTAAAACATTCACCCCTTTTCTTTCTCTCTTCAAACTCTTCTGATCGCTTATCAGATTGTTTGTTTCCCTGGGCATTTTTCTTGCCCTTTTTCCCGGACTATACTACATAAACTTCTGCTCCATCTTCTACAGAAAATACTTGGGCTTTCTTTTTCTTTTTACTGTTAAAATGCCTTTCAGCATGTCTAGCATATTCAAGTAGTGACTGTAATCTACTTGTACGGTGGTCTACCATGTGTTTTGTAATAAAGCTGCTTATAGGCAAAATACTGCCTTTCAAAACTGCATTCTTTAGCTGCTGCTCATACGAGGAATCATGTGTTTGGTATTCAGGTACCTGCATTCCACAATGGTTATTAAAACATTCTAATAATCTAGCATAATATCTGTCAACAGTTTCACCTTCTTGTTGGATGCATTGATTAATGCAAGTCCAGTCTGCCCTAGGCTTCCATTTCTCAGAGATTCGGTCTGTTAGACCTTTCACTCTGTTATCCAGTTCTGCGTTGCTATGTGGGAGTGGCTTGTGTTCTGCGTCATGGGGATTCCAGTTGCCACTGATCACGTGCCAATCTGGACCTACAATTTGTCTAACTACTTTTTCTACTTCTTCTCCATTTAAATGATAACTTAACCTCATGCCCTGTAAGTCTTCTAAGAATTTTCTAAAATTAACTTTTGGATGGGGAATTCCCTCTGTGGCTTTCCAGATGTCTTCCAGTGTCCACGGTCTGTATACTAGGAGAGTCGGGTCCTGCCCTTCCTGTCCTTCCTGAGGATTTGGTACTTCTATGAGTGGACATATCTCTTCTTCACTCATAGCTCGTGAATTTTTGTTCATTTGATATAACTCAGTATCCCCTCTTAAGTTACGTGTTCGAGACCTAGTCTCGATGGGATCTCTGACATACGGTCTTGGCTTTGCGGTGACAGCAGGGTATAGCGGAGGTGGACCAGCTTGTCCACTCGCTTCATATTCTGGTACGGGAGGCGGAGGGGGTGGAGGGGCTTATGCTATTACCAAATTATTGTCTTCTTTATCTAGAAACATAGCTTTTGAATTATTACTTTTTTGTTCCCTACGGTTTGCTTCCTCAATCCACCTGTGTGCCTGAGGAATGCCTAATTGACGTTGCTTTTTCACCTGACCTTTTGCGTCGGTTTTAAGCTGTTTGACAAGTTTAATAAGTGAGGATTTTTCTAATTTGCCATCAAATTCATATTTATTAACCCATTTTGTATAGTACCTAACACTGTCGGCACGCTGTAATTGCATATATTTTGCATCTTCAGTTAACGGTGGATCTTGGGAACTTTTTGTGCACTTATTACCCATATTGTTCTGACTGTTAAAAATGTTACGTAACCCTTCTTATTTTCACATGGTGCCACGATTTTTCTTTTTCACAGTTTATCTAGAATAACTGCCTTACCTATTCTGTTTCCCTGATCTATGACAAGACTGCAATCTTCCTGTCCCTGACTTGTACAAAACAAATCTCCTGACAGATGATACAAATCAAGTCCCTGATCTAAAACAGAAAAAAGGTAAATCTCACCTTACCTGAGCCTCCGTGCTTGATCACCAGGTTAGATGGAAAACCGTTAACTCATCCTCCAGTCGCAGATCAGAAAAGTGGCTGGCCTCTTTTGAACAACAATTCAGTTGGAGGTCTTTCAGAGCAGAAGAACAGATGTGGTCTCTTTCCCATACGGTTTCATGCCACCTGGCCCATCTGACCTGAGGCGAAGTGAGATTTTCCGGTCCGAAGGACCAATCTGTCAAAGGAAAAACAACTTCAAAAAGATCAACACACGGCAGGTTCAGGTTAAGGCACTTTAATCTTGCAGCAAGGAGTCAAAAACGTGCTAATACAGAGTTTGTCTAACTAGAATCAGGAAGTGAAGCTATTCTTATACATTTCTTACAAGACATTGCCTACTTAGCTGACGTAATAAATCACAAGTTCTTTCAATATTATTTCATAGCAGCTGTTTGTCCATGATTTTCTGCTGGCATATCAAGTTTACAAAAAAAACTTCCTAAGAAAAACAACGTGGCCTTGATGACCACCGGTCAGATACAACTTCTCCCTATGCAATGTTACCATTCAAGGTACTATGGCTAATTCGAGCACAAAGCAAGTACAGATTATAGTTCATTTCTTCGAGCAGTCTTTGTTCAACTGTATCTATCTTTTCTGCAGCTGTGCATGTTCTCATAACACGAACAGAGCTGATTGTTCGAGTTCAATAACATTATAGAAAACAGTATCGTTCTATTCATTATTTTCCTGACCTAGCAGATAATCACCTGCTTCTCAGTAAATTTCCAAAAGTCATAAACATGAATTTTGCTGTGCTAGCAAATACTAGGTCAGAGAGCATCTTGCAGTTTCAGAAAGCATATTGCAGTTTGAAAAGCATCTGTAGTTTCATACAAAACTAAGCTGTACATAAAATAGAATGAAATGTGTTCACCCTTTTGGCTTCTAATAAACACTAAACATATACATCAATACATATTTTTCTAACACCTACCTAACTATGTTATGACACTAGAGACATACGCATTAACATGACGTGCTATATGCTTTACTGACTTTATTTATTTATTTCCACACCTATATTTGTAGGATGCTGACATCATCAGAGCTGCCAAAGGGGATCCAGCTCTTTTGAGGTGTTTGCATCATCTCCAAAAAGCACTTTTCTCTCAAAGTCAGTCACTTAAATGAAGACAGCCACACACACTCACACAGCAGTTGCAGTATTCAAACCCCTACCTAACTATGTTCTCAGAATACAGACATATGCATTAACACAACGTGCTATATGCTTTACTGGCCTTCTCATTTCCACACCTACATCTGTATGCTGCTGACATCATCAGAGCTGCCAAAGAGGAATATACCTATATTGAGGTGTTTCCATATTCTACAAAAGGCACATTCACCTTCCATGAAGTCACACAGACACATACACCCCCCACACACACACACACAGCAACTGCAGGACTCAAACCCCTACCTAACTATGTTATGGCACTAGAGACATACGCATTAACGTGATGCGCTATATGCTTTACTGGCTTTCTTATTTCCACACCTATATTTGTAGGATGCTAACATCATCAGAGCTGCCAAAGAGGAATATACCTATATTGAGGTGTTTCAATACTCTCCAAAAAGCACATTCACTTTCCATGAAGTCACACAGACACATACACCCCCCACACACACTGAAGGATTCAAACCCCTACCTAACTATGTTATGACACTAGAGACATATGCATTAACATGACGCGCTATATGCTTTACTGGCTTTCTCATTTCCACACCTCTATTTGTAGGATGCTGACATCATCAGAGCTGCCAAAGAGGAATATACCTATACTGAGGTGTTTCAATACTCTCCAAAAAGCACATTCACTTTCTATGAAGTCAAACACACACACACTGCAGGATTCAAACTCTTACATAACTATGTTATGCCACTAGAAACATACACATTAATGCAACACGCTATATGCTTTACTGTGTGTATTCTTTCCACTGCTATATATGTAGTACACTGACATCATCAGACTACACATGGTAATGGGTGTGCAGTTCATGTTATGAAATCCCAAGACTGCACCATGGGCGACAGCAGGTGTTGACAGCATGTATAGGACAACACTGGTTTCTCCCACTGGTAGGTGCTGGTGTGTATGAGCTGAGATGTACCTCTCTGGACTACATGAAAAGAGACATAGAGGAGCTCTCTGATCATGTAGCCCAGGCTGGTATGACCCGCACCTTGAGTACCATCTTGCCCTCACCAAGAATGATGGCACAGTATGAAGGCAAAAGTATCAGTTTCAACAATTGCCTACAGTATTGTTGTCATTCAAAGGGGATCCAGTGTCCGTGAGCCTGGGATAGAATACTCGACAAGCCTCGTTGCTTCACTAGGGATGGCTTGCACCTGTCACCCTTAGGGTTTCGTATAACGGCCAAGGCTCTTGGCACCCCCATAGTGTCTTTTTTAGGCAAGGCTCAAAGGACAAACCCACCTCCATAGACAACCCAAGGATAACTATAACTAAGGGTAATGCTACTGAATGCCAGACATCTAAACCGCAACATGCATGCACTCGAGCCTCTCCTCAGTATGTAGACAATCGATGTCTGTGCAGTAACAGAAACCTGGTTCAAGGCCCCCAAGAGCACCACAGCACTACCATGTTATAACTCATACCATGCTTTTCAGGCCCAAACATCGGACCGAAGCACAAAAGGAGGGGGAGTATGTATATTCATCAAACATACCTACACCTCCAGGTTAGTGGCACTGCACAAAGCATCGGAGACCATCCATGTGCAACTAACAGAGGGCATAACTGCCTTTCAGTTTGTAGGCTGCTATAGATCACACTCCATTTTACAGGAACCCCACTTGGCATTCCTGAGAACAATGGAGAATATGACATTCTCACCTAACACCATGATATTGGGTGACTTCAACTACCCAAACATTGACTGGGTAAACTACTCAATGCCAAACACCGTCTCACAACGATTCCTTGCATTTATAAACTCTACCTCTATGGAACAATTGGTCACCACTCACACAAGAGGGGGCAACATATTGGACCTGGTCATCACCAACATGGGGACTCTATGTTCCACACCAGAGGTAAACCCCTCATTGGTAAGATCAGACCATAAACAAATTTCCATGGACATCCGTATCTCGTCCCCACCCCCAGCCAGGGGTACCACATTTCTCAAAAGCTAACTTCACACTTCTCAAGACTGAGGTGCAATCCTTCAAAGACCCCGGGCCAGAGGATAATACTGGCCAATCCGCAGAATCCTTTACAAACGCATTCTATGAGCACCTGAAGGAATGCATGGATCGTGCCATCCCAAATAGAAACAAGACTCACTCCTCCAAATACGGGAGACCTGTATGGTGGACCCCGGCCAGAGGTAAGCTATACAACTGAAGGAGGAAGCTACTACATGGTAGAGTGAACTCCCAAAAAGCGAAGGCATCTCTGATCAGTATTAGCATGAAACTACGATCCATCCTAAAATCATCAAAGGCCAGCTTCGAAAGACAAATTGCCCTAGACACTAAGGTTAATCACAAGGCCTTCTTTAGTTATGTGAGGAATATGGGTGGAAACACCCAGATATGCTCTGAATTGATGCATAATGGTACAAAATATACCGAACATACAGACATAGCCAACATCCTGGCACACAGGTTCAGTGCTAACTTCTCCCCCCCTTCCCCCCCAAAGGGACAAATGGCTATCCCAACAGAATGTGACCTCCCTGACATCACAGATGCACAGGTGAAAGCTGCCTTCTCTGAAGAAAAAAACACAGCATCTATGGGACAGGACGGTGTCTCAGGCTGCGACTTACACAAGCTCAAAGAAGAACTGAACCCTCACATGAAGTCACTGTTACAACATAGCCATACTACAGGATATGTACCCAAGGAATGGCGTACAGGTACCGTGGTCCCACTCCACAAAGGTGGTGCCACAACAGACACTGGGAACTATCGGCCCATAAGCCTGAGTAGTATGGTCTGTACAGCTATGGAGCGTATTACTATGGAAGTCATAAACAAAGACTTTGCAAACCTCCAGACACTGGACCCTACCCAATTTGCCTTTGTTGATGGCAGATCTTGCCTCTTACACCTATTTGATTTCTTTTAAACAGGTACCAAAGCCATAGATGAGGGCAAGGTAGTCCACACAGCCTACCTGGACATCACCAAACCCTTCGACACAATATCCCACTCGGCCATGATAAATAAGGTTACCGGCTTAAATATCAACCCCTATGTCACAAGATGGGTTTCCAAACTGGCTCAGGAATACAACCCACATGTTCAGGATTGCAGGTGCCATGTCCAAATCCAAAACAGTTACAAGTGATGTCCCACAAGCCTCACTTCTGGGACCTCTCTTATTTGGTATATACTTCCCTGAGGTACAGGCTAACATGGGGGGACTATGGCTGACAGAGTTCCTAGATGACTGCAAACTGGGAGACATAATCGACTCTCTGGCTGACACACGCATCCTTGAAAAGGTTCTCACGGAGACAGATGCTTGGCGACAGAGGCATGCCCTCAAGGTAAATGCTAACAAGTGCATAGTCATCCCCTTTGGGAAAAACAAAGTGCCCACAAATTACCACATAGGTGGTGATCCATTAAGTATGGCAGAAGTAATTAGGGATTTGTGGAGACATGTAGATAGTAATCTCTCCTTTGATAATCACGTTGCCAAAGTGGTTAGTAAGACTTTCTATATAGCCCATATTATCATGAAAGTGTTTGCATCTGGATCAAGAGAGGTCATTGTGCCCCTGTACTCATCACTCATCAGGCCCATGATTGTCTACAATGCCCCGTTGCCCCGTTTGGGATGTACCTTACTCAACACCTGCAGCAACTGGTGAGACCACAAAAGTACCTCAACAAGGGGATCATAGGCCTGAAACAGATGTCCTATGCAGCTCGACTACAGAAACCCCGCCTGTATTCAGTTGCTTACGGCATACTCAGAGGCAATCTATGCCTCACGTACACAGCCATGTCTAACCCAGAATTAATGGACATGCTCCACCTGAGGAAATCCAAATCCATTAGAGCTACATGCTCCAGGGACATAGACCTCAGCACAACAATTAATAGGACATGCTGCAGGGGCAGACCCTTTCCCAGAGTTTACCCTCACTCTGGCATCGAATCCAAATTCATGTTAGACATAGCCCCTCATTGACCCTCTTCAAGCAATATCTGGTCACATGGATGGGAAATTGCAGATTCACACATAGGATCTCTTCTGTGTCCCTGCTTGACAGAGGCACAGTAAACTAATCTTAAAGGGCGACCTTCTGTGACCTACTATACAGAGGCACAGTAGGCTAATCTTATAGGGAGGTGAAAGCCAAATACACTCTGGCTAGGCTTGGAAATGCCATAAGGAAGATAACCTAATATCTACCTATGAACCTATGTACACGAGTCTCAGCTTGTGTGATCTATCTGAGTACCAGTTGCAAATCCGTCATATGACAATACATATTTATGCACAGAGTGTCGGGTTTGTGCATACAACATGTCTGTGGGATATTGGATAAGGGCTATTCAAGGTCTATGTGGGATGTGTAGAGCTCATTTCAGTGATGTATGTCCCGGGTGTCTGACTTGCGAACATTGTAGCTGTTTGCCAAACATGATCTGCCCATGCACATACCAAAGGTGGTAGTGTTGTGTGTGTGGGCTTCCAATCACTCTGTTTATGACTTTAATCATGATGGACCCCATGTCCTTGCAGATCAGACATCATAAAGATATACGACTATAGTTCCCATGGTCTGTTGTGCACCAACACTTCTGCAGTGTGGCATGTGTTACTGGAACACATTCGACAGTAACATATTCTGTAGAGAGGGTATGGCTCAGCAGACTGTTCAGATGCAGGCTCTGTATGTTCTGCAGTTCACTTGTGAGACATATAGGGAACAATGTGATCCCATCAATGCCATGTTATGAGCCTGGGAAGGAGCTGTTTACCCATTCTACATGTGATAACTCCTGGTATGATGATAGGGCCTTCTGTCAGCGGGATCATGCCATGTAGGTTCACTAGGGGCAGCTTGCACCTGTCACCCCTGGCCTTTCAAATACTGCCTATGGCACTTTGCACCGCAATATTGCCTTTTGTAGGCAAGCCGCAGTAGACACAACCACCTCCATAGACAATACAAGGTAACTGATACTACTGGTGATGCTGCTCCATGCCAGACATCTACACCTGTATATGCATGCAGTCAAGGATCTCTACAGTATGGGGTATATCAATATCTGTGCAGTCACAGGAACCTGGGTCAGGTGTCCTGAAAGCACACCAGCACTACCAGGGTACACTTCATACAATTATATATGTCTACATTAACCAGGACACACCTGGAAAGGAGGGGGAGTAGGGGAGTATCCATATACAGCAAAGATACACAAACTTCCAGGTGAGTAGCAATGCACAAAATATCGGATACCATCCATGTGTTGCTTACAGTGGGCTACACTGCCTTTCAGGTAATAGCCTGCTACAGACCACACTCACAAATGGAGGGACCACACTTGCCTTTCCGGTGAATACTGGCAGATATGTGGGTCTCTGCAACCAAATTATAGTGGGTGACATCAAGCAGCCAAACATTGAAAGTATATACTACTCAAGGCCCAAAATCATCACACAATGATTACTCAAGTATGTCACCTGACATGCTATGGAACAAGTGGTCACCACCACCACAAGAGGGGTATTCAGATTGTACCTAGTCCTTACCCACATTGGGTCTCTGTGTTGCACACCTGAGGTATACCCCTCATTGGTAAGGTCAGAAAATACATTTATCTCACTGTACAACCATATCCGTTCCACACACCCAATCTAGGTACTCTCAGTGAGGTACCTCTGACAAGCAGATGTCACACTTCTCTGAACCAATGTGGTTTTCTTCAGAACCCCCAGCTCAGTGTCAACTACGACTCAGACCACAGTATCCTTTAGATACCCATTGTATGGACACCTACAGGAATGCTTGGATCATGCTATCCCACATGTATCCAAGAGTCAGTCCTGTAAAGGCAGGTGACCTGTGTGGTGGACCCCGGACATACATACACTATGCAACAACAGGTGGAGGCTACTACATGATAGAGCAGTATCCCACAAAATGAAGGCATCTCTGATCAGTACTAGTGGCTAGCTATAATCAGTCATAACATGATCTAAGGCCTGCTTCGACAGTATGAATGCACAATACACTAATGACAATAACAAGGCCTTCTTTAGTTATGTCAGGTACCTGGGTGGGAGCTCCCACATATGCTATGTTGTAGTGTATCATTACCACAATATACACTGAGCCCACAGACATTGGCAACATGCTGGCATACAGGCTCAGTGCATACTTTTCCTACCATTCCACAAATGTAGGAATGTCCATCCCAACGGAGTGTATCCTCCCTGACATCACAGATGTACATGTGAGAGCTGCCCTCTACAAAGCAATAACACAGCAGCAATGGGACCACAATGTGACCCAGGCTGTGTCTCACGCAGAATTCATGACAGACATAAGCATCACATAACGTCAATATTCAATATCAGACGTACTACAGGATATGTCCCCAAGGAATGTCATACAGCAACAGTAGTGCCACTCAACAAAGGTGTTGCCACACGGGACAATGGACACTATCACCCTATAAGCCTGACTAGTCTGTTCTGCAAAGCTATGGAGAGTATCATCATGGAAGCCATACACAGATATCGTCAACCTCCAGACACAGGGTCATACACAATTCACCTTTGTTAAGGGCACCACATGCCTCTTGCACCTGGTCGACCTCTTTAAAACAGTTAACAGGGCCATAGACATAGGGTAGGTAGTTGACACAGCCTACCTGTACCTACCACAAGCCTTTGACACAACAGCCCACTCGGACATCTTACATACACTCACCAGCTCGCATATCAATACATATGTCACAAGATGGATTGCAACCTGGATTAGGGTTAGCACACACATGGTTGGGATTGCAGATGCCATATCAGGGTGTACACCAGTTACATGCGGCATCCCACAAGGCTCAGTTATGTGACCTCTCTTGTCCCATATATATTTCTCTGAGGTACAGGCTAACACAGGAGGACTGTGGATGACCGAGGTGGCAGATGACTGTATACTGTGTGCCATCATCGACTCTCCCGCCGACACAAGTATCCTCCTATGAGGGATCACAGGAATGTTTAACTGGTGCCAGAGCCATAGTATACAGCTAAATGCCATGAAATGCATAGTCATCACCTTTGGGAATGGCAAAGTGCACACAGATTAACACATAGATGGTAATCCATTACGTACAGAAGGTGTACTTAGGGATTTGTGGACAAAAGTAGATATCCATCTCTCCTTTGAACATGCTGGTGTGAATGACCTGAGACGTACCTCCCTGGACTACATGAAAAGAGACATACAGGAGCTCTCTGAGCATGCAGGCCAGGCCGGTATGAGCCTGACCTTGAGTAGCATCTTACCATCACCAAGAATGATGCCAGAATATGAAGACAAGATGATCAATTTCAACAATTGGCTTAAGTACTGGTGTCATTCAAAGGGGATCCAATGCCTGTCAGCCTGGGATGACATGCTCGACAAGCCACGCTGCTTCGCTAGGGACAGCTTGCACCTGTCACCCCTGGGCTTTCGGATATTGGCGAAGGCTGTTGCCACCCCCATAGTGCCTTTTTTATGCAAGGCTCAAAAGACAAACCCACCTCCATAGGTAACACAAGGGAAAAGAAAATAAGGGTAATGCTACTCAATGCCAGAAGTCGTAACCTCACGATGCACGCACTCAAAACCCTCCTCAGCATGGAGAACATCGATGTCTGAGCAGTGACTGAGACCTGGTTCAAGGTTCCCGAGAGCACCCCAGCACTACCCGGCTAAACCTCATACCATACTTTTCAGCCACAAAACTCCGACTGAACCACAAAAGGAGGGGGAGTATCAATTTCCGTCAAAGATACCCACACCTCCAGGTTGGTGGCACAGCACAAAGCATCAGAGACTATCCGTGTGCAACTAACAGTGGGTAAAACTGCCTCCCAGTTTATTGCCTGCTACAGACCACCTGCCCAAACCCAGGAACCCCACTCGCACTTCCTGAGAACATTGGAAAATATGACGGTCTCTCCAAACACCATTATATTGGGGGACTTCAACTACCCAAACATAGACTGGGAGCATTACTGCAGCTCCAACACCCTAGCCCAAAGGTTCCTAGAATTTATAAACTCAAATGCTATGGAACAACTAGTCACCACTCCCACAAGAGGGGAAAACATACTGGACCTGATCATCACCAACATGGGGATCTTATGCTCCAGACCGGAAGTGTATCCCTCACTGGTGAGATCTGACCATAAATTAATCTCAATGGATATCCACATCCCGTCCCCACCCCCTGCCCAGAAAACAACAGTAAAAAAGCTTTCTAAAGCAAACTTCACAGTCCTCCAAACCGAGGTGGAATCCTTCAAAGCCCCCCGGCCCGTGGAAAATACGGCCCAGACTGCAGAATCCTTTATAACCGCCTTCTATGATCACCTACAGGGATGCATGGATCATGCAATCCCAAATAAAACCAAGGGTCAATCCCCCAAAGGCAGGTGTCCTGTCTGGTGGACCCCAGCCATAAACAAACTATACAATAGAAGGAGGAAGCTACTGCATGATAGAGCAAACTTCCTAAAAGGAAAGGCATCTGTAATCAGTATTAGCAAGAGACTACGGGCACTCATGAAATCATCTAAGGCCAGTTTCGAGAAACAACTGCACAGGACACTAAAGATAATCACAAGGCTTTCTTTAGTTATGTTAGGAACCTGGGTGGAAACTCCCAGATATGCTCAGAGTTTGTCCAAAATGACAGAATATACACTGATCCCACAGACATTGCCAATATCCTGGCTGACAGGTTCAGCGCAAACTTCTCCCACCCCTCCCCCCAAAAGAGCAATTATGTATCCCAGCAGAGTGCTGCCCCACTGACATATCAGATGCTCAGGTAAGAGCCGCCCTCTCCAAAGCAAAAATCACAGCATCAATGGGACCAGACGGAGTCCCAGGCTGCGTCCTACATGAACTCCAAGAAGAGCTGAGTCCCAGCATAAAGCTACTGTTCATTCTCAGCCTTACTACAAGATATGTATCCAAAGAATGGCGTACAGCAACAATGGTCCCTCTCTACAAAGGTGGCACCTCAACAGATCCTGGAAACTATCACCCCATAAGCCTGACCAGCTTGGTCTGCATGGCTATGGAGAGGATCATCATGGAAATCATAAATAGGGACATTGGGGACCTACAGTCACTGGATCTTACCCAGTTTGGCTTTGTTAAGGGCAGATCATGCCTCTTAAACTTGGTTGATTTCTTTGAAACAGTCACCAAAGCCATTGACGAGGGGAAGGTGGTCCATACAGCCTACCTGGACCTAGCAAAAGCCTTCGATACAATACCCCACACAGACATCATAGATAAGCTCTCCAGCTTAAATATAAATCCCTATGTCACTAGATGGGTTGCAAACTGGCTCAAGGACAGAACCCACATGGTCAGAATTGCTGAAGCCATGTCAGACTCCAAACCAGTTACAAGTGGCATCATACAAGGCTCAGTCCTTGGACCTCTCTTGTTCGGTATATATTTCTCAGAGGTACAGGCCAATACAGGAGGACTGTGGCTGACCAAGTTCACAGATGACTGCAAACTGGGCGCCATAATCGACTCTCCAGCTGACACAAGCATCCTCCAAAAGGGTCTCATAGAAACAGATAACTGGTGCCAGACCCATGGCCTCAAGCTAAACGCCAAAAAGTGTATAGTCATCCCCATTGGCAAAAACAAAGTACACACAAATTACCACATAGGTGGTAAGCCATTAAGCACAGAAGAAGTAATTAGGGACCTGGGGACCCAAGTTGATAGCAATCTATCTTTTGATAACCACATGGCCAAAGTAGTTAGGAAAACCTTCTATATAACCCACCTAATCATGAAGGGATTCACATCCAGATCAAGGGAGGTCATTGTGCCTCTGTACTCATCCCTCATCAGGCCCATAATCGAATACAATGCCCCTTTTGGGATGTACCTTACCCGACACCTGCAGCAACTGGAAAGACCCCAGAAGTACCTCACCAAGAGGATCAATGGGCTCAAACAGATTCCATATACTGCCCGGCTAAAGAAACTGCAGCTCTACTCAGTTGCATGCTGCCTGCTAAGAGGCGATCTGTGCCTGACATATAAGGCCATGTCCAACTCAGAATTAATGGACATGCCACACCTCATAAAATCCAAATCCCATCGAGCTACATGCTCGAGGGACTTGAACCTCAGCACGGAAATAAATAGAACATGCTGGAGGGACAGATTCATAACCCAGAGGCTCCCTTCACTCTGGAAGAGAATCCCAGTCCAAGTTAGGCAGAGTCCCTCACTGACTCTCTTCAAGAGGAATCTTGACGAGTGGATGGGAGACCATATGTTTACCCCAGGTATCAATTCTGTGTCACTGTTAGACAGAGGCACAGTTAACTAACCTCGAATAAGGGCATATTAAAACTCACTTGAAAATGGGTGTCAAAAGCCAAACATACTCTGGCTAGGCTTACAAATGCCCTAGGGCAGATAGCCTAGTATGAACCTATGAACCTATGAACATTGGCAAAGTGTTTATGTAGGCCTTCTATATATCCCACCTTATCCATAAAGGTTTCACTTATGAAGCAAGTGAGATCTTTGTGCACCTGTACTCATCAGGACCATACTTGGGTACAATGCACCATTTTGGATGTACCTTACCTGACACCTTCAGCAAATTTACTGACCACAAAGGTACCTCACCCAACAGGAGAGTCTTACAGATGGCCTACAAAGTTCAGCTACAAACACTCAAGATGTACTCAGTTGCTTAATGCCTACCCAGATGCAATCTGTGACTGCTGTATACAGCCATGTACAAGCAAGACGTATTGGTCATGCTCCACCTCAGGATATCTGTATCACTTACAGCTACACGATACAGGGACGTCAAACTCGGCACAGGAGTACTACTACATGCAGCAGGGCCAGATTCATATCACAGGGGCTACACTCACTGTGGAACATACTCACACTCTACATTAGGCGGAGACACTCACTGACCCTCTTCAGTGGAGGTCTCAATGAGGGTATGGGTGATCATTCATTTACCCATGGGATGTCTTCTGTGTCCCTGCTAGACAGAGGCACAATACACTAACCGTACAATAGCTATCTTGTGTGACCTACTCTTCCAAGGCACAATATAGTAGTCTACAGGGTAGTGAAAGCCAAGCACAGTCTGGATAGCATTATGAATGCCCTATGGCTGATACCTACTATCAAGCAATGACACACTATGTACCTATGATACTGTTTGGTGTGCACGTTGTTTATTGTTGATACTGACTGCAGGTTTGTTATCTTCTTTACTTTCCTACTTTCTATGTACAACGTATGTATCTGAAGTACATATGTGATTATGACTGACTTCCAAGATGCTCTATATATGTCTGTTATCTTATAAGTATGTGCACAAGCCAGGACTGTTGGCTTGTGAGGGGTTCCTGGGTTAACACATGAACCACCAGATATGTCTGGCACCCTGCTGCATTCACACATGGCCTAAGTGTGTGAGCATGCTCAGTTTGCCCTTTCAGTGTTTTGTTGCCTCACATTTTTCTCATTTATTTAAGTGTGTGGGCATGCCCAGTATAACCTGTCAGTATGTTGCTGTCTGGGGTCCAATACATTTGTTAACATGTGTGAACACAGACATTATTAACATGTATAGTATGTGTGTTGTACATCGTTATATTTATAATGCAGGGCCCACCTGTGTGTCATAACTCAACATGAATTATGCTGTGCCTGCAGGGTTTCCTTGAGACACTTTGCATAGACTTATCAACATGTCTTCCTACAGGCTGACCAGTGAAATACTGTCATGGTTTAGTGGTTCAGTACTTAGACTATAGTGTATGGTATCCTAGGTACAAGGCCTGTCACTGCTTCAAATTCTCCTATTGTGCAGATCAGACTCCTTAAGGTCAAGTAAAGCATATTTGTGTATGTTTACCTGCTTTTGCTCATATATGGCCATCTTTGACCAGACTTGCTCAACATTTGTCAACATTGATGAATGGTGGCCAATATTGCTGAAAATTGTCCAAAGTTGTGGCAGTTAGTGTGTATGATTGTGTTTACATATTATTATATAGTGGCAAAGCTGTTTAGCACTGCTTTATATTGGTTAACAAAATGCAATCATGCCTCAGGTGGTGCTGCAGGGCTGCCTATGTCGGATGCAATTCGTACACTCCCTATATATGTTTGGGAACAGGGAGTGTCAACCTAGTCATCCCTTTTACTATATGTGCAGGTTAGGAAGAGGTATCATTTCCAGGGCTCCTACTGAGCCAGTGTATGTGCTATGCGTTGCCTCTTTGCCAAGGCCAAAGCATACTGGGCACACCTCCTTCTGCCTACTGGGGCAGGCTCAGGTTGTTCCTCCTCCGAGTCATGCTCTGCCTGTGATGGCCTTGGCATTGGTAGGGGGCTGTGTGGCCCGCGCCTATACTGATCCTGCTGCAGCTGTTTTCACAGGATCATGTTATGTAGCATTGCACATACCATGACAATTTGGGTACATGTAGTTGGTGAGTACTGCAAGGCTCCACCAGATGTGTCCAGGCACCGGAACCGTGACTTGAGCAGCCCAAACACACACTCGATTACATTTTGTGTTTGTGCGTGTGCCTCATTATGGCATTCCTATTCAGGTGTGTGTGCATTTCTGATGGGTGTCATCAGCCATGGCTCAAGTGCATATCCAGCATCCCGCACTAGGTGACCGTGAGGAATGTCCCGATTGGCAAATTTCTGGTACAGCTGTGTCAGATGCCAGATATGGGAATCATGGTAGCTTCCAAGGCAGCCAGCACACACATTCATTATTATGTTCTGGGCATCACACACAACCAGGCAGTTGATGGAGGGGAAGCCCTTGTGGTTAATGTAGGCCCTACCCCGCTCACCAGCTGGTGCTTTGATACATATGTGCGTGCAGTCTATTGCACCCACTACCTCAGGGTATTCTGCTATTTGCTGGAAAAGATGCATATTGCTGGCCAATACCTCACAGGAATTCAGGAAATACACATGATCACCGACATGTGCTGACATGGCATCCAGGAACTGGTGCAGTACCCTGGATGCTGATGCCTGTGATATCCCCATCATATCACCAGTTAGTCTCTGGAAAGTACCTGTTGCTAGTATTTGTAGGCCAACACATACCTTGGTTTCTACTGGAATGGGTTCCCCTCTGTTGGTTCTGTGTGTGAGGCGTGGCCTGCCCAGTTCAACAATTTGCTGTAAGAGGTCTCTGTCCACTCTATAACACTCCACTATCTCCAGCTCATGTAGCCCCTGGTAGGTTACCCTGGGCCTGTACACTCTTCTCCGTCTCCGCACTTGGTGTTGATCAGCAGCATTACCATTGTCACCACCCTCAGCATATTGCATATGTTGCCTTATGACAGCAATGGCAGCCCCTAACATTTTTTTGTCTCAGTACAGCTTTTTCAGTATTCACTTCTCTTAGCTGACTGCAGTGCTGCAGTGTGTCTGAGCAATACATGGCAAAAAGTTGTTTACAGAGTTTTAAGTGCTGGGCTGGGCTGGGCTAGTGTACTGCCTGTGTAATTGCCTGATTCTGATTGTTTCCACCTGCTAGCTCTGCTGATTCTCCCTGGTTAACTTCCTACTGTTTGTTGTGCTTCCTTTTCCCTTCCTATTTCCACAAGGGCAGCGCCGCGCACACGAGCGCAAACAGGTGCACACCAACTCACACGCGCGCACATCAACTCACACGTGCGCACACAAGTGCACATACATGCACACAAGCTTACACAGCCCAACACTTGCTAATTCCTGCTTAAACGCGTGCACACAGGTACAAACGCGCATACACAAATGTCAACAGTCTTAATGACACTTACTCCAGCTTAAACGCTCGCATACAGTGTTACTCAGTTCTACATGCGCGCACACGTGCGCAAACACGTTCTAAACACTTTTATAAGAAAGTTTAGTAATATTTATTCACTGCATACATCTTCCATTTCTTAACTTTACCTAGGATACCTGCTGACACACCTCTTTCATTGATGAGTACCTGACAGCAGACACATGCCACTCTGCTCCAATGAGCTTACATTCTTTCATATATGCCCCCCTCATGATGTCACCTATCTTCTACTCTGTTACTCCCCTTATCTTAAGTCTTACACTCTACTGACTGTGCTCATTTGCTATGTAAACTTGTGATTCACTATCCTTACCCTCATTTGCATAGGATTGCCTAGTAATGCTTGGTTACATCTCTTGGACAGAGTTCCCCCCTTGGCAACCTCTACTCGGTAGCCATGTTGTCTTCAGCCTGCCATTCACTTGCATTGTATATTATGATATCTTATAAAATGCCTATTTGTGGCTTTTATTTTCTTATTTTTTGATTTTTATAGTGCACCCCATTTGCGCGGCGCTGCGCTAAGCTTAAACCTCGCCGATCAAGGAAAAAAAAACAAAATAATTTATTTTTATTTTTTGCATCGGGGAAATTTGCTAATGGCCGTATATTTGGCCATTGGCATGCTTCCTCAACCATATGCAACCTTTATTTGGAGCTGTCACAGCTCCATTGTGCTATTTGCAGAACGGTACTCAGTTGTCAACTGAGTACATTTCTGCAAATAACACGGCTCCTACTTGGACAGGTTTGTGCTTCCTGGATCGCAAATGTACCTCATTTGCATGCCTTTCGGCTGCAAGTGAGGTAATTTGCATATCCAATCCCTGTCCGTGTAGGAGCAGTTTAAGGGGCTGTTTGCAATGCTGTTCCTGTATCGCTCGTCGGACATGTTGGCTGCATGGAGTCTTACTCTACTTTTAAACTCCATGCAAGCCTTCATGAATCCGGCCCATAGTCTAGCATGATGTAAACATATAACAAATAAATCTAATTAACTGAATGTAATTGGAATTGCCAAAGAAAAAGAAGCAATATGCACCTTTTCACCAATAAAATCCTCTCCATTTGCCTCCTGTGCAGAAGACTGCACTGCAAAATAGTTTCCTGAAATAGATGGGAAAAAAGATCATTAAGTTATATTCGTATAATAGTCACATTTATAAATATCAAAATCAATCTGACCCTTTCTTTCCACCAGTTTAGAAGTTCAGGATATTACCAGGAATGTTCCCCATTCAGGCACTACCACTAGTCCCTCTGCAGCAAATAAAGGAAAATACTGATTTCCTTGCTGAACTACTGGGAGACCTTTCAAACTTAGTACCCTTGTGTGTCATGGCCATTCACACAGTTGCATTACAGCCTCTGGCAGTTATGCCTGTTTACTTTTTGGCATATGACACACTCCATAGGGTGCTTTCTTAGTGCAACCTGTTGCTCAGTTACCACTATGTAGTACACACAATGCTGGCATGGCATAGTGGCATTAATATATGAACGCTGGCATGATACACCTGTACTAGGAGTGCAGTGTATGTGTGTTTTAAAAGTTTTACTCCTTAGTTTCTCCATGGAATAAAACATAAACTACTTTTCTTGACATCCCATAAAGGTCACTTACCTGCCAGTGCATGATCAGTGCACCTTCCAGGAAGTCATGTCTCCTAGTATGACTTGGCCCACAGCTGGTACATGCAAAAACAACTATTCAGGAGCATTAATTAGTTTGATCTTTATTAGTATAACTGCCATGTTAGAAGATTTAAATTTAGGCAATATAAAGCCCTGTAGCCACCATGAGACTCATCATGCTACAGAAAATTATAGGCAGGTAGTATCCATTGCTTGTTTAAAGTAGGGAGCAAGTTACTTTATTAGTGGGTACTTGTTTACAAGGTAAGTGTGCACCTCAGAACTTGTCATTGCCCGCCACCTTTCCATAAAAATGTATTCTTATAGCCTGTACTGCTATTTTGCTAATTTACATGTTTATTAGTGACCTAAATTAGGGATGGAGTCACGTACAGCACTGTGAGGTGTTCTAAGCATTGTGGGGGCACTTTGTCCTGAAAGGGTACAAGTGCAACAGCAGTACTGCAATACAGTTCACAGCATTTATTATTAGAAACATATGGCCTTGTGACCTTTATCCAGTGTGTTAATGAAAATGACACAGGTCTGAGATGTGCATTGATTCTGTTGTGTGAGGCCATGTGCAGCTTTCTACACCCTCCTACCAGATGGGCCACGCAGCATGACAGACGTTATATAACTCCAGATGCCAGTGAATGTATTAAATGTTTAATTTTTGGTGGGGGAGGGTGTAGTAAGGACCTTTTCATGTACATATTTCTGTTGACTACATCTGCCTGAGGGACACAGCAGAACAGCAATGTGGAGAGATGTTAGTATTAGTTATGTGAACGTACTTTGGCTGTTTGACACTAGGTTGAGTAATATTGTGCATGTATTCTTCCAAAAACCTATAGACCATATACATATCTTGGGTCAGTATTACCTAATCAAAATGGCTAAACATCGAAAGCTGTTTCATCGACCACTAAACATTGAACTACCATTTATGCAAACTGCCAATTCGGTGATTTTTTTTTCCTAGGGAAAAAAATCACTTGGCCATCAATGTGAATTTGCTATCTTCCCCAATGTAGTACGATCTCGGAGTTGGTATATTTAGTTAGGGGGGTGTGGGGGCACAGCCATTTCGATTGGGTAATATAGACCCCATATCTCTGTCTCTCTCTCTCTGTATATATATATATATATATATATATATATATATATATATTTGTTTGTTTGTTTGTTTATTTATTTATATATATATATATATATATATATATATATATATATATATATATATATACACACACACACACACACAGACACACACACACACATATATATATATTTACCTTTAAAATATCCCATCACACTTGTGTGACTCTTTATTTGCCCAACATGAAATGCTGGCAAGCCCCCTGCACCACCCACACCCCCTGCTAAGTATATATACTAACTCCAAGATCGCAATACAGTGAGGGAAAGGGTACATGTCCCGATCCCCACTCAATCTCCATGCAGAATGCCGAATTCACAACAGTGAATGCACACTAGTATTCATTGTTATGAGTTCAGCATTTTGTTGTTCACTAATTTGAACTGTTGAAAACAAACTTTCGCTCATCTGAGCACCGAACAAGTGGTCCTTGACATTTTAAAGGTAAACCGTATATCTATATATATATAGCTGTACGTAAAATGATATAAACAGCATAAAATCGACAGTAAAAATACTGAAAAATTTGACAACATCTAACCATGTAGAAAACCATTAAAAAAGTGACAAAATTGCACCTCCCACACCCACTCGTAATTATATATACCAAATTGGAAGTCTCACAATTGTGGGGAAAGGGCAAAACCCTTCCCAAGTATAGCTTCAAATTTGAAAGTATTTTGTGTTTAGATATTTTTCAGTTTATATCTTTTTAGGTTTATATATTTTTACTATCGATGTTATGCTGTTTTAGATTATTTTAGGTACACGCACACACACACACACAGACACAGACACACACACACACAAACACATATATATACGTGTGTGTGTCCTTGTGTGTGGGTGTGTATGTGTGTGTGTATACATGTGTGAGGTAATCTTTAGCTGAAATGCAGCTTTTCCACCTACTTAAGAAGGTAGTTGCTGTGCCATGGACGTACCTGTACTCTTCCCAGGGTCATGACCATATGTGCAAGCACTGCACATATATATATATATATATATATATATATATATATATATATATATATATATATATATATATATATATGGCCATCCATGGCTAAATTTCTATACTGTCAAAGCCATGGCATATTAAAACTCAGTCTCTACATCTTGTAACACTGACTGTAGTCATCTGCGGAGTACTGTATCAAGCTAGAACCTGTGGCCACCAAGTAAATCCTGCTTCAAATGACATCCACTCACTTCCCCTTTTTTGGGAGGGGCCATAGTACTACTGTCCATAAGTATGCTGTATGTGTGTGCTACTGCACCTAGCGATATTTTAGTACCATACACCTGCACCACACAGGGAGTATATTGGGGGGTTGTGACACTTACTGATGTGCTTATCATCAAATACATTTTTCTTTTCCTTCCACAGCAAGATGCCAAGAAAAGGTAAACAAAGAAAAAAAATTTTCTCCTATGCATCCTATGCAGAGATTGAGATCTTGCTGTAGCATCTCCATCTTTGTTAGATGCAGAGGAGTTCCTTGCTCTCGGCCACACTGTAGTCCTAGATATAGGAGCTGAGCTTGACCACCAACCATGAATCTCTGTTGGAGATGATGCAGCTTTATATGACCACCCATCATGAATCGCTGTTGCAGGTGTCACAGGTGTATAAGTCGTTATGAGAACAATTATCTGCATATTGAGTAAATGTATGGTGTTGTGCAGAATAAATGCATTATCACAATCTTTCATAGGAACATCAGGGGTTCAGACTTGGAGACCATTGTTACAATGTCTGTTATCTATTATACAGTACTACAACTGTAGGCAATAGTATTCATTCATTCATTTATTCAGTGTGACAGGATTTACTTATTCTGTGTAGTTTCTTTTGTTCTCTTCATGAGTGATGTTTTACCAGGCTCTTCCACAGAGGATAAACTGCTGCCTAATGTTGGAGATGGAGCAGACTAAGGCAATGATGGCAAACAAACTTTGGCACAGCCAAATGTCACATTGTTAATGTCAGATACATGTAATTTGGAATCCAGATCCCCATTTCACTCAATGGACATAATCCAAATGCACAGGAGGAAAGAGAAGTACAGGAAGTCACAGGCATGCCTACTCAGGAAGGGATGTCTGTCCATGCAGTGTAGTTTTCTTGATTTCCACAAGCTCTATTGAGCACAGGGGGGAAAAGGGAGCACTGCCCCACCCCCACCCAACACAAGCTAGATTTCTCAATGTCCAAGACTCAGGATATGTGCAGGTCCATCATGTAAGGACAGGATAACACCACCACAATTCTTGCTCAGATGGTAACTATTTTTCATGATATATATAACGAACTCCAAGAGTGCATGTCCCACATGTTTGATGTCATGGATATATTATGCAGGCAGGTTGCATGACTCACGTTTCCCTGACTCCACCTCTCTCTCCAGGGATCAGGGCCGCTGTGGAAGGAGGAGGCCACTGTCAGGCCAACATTGTGTCTCCACTTCCACTCAACTCTCTAGTGTGCTGGGGAGTAGCATATAAAGTGGACATACATAAAAGTAGGATGTTTCTGCCACATTGATGCATGGTACTGGCTATTGTTTATGTTCATGAAGCATTCCTTCCATCCTCTAGGAAAAACCTGGATAGTGCCTTTGGCCCTGATAAAAGTGGACAATCCCATGGACTGCTATTTGCATGGATTATACATACATCTCCATTGGGTCTTCTGTACATGTCTATAAAATGTCACCACAGTCCTGCAACATCTGTCCTAGCACACACACACACACACACACACACACACACACACACACACACACACACACACACACACACACACACACACACACACACTCATATATTCACCAGGCCCAGCTGTACACATGAACAACACTAGAAACAATACCCTCCTCCAAGCGGTGAACCATAGACCTCCTGTATATGACACCCACAATCCCCAATTTAGACTCAACCACACCAACTAGCAAACACAAACACACATGTGTGCGCGTGCATGCACGCACACACACACACACACACACACACACACACACACACACACACACACACACACACACAAGCGCACACATATACTCACATGCACACACAAGCACACACATGCCCTGGTGCATTCACACATGGACGCACACACGCAATCACACAGAAGCATACACATGCACATGCTCATGTGCACACAGGCATACATATGTTTACATGCGTGCACACACACACACACACACACACACACACACACACACACACACACACACACACACACACACACACACACGCTCACACAAGCACATGTGCACGCACACCCACAAATGCACAGAAGCACACACATGCACATGCTAATGTGCACACATGCCTTCACATGCATGCATGCGTGCACTCACGCACACATACACACACATGGAGAACTGCCCATGGATGATACCTGACAATATGGCCTTCCTCACCTGTACAAATGATGATAAACTTGTCCCTCCCTCTATACTCTTGTTACTTGGGCAGCCTATGCATGCAAGGGGAAAGTCTGGGTAAAGGTTTGCATCACTTATTGTTTTCTGTATTTGCTTTAGTGTGGCCCACAGGTATGAACCATCTTTGGTCTTATAGCCACTGATGTGGCATACTGCACCAGCCTTTGCCTGGTATTCATCTCCCCTTCAGGCATCTCTTCCAAAGGCTCTTCATCAGGTCCCTCTGCCACTGCCAGATTTTGTGCTTCTTCTTCCTGAATGTATCTGCCCTGCTACACACAGTTTGCACACAGTAATGTACTGTAATGTAGCACAGACTAAAAGTATTTTACTGCTTCTGCCAAGGTAATTCTGCAGGCACTCCCAAATACATTTAGGCAGCAGAAACAGCCCTTCTGCAGGCCAAAAAATGTTCAGCAATTACCTAGATTTATTCCAGGGCATAGCTGTAGCCAGTTACTGCCATGATTCCTCTTAGGTTTCATTATCCATGGGTCCAGGGTGTATCTGCTATCATCAATAAGATGCCACTAGGTAAAATCACCCTGTACCAACCACTGACATAAACTGCAACTGTGCCACATGGGCATGTTATGGGTACGACATGAGTGGCCGGCACATACATTGATGATTATATCCTATACAATACAGACTAGCTGGCAGCTGATGAAGTAGAAATCCTTGAATTTAATAAACCATCTTTGTTATTCCCCAAATGTATTGCAATGTGGGTGCAGTCCATGGCTGCCAGTACCTCAGTGAAACAGATGGGCTGTGTCACAAAAACACAGTTGGTGGTGACCCTCTCCTGTGTTGTACATGAAAGCCATATATGCCCTTCCACATGCTGTAACATGGCATTGAGACACTGCTGCAGCATCCTTGAGACAAGCACTTTGTCCCTTGCTGGTTGCAAAAACATCCCTGCATCTACTATTTATAATGTCACACATATTTTGGTATCCACAGGGAGACATAGTCCGTGCATCCAAGTGGCATGTAAATGAGGATGTTGCATTTTGACCAGCTCATATATGGTGAGTATATCCACACCAATGTCATGCAGGGCAGGAAATATCAGGCACAAATGGATAATACAGTGCCAGCAAAGCAATGGCACGTAACACCATGACTGCCAGCTGTGCTACAGACCATTGCATATACAAGTTTTACAATGCTGCACCGATTCTCCTCCTGTAAATCCTGGATTTTATATTTCATTGTGGATTTTACTTCTGAAATTAACTCAGGACTAATCACATGTAGTCATGATAGATATAGTGAGAGAAAGGGGATTTTACTGTGGAAATTAACCTGGAGCTGTTACCTGTAGTCGTGATATATATATATATATACAGGATAGATAGATAGATAGATAGATAGATAGATAGATAGATAGATAGATAGATAGATAGATAGATAGATAGATAGATAGATAGATAGATAGATAGATAGATAGATAGATAGATATGGACAATAGAGAGACAGTGAAAGGTACAGATAGATAGACTGAGAATATGTGTCTGCAATTGTTTACACTCTTTTGTATTCAGAGGCAATAATTTTAATAATGTTCCTAATCATGCCACCATTAGTGTACTATGCAAGCCACAGGATTTCTAAGGTTTCCCTACTCTTGCTCATTGCATCTAAGATTCCACTGCACCCTGTGTGTGGCTACTTGTCATGTAAAAATGCTTACTGCAACACAAATAATGCTTCTTAACCACTGGGCACATGACTACAAAATATGTAACCCAGCATTTTTTAAGATGGTTAATGAAGAGGTGAGCTCAATAGACACGAGTATTCATTTTTAGGGGTGACCCAGGAGTACTGTCTGATTAAGTGACTTGCTCAGAGTCACACTGCAGGCAAATCCTCTGTTCTATCTGACAGAAAGTTGTAGAAATGAAACTCAAAACATCAGAGAAATGCAAACATGAAATTACACATCATTTTTACTAGTTTCAGGAGGCACTTACAAAAGGGATAATGCACAGTCATGACACGAGCTTTGCCGAGTGTAAAAATCTGTTGTCATTTGGTGGTACTCTAGGGTTCCCAAGCCTCAAGTGAGCACACTTTGATATATGCACTACATTACGCACATTTACACTAGATTACATTATCTGTGGTGTACCTTCCTTTTATCAGAACAATAATAAAAAAGCATGGGCACTCATACATTTATAGATGATGCTGGTATTTTAAAGTAGTCTTTAAACTTTTTGTCTCTGTCCTTTCAAAACTGCCTCCACTGTGCTCCAGGTCAGCAAGCTAGTGAATGTTCTTCCTCAGAGTGGAGTGAGGAAACACAAACAGGGGAGTCTAAACAACCCTATCTTAAGAAATGAGTTAGTCCAGATATCAAGTCTCGTAGTATGAACACCATAATTACTCATTCTCCTTTCAGTCTGCTTTTTCTACATGGAAGTCCAAAGGCTTATTTTGGCTAATTAGAAGAAACGTTTTATAATAACAGTCCATGACACTTGTAAGGAAAACTGGCCCTAATAAGGATATCCTGTTTCAGAAAGGAGATGCTAAAACGGAAAAGAAAGTTTCAGTCATTGTAAGCAAAATTTAATCAAAAGAAAACAGAAAACTCATCTGTCCACAGAGAAAATATTCTTGGCAAATAACATAAACATGTGAATATGGAATCAGGCAATCATTGCATGTACAATTCAATATGCATCAATCAAAAAAGAAGGTAGACCACCACCACGAACGATGTAACAGCTTTTATTTCATAAAATCCAAAAAAGTAAGCGCTTTCGCGTGCTACCAATGCACGCTTCTTCAGACAAGTTTCAATATGCATCGTGTTTAGCATATCCTGTAATTTGTCATACATATATATATGTATATCCCCACATACACACACATATATATATATATATATATATATATATATATACACACATACATACATATATATATATATATATATATATATATATATATGTGTGTGTGTGTGTGTGTGTGTGTGTGTATATATATATATATATATATATATATATATATATATATATATATATATATATATATATATATATACAGAGCTTTTCTTCCCAGGCCTTTTTGGAAAATTGACTATACTCAGAATTTGCCTGTCAGTGAAATAAATAAATAAAATGTACTGACTGAAGTTAATATGATATATTGACTGACATTTCTCTGCTAATTATAACATGTTCTAAAATATCTGCTGGAACAGATCATGTGAGAAAATGCTAGTTGTGGAACAATGTTTGCCAGCTTGCATTTACATAGCTACGATGCATCACTTGTATATGTAAAACTCTTGAGTTTCTAATATTCAGTGAAGAAGGACATAAATGAATAGCCCATAGTGTCCATTACTCTATAAAATCCAGCTGTTACATGTTGTTGTCACATAAGTACAAGGCATCAAAGCAGATGTCAGATATTAGTTAGCAGACTCTAGCTCTGCCCCTGACATTTTCAGATAGCGTCAGATGATTCATTTTGTATTTCACATTGCCTAAGTACTTACAAAATCCATTTATTACCAGAATGATGGAAACTCATGTGAAGTTTGTATCATACCTACTACACCCCCCACCAAACTTAGAGGGATTGTTTAAAAAAACAGAAAAGGTTGAATAAGAGTCTTTTTGGTATGCTTGTCTACCAGCAAATCCCTAAATGGAGGACTGGCCATGTTTTGCCCCTTTTTCTGCCTCTATATCTTTATTTTATGTTATGATCCTTAATATGCTGTGCAGCCTACATATTTATACGAAGTTTACAATGAAACACAGTGACTAAAATACTGCAGTTATCTGTTTACAAATTAGGATACTTTTATTTGTGTTAACCAAGGTGTAATACTAGACCATGCCTGTCTTTACTAAGGGACCTGGAAAGAAAAGTTCTGCATTTAAATGCAGCAACATATAATACTGTGCAATGACCTACAACATAAAAACATTTCATAATTCATAGTGATGCAAATTCCAGAAGGAAAATCACAGTAAATACTTTACAATATAACACAGGGTTAAATTATTCTAAAATAAACAAGATGCCAGTAAAGTTCTACAGTTAGAAATGTAGCTGCTGTGTCTTTCGGATTTTCCTGGTTAGGGATCGCCACAGCGGAATTCCGGTCCGCTAATGATTAGTAGTTGATTTTTACGTGCCGTGTTACCAGCCCTGATGCACAACCTTCAACGAAGGTACGCCCATACACGCATGTCTCCACGCAGAAGATGCTCTAGCTGAGAATCGAACCGGACAGTGTCTTACTGTGAGGCGACAATGCTACCGCAGCACCACCACTGCAGATATACAAGTAGAAATGTAGTAAAAAATAAAATAGCAACACTTAGCGACAGAACCACAAGAACTGTTGACTTAAGGTAAAGCTACATTTTATATTTACATTTTTAAAAAAAGAACAGGAAAGTAGAAGTATTTCAACAACCATATGTGTCATGCACAATGTGAAAAAGTGAATAACGTGGAAAAGGACCAGCCACTGTACTGACATCCATATTGGTGCCCAAATAGTCTTCTTTGTTAACAGGAACATAATTTAAGTATGTTGTACCCTGTCAAATGCCTTACTTTTAAGTACACTACACCTATTGTCCTTAATGCTTAAATGCCCCAATTTGCCAGTCAGACAACTCTGTTAAATCACCTTGGTAGCTCAGCTTCCAGGTCTTCACAAAGTTTATACATTCAAAGAGCTGAAAGTATTTATAATCCTTACAAGTTTTACTTACTACCAATCCATTTACATGGGCAGATTTAAAGACAGAGAACCATATACAGCCCTACAAATAGAAAAACTGCATTTCATTTGCAAATGCAAAACCATCATCCCCAGCTCAGGCACCCAGCAACACCCATTAATTCTCTAGCAAACCTTTCTATCTTCTTTCATTATTCATTGCAAAGGGAAACAATGTGTTATGTTTTTGGCTACACTAAGGTTTTTGGCTTTTTACATTATCTGGGCTTTCAAAGAAAATAATGGGCTGAATTCAATAAACCCTACGTGGCTCCCCAAAACTATATGATAGCTTGCTGCTTTGTATTCACTAAGCAGCTGCACACAATGTATAGAGCACTACAAAAATTAATTTAAGATGGCGGAGTTACTCAACAAGCTATAAAACAATCACGTACACCTAGTGTAGCCTTCTGTCTTGTATTCAAAAACCTGTTGAAATACAGCCAAGGAAACTACACTGAAGAAAGAATGTTAGAGACTGCTGCTGCTTTTATGTATGTGTATGTGCAACAGGTTCAAGTCTATGCTACTGCTACTGCTAGACCTCGGGCAAGGAGGAGAAGGGTATTTAACTTTTCATGGTCTGTATGAGGTGGAAACAGTAGAATGCTCTGGGGTAGATAGAGACACACTCTAGGAACTCTGCAGACTCTGTTGTCCTCACCTGAGAGCAAGGGCAAACAGATGCGAACCAATACCTGTGGAGACCAAGGTATGTGTAGCACTTAAAATATTAGCAACATAAACCTTTCAGTAACCCACAAGAAACATGCTGGGGGTGTCATAGGCATCAGCATCCAGGATCGTACAACAGTTTCTGAATTCTATGCATATAGTGACTATATATATTTCCCTCCTACCCCTGAGGACAGAGCAGGACTTCTACCCCATAGCACATTTTCCTGATGTCCTGGATGCCATAGACTGCATGCACATTGAGATCAAAGCACCACCCGGGGAACAGAAAAGGGTCTACATCAACAGAAAGGGGTTTCACTCCATTAACTGCAAGGTCAAGTGTAATGCTAGGGAATCATCCTGAATGCATGCACTGGCAATCTCAGCAGTTACCAATGCTCCTATATCTGGCACACCTCACAGTTCTACCGGAAATTTTCCAGGGTGATATCCCACAAAGCCATTTACTGGGGAATCCAGGGTATACACATCAAACCATGGCTGATGATGCCCACCAGAAATGCACTAATACAACCTACACAGAGCATGTGTTTGGGCTGTTGAAGTCACAGTTGTGGTGCCAAGACAAACTGTTGGGCTCTGTAGTATGATCCCAGCCCTTGCCGTTCCTGCTGCAGCTGTTTTTGCAGGATGAGTGTGGAAAATACATGTGCTGCTATCCTGCACAATATCACCCTGCAAAAACAACTGCAGCAGGAGCAGCAAGGGCTAGGAACAAACATTCCACCACTGGCAAAGCATACGTAAGCATACACAAAATGCCCTTGCCCTGGTCAAGAGGCAATGGATAGCACACATGTTGACCACCTAAGGGGTACACCTTTCATCCTATGCACATGCATACTGTAAAAGTGATGCCAGACAATGTTTGCAACCTTTACTTCCACATATAAAGGCTGCATACTGTTAGCATCAGAGTCAACTCGGAATGACAATAGTTATAACTGTAGGACTGAATGTGTGTAAGTTGTCCGGCAATACCATCAATGTCTGACATGAATGACATCTGTAATATATACTTATGCAGTTTACCAAATAAACAGGTGCATGCAACTGAAACACCCAGTGCAGAAAAAACATTCCAAAAAGTGTACTTATCCCATCAGTCCCACAAGTGGAATAATAAGCAAGACTGAAAACAGTATCCTCCCCTTCAAGTTCCCTACCTACACGGTTACCTTTCTGTGTAGATTCAGCCATCTGAGCACTCTGAAGGTGCAGATGAGGTGTGAACTCCTTAGAATTGCTGAATACCAACATTTTGACTTTGTGTAGCACATGTAAACACAGTGTAGCTTCTACACCACTGTTAGCTGTGAATGTCTTGCATCTGTGAATGATTACATTGACTGAAGCAAAATATGGCAATGCACAAACATCCTTTAATGAAGTAATTGTGTCAGTGAGGTTACACTTACAGAGTGTGGAACTAACTGCAGTTAGCTTTTAAACAAAACCAAACACCCTACATGTATATTTCATTGGCATTAACAGCACAGTTTCCTGCCTTTGCTGAAAACTGTTGTTGACTGTCATATATTTGTATCACACTGTCACTTGTCTGGTCAGGATAAAACAGACGAACATTCATGGGTTCTGTTCAAGTAGCTTCGTTGCACACAAGCACATCAGAAATTAGGCTTTATAACTTAAACTTAAATAAATTTAGAAACAGACTGACTACCACACTCATACATGTTAACACTCTGGCTGTTCTCTCAAAATGGCACTGCTGCCTGCATGTGCTCGGTACATCTAGAGATAAATAGAGATAGAACTGTAAGAAATAATAAGAACTTTAATCCTATCAGGTTTCAAGATGAACTCAAAACATGTAAATGGTTGGCCCTTAAAAATATGCCCCTTGAAGAGGCTGTTGCCTACTTCAACAATAAATTCCTCACCATCCTCAATTCTCATGCTCCTGCCCGCTCAACTAGGACCAAAACTAAAATCGCACCTTGGCTCTCTACAGAGACCAGATCTAAAATCAAACTCAGAAATCAGGCATGGAATAAATGGCGTGCCACAAAAGTGGTTCTAGATCAAATTAAATTTCAGCAATTAAGGAACAACACAAAAATGATCCACCTTACTAGACAAAAAAAACTACTACTTCCAACTCCAACAGAGAAACCAAAATAATCCTAAAAAGTTCTGGGCAAGGATAAATAAACTTATGCACCCAGGTCATACCACTACCCTACCTCCTTCAGCCTCTACTGATAAATCACCAGAGGAGGTCGCTAACACCTTCAATAGTTTCTTTACCAAGACTATCCAAACCCTAGCTAGCCAATTGCCCCTAAACTCCTCTAGTACACAGGAAGCTATTCCCAAAATTCAGTCATCCTTTAGCTTCCATCCAGTACCTACAGCCTTCATTTGTTCTAATCAAAAGTTAAAACCCACTACCCTAGCAGCTGATCTACTCCCTGCTGAATACTTGCAAAAAGCTGCAGAAACTATAGCATACCCCATCTCTATTCTAATAAACTGCTCTATATCAGAAGCAAAAGTCCCCTCTATCTGGAAAATATCACGGGTCATACCCCTCCATAAAGGTGGAAGCTCTACCAAGTTGTCCAGTTTTAGGCCCATAGCTGTCTTATCCTCACTTGCTAGATTTATGGAAAAATGCATCCAAAAACAACTTCTGTCCCATCTAATTCAGAATAATCTACTGGCCAACTCTCAGCATGGCTTTAGGCCACACCATAGTACCACCACAGCCCTACTCTCCTTCTCTAATACTATCAGCCACAACAGGAACAATAGCAAATTATCCTCTGCCCTCTTCTTGGATCGATCAAAGGCTTTTGATATGGTCAACCACCATCTACTTATCAAGACCCTGAAAATAATGTCACTGGGAGAACATTCTCTCCAATGGTTTCAGTCATACCTGCATAATAGGCAACAAGCCGTCCTAGGGCATAACAAACTATCTAATCTCCTGCCCAACACACTGGGTGTTCCCCAGGCTTCTATTCTGGGACCTCTTCTGTTTTCAATATTTATTAATGACCTTCACACTGTTATTCCAAAGGTAAATTGCATCCAATACGCAGACAACTCCACATTGGTCTGCACTGCTACCTCCCAACTAGAGCTGCAGGCAATCACGCAGAGTTCCTTTAACCAAGTAGAAAACTGGTTTGCTGACCACTGTCTTATTTTAAATCCCAGCAAAACAAAACTCCTACTCTTCTCCCCCACCCACAGGTCCCCACTGTTATCCTTTTCCATCATGTCCAGTAATGGAACCATAATCTCCCCAGACCTTCATACTAAACTCCTAGGAGTTATTACAGACAACAATCTTAAATTTGATGTGCACATCAATAAAACTGTCAAAACCATTAACAAAAAACTTAGATCCCTATATAGGATAAAGCCTTTCCTAACCCCATCTACCATAACTGCCACTGCCCGCTCCAATCTACCCTCTACCCTACTCTATGCCTCCCCTGTACTTACCAACCTAAATAAAACTGAATTTAACAAGCTCTCTAGCTGCTACAATCACACAGCCAGATTTGCCACTGGCTTGCCCTATAGAACACACCACTGGTATTAACCTAAGTAATCTTGGATGGCTAGAGTTACCCAGACTGTTTCAGTATAACCAACTTATACTGGCTTACAAAGCACTCAAACAACCTGAAAAGAGTCCGGCATTAAAAGATATTATCTATCCCCACCTTAATCTTAGAATACTATGCTCTTCTAATAGACTAGTAGTTCAAACTATCAAATCCAATAACTCTGCCGGAGACTCTCTGTTTTATGCTGGCAAAATGTGGAACTCTTTACCTACTGACATTACCCTAGATTCATCCTTATCTCGCTTCAAGAAATGTCTCAAGCAGTATTTCAAGTCTCAGAGGTTATGTCCATGCTCCAAGCCTGACTGATTGTTAGGCTTCAGTTGTATACTTATGCTATTTTTTGGAATCCCTTTGTTTTGTTGTTCTTTAATAAGGGTTTCATGGATAACTTATATCTATCCACAGACTTTGTAAACTGAGTTAATGTGTACTTTGTAAAGATGTTTGTGTAACTTCCTTTGGAGCTTTTCTCCCCGGGCCTCCGCTGAAAATGGACATGTATCCAGTCGGACATTCTCGGTCAACAAATGTAAAATAAATATAATAAATAAATAAATAAATAAATAAAATTCTTAAAGGTACATACACACGCTCTGATCTACACACACCTTGAAAATTTCACAGAATATGTCCTAGCGATTGTATATGTGATAGTAAAGCAGAGATAAGGTAATGATTTCCAGAATACAAACAGAAGGCAAATCTGCACTTTTGCAAACATATTCATAAATAATGCGTGATCAGTTATTCCAATCAACAGAATGATTTTTTTTTTTGTTACTGGGTGCGAAATGTTAATCGGTAGTATGCACATAATTTGTTTGCAATTGCAAAGCTGTGTTTGTGGCAAAGAGAAATAACCCACTACAACTGTGTTGTGTAAGTGCAGTACTCTGGTGGTTCAAATCCAGAGAGGTGTAACTGTTTAACCTTTGTTTCCCTTTTTTATCCTTTTATTAATTTTTTTTTCATTCTCTATGTGCACAGCGCATGGCATAGTGAAAACGTGGTTAGCTGCCTAAAACTGAAATTTTAATGTCAGTTTCCTTCTAGTGTGCAAACATGCTTAGCAGCATTGCATGGTAGCCAGCAACATGGATGGTAATGGCTACAGAAATTCCACCTGCTCCCCAGCTGTGTCTGTCGGACAAGGTGTAAATACATTCAGCTGAAAAAGACAGGACATAAATAAAGTGGGGTTGGAGTCCCACTGTAGTTATTTTTATTGAGGAATGGTCATAATGAGTATTTATACATATAATATATGTTAGCTATTAGGTTCATAGGTTCATAGGTAGGTACTAGGCTATCTGCCCGAAGGCATTTATAAGCCTAGCCAGAATGTGTTGGCTTTCGCCGTCCCCTTAGATTAGTTCCCTGTGCCTCTGTCCAGCAGAGCCACTGAAGTGGTCCCCGGGGTAAACTTTCTGTTTCCCATCCACTCGTCAAGGTTTCTCTTGAAGAGTGTTAATGAGGAGCTCTGCCTAATGTAGATTGGAATCTTGTTCCAAAGCATGGGAAGTCTCTGTGACAGGAATCTATCCTTCCAGCATGTCCTATTTATTGTTGTGGTGAGGTTTAGATCGCTAGAGCGAGTGGGTCGAGGGGATAAGCTTTTCTTTAGGTGGAGCATGTCCATCAGTTCTGGGTTGGACATGGCCTTGTATGTCAGGCAGAGATCACCTCTGAGTAGGCGGTATGCAACCGAGTACAGCTGGAGTTTCTTCAGTCAAGCTGCATAGGGCATCTGTTTGAGGCTAGTGATCCTCTTGGTGAGGTACTTCTGTGGTCTTTCCAGCTGTTGCAGGTGTCTTGTAAGATACATCCCAAATGGGGCGTTGTACTCTATGATGGGTCTGATGAATGATGAGTAGAGCGCCACAATTACCTCTTTTGATCTGCATGCGAACCCTTTTGTGATAAGGTGTGCCATGTAGAAGGATTTCCTAACCACTCTGGCAATGTGATTATCACAGGAGAGTTTACTAGCTACTTGGGTCCCCAAATCCCTTATTACATCTTCTGTATTTAGGGGACTACCACCTATGTAGTAGTTTGTGGGTACTTTGTTTTTTCCAAAGGGGAGGACTGCACTTTTTGGCATTTAGCTTGAGGCCATGATTTTGACACCAGGTGTCCGTCTCAGTGAGACTCTTTTGGAGGATGTCTGTGTCAGCCAGAGAGTCAATTATAGCCCCTAGTTTGCAGATGTCTGTGAACTTGGTCAGCCATAGTCCTCCTGTGCTTGCCTGTACCTCTGAGAAGTATATACTGAACAGGAGGGGTCCTACGACTGAGCCCTGGGGAATGCCACTTGTAACTGGTTTAGAGTCAGACCTAGCTCCTGCAACTCTTACCATGTGGGTTCTGTCCGTGAGCCAGTTAGCAACCCATCTTGTGACGTAGGGGTTTATGTTCAGGCTGTTGAGCTTGTCTATAATACCAGAATGGGGAATGGTGTCAAAGGCCTTTGTGAGGTCAAGGTAGGCTGTGTGTACCACCTTTCCCTCGTCTATAGCCTTGGTAACTGTCTCAAAGAAGTCCACCAGGTTTAGGAGGCATGATCTGCCCTTAACAAAGCTGAACTGGGTAGAGTCCAGTGTTTGGAGGTTCCCAATGTCTCTGTTAATGAGTTCCATGATGATGTGCTCCCTAGCCTTGCAGACCAAGCAAGTCAGGCTTATAGGGCGATAGTTCCCGGGGTCTGTTGTGGCTCCACCTTTGTGGAGCAGAATAACTGTTGCTGTGCGCCACTCTATAGGTATGTAACCTGTGGAGAGGCTGAGTTTGAACAGTGTGTTTAGGAGAGGGCTTAGTTCATCTTTGAGCTAGTGTAGGACGCAACCTGGGACACCATCCAGTCCCATTGATGCTGTGTTTTTGGCTTTGGGAGAGGGCTGTTTTAACCTGAGTGTCTGTGATTTCAGGAGCTCTACAGTCTTCTGGTATGGTTATTGTCCCTTTTGCAGGTGAGAGGGGGGGTGAAGTTTGCGCTGAACCTGTCTGCCAGGATGTTGGCAATATTGGTCGGTTCAGTGTATTTTGTACCATTCTGTACTAACTCTGAGCAGATCTGAGCATTGCCACTTAGAGTCTTGACATAGCTAAAGAATGCCTTGTGGTTATCTTTGGAGTCCTTGGCAATTTTTCTTTCGAAACTTGCCTTGGATGATTTTATGAGGGATGGTAGTTTCTTGCTGATACTGATCAGGGATGTCTTCCCTTCTTGGGATTTTACTCTTTTCAGTACTAGTTTCCTCCTTCCACTGTACAGCTTGTTTATGGCAGGGGTCCACCAGACTGGTTTCCTTTCCTTAGAGGAGTGAGTCTTGGTTTTGCTTGGGATAGCACGATCCATGCATTCTTGTAGGTGCCCGTAGAATTCATTAGTAAAGGATTTTGCAGCATGGACAATGTTATCCTTTAGCATGGGGTCTTTTACTCCTCGGTCTTAAGTAACATGAAGTTTGCTTTTGAAAAATTTTTCACGATGGTTTCCTTGTCTGGGGGTGGGGGCGGAATGTGGATTTCCAAAGTAATTTGTTTATGGTCAGATCTAACCAGTGAGGGGTTGACCTCCGGTGTGGAGCACCGGTCGCCCATGTTGGTGATGACCAGGTCCAATATGTTGTCACCTCTGGTGGGAGAGTTGACCAGTTGATCCAGGGCATTTGAGTTTATAAATTCTAGGAAATATTGGGCAAGGGAGTTAGTACTTGAGTAGTTCTCCCAATTACTGTTTGGGTAATTGAAATCACCCAATATTAGGGTGTTTGGTAGGACCTTTATAGTTCCCAGTGTTTCCAGAAATGCGGAGTGGGGGTCCTTAGACATGGTGAGTGATCTGTAGCAAGCTACAATATGAACTGCAGTTTTGCCCACTGTTAGTTGCACGTGGATGATCTCTGTAGCATCGTGCTGTACCACTAACCTGGAGGTGTGGGTATCCTTGATGAATATGGATACGCCCCCGCCTTTTGTATTTCGGTCCGGGTTCTGTGGCCGAAATGTATGGTATGAGTTGTAGCCTGGTAATGCTGGGGTGCTCTCTAGAGCCTTAAACCAGGTTTCTGTTACTGCACATATATCGATTTTCTCCATACTGAAGAGTGCCTCAAGTGCGTGCATTTTGAGGTTTATACTTCTGGCATTGAGTAGCATTACCCTCAGTTTTTTGTTACTTGTGCTATTTATGCCGGTGGGTTTCTCTTTTGAGACTTGTCTAAAAAAGGCACTATGGGGGTGGCAAGAGCCTTGGCCAGTATTCGAAAGCCTAAGGGTGACAGGTGCAAGCCGTCTCTAGTGAAGCAGCATGGTTTTATTGAGCATGTCATCCCAGGCGGACAGACACTGGATCCCCTTTGAATGACACCAGCAACTTAGCCAATTGTAGAAATTGATAATTTTTTCTTTATACTGTGGTATCATTCTTGGTGAGGGCAGGATGCTACTCAGGGTCAGGGTCATACCGGCCTGGGCTACAAGATCAGAGAGCTCTTCCATGTCTCTTTTCATATAGTCCAGGGAGGTACAGCTCAGGTCATTCACACCAACATGGACAATGACAGAGTCATATTTGTACTTGTTCTGGAGTGACCTGAGTGCTTGTGTTATGTGGCGGATCCTGGCACCCGACAGGCAGCTAACAGTAACCTTCTCCTTATTCAGCCTAGTGAGTGGGACATCAGTGCGCCTGACTGTAGAGTCACCTATTACTAGTATGTTGGGTATGTTATTTTACCTTAAGGGCTGTGATTGCATGGCACACTGGTTTTGTGAAGTATGTGTTTCATAATTTGTGTTGGGGGGTGGAGGTTGCGTGGATGTCTGCTTTGGAAGTCTCTGTTGCTTTTGCAGATTTTTATTTAGAGCCTCTGAGAATTTTTCATGTGTTTTTTGCCGGTGCTGGTTTAATGGGTCTATGTGAGACTGGTGGTGTGATGCAAGTATTTCCCTTCTCCTCTTGACTGTCTGATCCAGCCTTGGGTTGAGAGAGTTTAGCCTCCAGTTTGGCTGTATAACTGCATCTCTCGCATTTATTAGTGTTTGGTGGTAGGAGGAGAGGGTTGTCTGTGTACATGAGGCAGTTGTAACATTGCCTCAAAATGCCCAGATTCACCAGTTGGACTGGAGAGTATGCCTGAAACTGTCCTTTGGACATGCCTGGATAGGTACAGTGAACTGTTTTACTGAATGGCTGGTAAGGTTGAATAGAGAGCCTTGTCCTTCTGTACAGTATAGTAGGATCTAGTGCTAGGGTTTATAAGTGCTTGCTGTGGGTTTTGAGCAAGTGCTGAGCTGAGAAATGAATGGCTTGAGTGCTTAAGTTGAAAGTTTGTCTAGTTCCAAGGGAAAAATTGAAGAGAAGACTTTGTGGAGCCGGGAAAAGTTATACCCTAGCTGCTGGCATGCAAAACCGGGCAAATGTGGTATTTATAGCAGATAGAAATTAGCCCAAAATGGCCAATAAACTACTATTTCTGGGCTGAAACTACTCCTCCAGGGACAGATAGGCTGCTTAAAGCTCCCGTCTCTCACAGGTGAACAGAGAAACTTCCTTCTACCCAAGTAAGGTATGGGTAAATACAGAGATTTGTAACACAGCCCTGAATTCAGCACTTAACCTAAAAACTGGACTATACTAGCTTAGAAAGGGGGGAAACAAGTATATATATATTTTTTTCAGAAAATAAAGCAGATACAATCTAAAAAACTCTTTAAATGCACAGAAAAGGATACTTATTGTTATATATCTCAGATCAGAGTTGTAGTCAATGCCACTAGTAATAAAGTAGGAAGAAACACAAATACAGTAAAAGCAGATGAATAGAATGCAATTTTTATGTATATATATATACCCACACCCCCTGCTAATTAAATATATCAACTCCAAGATTGCACATAGTGTAGTTAAGTGCAATCTTGGAGTAGATATATATAATTAGCAGGGGGTGTGGGGGGCACAGCCCCCCACATGGGGGGTGCGCCCCCCTGCATATATTTGGAAGAAATTGCTATGATTTATGTTGTTTAAGCTGAGTTTATGCATAATATGTGTTTTCAGTATTTTGAGTTTCAGTATTTTGAGCTTTCAGTATTTTGGTCTTCAGTATTATGAAGTTTTGTCATTTTCAGTATTATGAAGTTTCAGTGTTATGAAGTGAATCCATATATATATATATATATATATATATATATATATAAAACAATAGAAAATGAACAACTGATGTAAACCAGTTACTCAATTAACCAGAAAAAGCTCAAAACTGAGCCCTGCTCCAGCAGTCTTCAGTCAGACAAGTTCTAACTGCACACTCCTGCTGCTAGGGTGCAGGGGAACCTTCTCCAAAAAAAGATGGCCTGGGTCAGTGCTCAAGTTATACAAACAAAGCTAGATTCAGCAGGCCTGAATCTGGTCTATGCTACAGCAACAAGGAGCACTGATTTCAGAAAGAAACAGTTCAAATATGCAGGCACAATAAGCCTGTGACCAGAAATTCCCAGCTCTATTGCTTTTTACATTTGTTTGTTGCCTATGTATGTGCAAACAGGGTTCTCTACTTAAGGAAAAAAAGTGAAAAATGTAATTTGGCTTTCTTTCTTTCATGCAAACAGGCTCAGCTATGAGGTGCAGCCATCATTACTCTGGACAGTAATAAGTGTGGAAAATACACGCACTGTCTATCTTTCCCTGTGGCACCAGGGGTAAGTGCAGTGAGTTCATGGCTAGATCACAGGTAAGCCAGGGTCCAAATCTAGCATGCCCCACCTTTAGTAAGAGGGTCCCACTATAATTTTACAGAAAACTTTTATTGTAAATGTAATATTACAAATCAATATCCCTGTATAGCAAGGTGATTGACAGAAAGGTATCATTACTGCTTGCATACATATACATTCATGCCTATCAAATGTATTATGTGTGTAACTGGTTTAGCATGACAAAGATGATTATGTAATAAAAAAATACAGTTGCATATCTGTGTTGTACACAATAGTTTACTGACAATCATCTACACCCCACCCATAACCCAAGTATAACTGTAAAACAAAATATATTGTGCGGTATGTATCATAACGCCAAACTCTATTACTAAAGTCATGCAAGACTATCCATTTCCAGTATATTGTCAAGCAGTAGTCCTGCATCACTCCTGAGAATGCATAAGCCAGGACCTTTTAATGTCACACACACATACAGGCTTAGATAGCACCAGTTGCTCTTTAAGCTGTATATCTGTAATGATCAGGGCTGACAAACACATCTTCTGTGGCAATGAGGAATAACCACTTGTGTGGAAATGTATGCATACAGTTTTACATTGGTTTGAATCCTACATTGTACAAATTACTTTTAACAGTGTGCAAGTCCCCATAAAACATTTGCCAGGTCATCACATTTATCCCTCCAAAGTCAGGGCTTAAAAGCTAGTCGTCTAGCATTCCAGTGTTAACCACTGGACAAAGTATGGATCAGTGCCAAGTCACAACTCACGCTGTTTCATAAACTCTCTTCCTCTTTGTTTGGCAGTGTTTCTCTTCACTTAGCATCATGCAGGCATGGTTGGCACACAATATCACAAATTGTCAGGAAGACATCACAACTTTTGTTGAAGGACCTTTGCAGACATGGCAGCAGATGGGAAGGTTGGTGTCAAATTCAGGGCACAGAGGTGACTTGTGGAGGAGACAAACATATTTGTTGCACTTCTTGTGAAGAGCTGCAGCTGTGCGTTACCTCAAGGGGACTATACCAGGTTTCAGTACAAGGCTGAGGCTTAGAACAGCCTAGCCAAGGTTGTTTCCAGTGTGACTGCCATACCACACACTGGGGAGCAGTGTGGGCTGCAATGCAATAACCTAAAGAGATACAAGCACGCATAACTTGACCAATGGCTGGATGAGATTTGAACTGCTGATACATCCAGCTGTATAAGTATACAGCTCAAGCAACTTTAAATGTTATGGAATGCTATAGATAACCAAGACTGGTTTGCATAATGTTTTCATGTCTCTTCATTCAATTTCTATTTTGCAGCCACAGAGGAAATCTCTGCGAACAGAAAAGCACATGGTGAGAGGTTGGAGCAGCTCAGAGAGACAAGGGCTATGTAAGCAGCACAACTGACCCTGAGTGTAATAAATGTATTGTCATTCTCCACAGATCAGTATCAAATGCAACATGATATCTTACTGTAACAACAAGCATGCATGCTGTCTGCTGTAGATCTTGTAGTAGGCAAGTGTAATAGTGTATTCAGATTATCTGGGTTCAATTCCTACAAGTAACTTACAGACTGACATTCAACAAGCATCATTTCTACATTTGAAATGCAGCAATATTAGCTTTAATGCCATGCTGTTAAGTGTAGTGTAGTGTCTTTTAAAGCATATATGGAATACCTGCATATTCCAAGGATTACTTGTAACAATTTACAGTTTTCTTTTTTTTTTCACTTTGAAAGCTCCATAGCTATTATAATAAAAGGATATTTATTGTAATAAAGCATAAATATGACATATCATGGCTCTAATCATCTTTTTTCTTTCTTTTTTCACCCCACCCCTTACCTCTCTCTCGCTTTTTTTTTTTTTTTTTTTTTTGTGGCTTACCTAAAATCACACCGTTCTGATGTTATACCTTTCTGACAACAAACCAAATTCTGTGTGCTTTTCAGCACAAGGAGGTAGACCAACCACTGTGACTCAGCCTGCCAACCCTCCACCGGCTTCCACATCAACACCTAGCATCTCTGGGACACAGCCTGGCAGTACTGCCTCCACAGCCCCTGCACTACCTGGCCCATCAACATCAGGCAGCATTGTCCTGGCTGCTGCATTGGTAACCTCTGGGAGTGTTGCTGGAGGCTGTGATTATGTCACCTCCCAACAGCTGCCAGGGATGGTGCACGATGTAATAGAAATTGGCCTTGGTACCTGCATCAGCTGCCTGGAGAGGTTGCCCATTAAGATAGAAAAAGACTCCCATGTCAAGCAGCCTCACAAGGAACTGAGGAAGAGGACACTGATGACAGCTCTGAGGGTGAGGACTAGATTCTCACTGTTCCTACACTTGATGGGCTTGTGGCTCCAATGTCCCCTACCTATCTTCAGTCATGATGTTCTCAACCTTTTGTGTCCATCACCATCCCTTGTCTGTCTTGTTTGTACTGTTTGTCTGCACCTTCTTCCTCACCTACCCATCCTACATGAACCTCACATTCCTATGTCCCTTCCTCAGCATTCCTCTCTTTTTGAAATCCAAAAGGAAAACATGGACACATGTCCCACAAAAAATGTCCAATACATAGTTCTCCACTTCACATCTGTGTCTTCTCAACACATTTGATTTGGTCCAATTGGCTATACAACATTATTGCATTATTGTCACCCATCTGTATTGTGGTGACAGTCCAAATTACTCAAATTTTCTCTACATGTGCACATTACTGTGTTGAAGAAGTGGGGAGCTATGGTTCTTTGTTATTCCTTTCTGTAGATTCCTAAATTACTTCCTCTGTGTTCTTCCCCTGCTTGCCACCACCATTTCATCTCTTTTCTATCTACCCTATTTTCATGCCTTTTATCTAAAAAAATAGAATCACACACCTCACATATGGCAAGCATTGGTCCATCAAAAAGCATTAACTTTCTGTACTCTTCATTTGCGCAGAGTTTGGCATCGCACACCAATGCTGAGCAGCAGTGAATGGCTGTTCATATCCTATGGCAAAACCTGGTGAGTTGAGCAATACTGCTTAAACTCACTGTGCTATAGGAGCACAGAATTAAAGTGAGTAAAGCTACTACTTTGAAACAGTTAGTCTGACAGTTCTGTACACTGTTGGATAAGTATAACTTCCTATGTGGATTGTTGACATAAATCACTTGACTGAAGAATTCTGCCCATAGCATGAAGGGTTCAATTCCAGATGCCTCTCTTTCTTACTGTGATTTTATATATGTCTATGATATTTCATGCCCTACATCTTAACATTTGCCCCAGTTATGAGTTCTTATGGAGATATATTGGATACAGGCCAAAACAAATTATTTGCATTGGCATCCATCCCCACAACTATTTCATATGTATCCAGCCTTATTCTGCTTATTTTAAGCCTGTTGTCCATCTACTAACCCTTTTTTACCCTTATGTCAGTTGCATGATGTTGCAGAGCATGGCAGCTTAGTAATTAGAACAGACCAAAAACATGTCCATGAATCTTAAATTACAACAAACATTGTCATCTGTCTGTCCATCTCTCCTTGTATGCACCCCTTCATTCCCACCCCTGTTTACAGGTGTGCATTTATTAAGCTGATGGATGTACAGGTCATCCCGGGGTGTCTGCATACCTATATGACTCTGCTGCTGGATAATGCAAACATGTTACTCTTGATTCAATAGGTGATATGTACTCCTGTATTGTGCAAGGTTTCAAAATCTGCTGTAGGATTCCCATTGTGTCATGTTCAGATGATGATGGATGAATGTTCATCTAATATGATGTGGAAACTATCCTTACTGTGAAGAAGCATACTGCACACACTTTTAGGATATCTGGCCCTGCACAAATAGTTAGCCATATCTGCTGAGTAATAATAATGATTTCAAAAGATGTACCCCCTTTGTCATTTGTAGAAATCTGTACACACAATTAACTTGTGATTTACAGTGAGGTCTGCAAAACAGCAGCTAGTTGTACAAGTGCATTGAGGTAGGCATTACTAATACAATCTGGGGAAGACACACACTTTAGTGTAGTCATTAATTATCACATTTGCATTTCTGATAACATTTACTTTGCTAATGACATCCTGACACCATTTGTAAAAAAGAGAATGATCTGGATTTGAAACTTGACTCAGCTGTGCTCTTACCAGGAGCTGACTGCTCTTGTATACAGTGCCACAGAGAAAGCTAGGCAGTATATCTATTTTCCATACTGAGTACCTCTCAACCTGTTAATGCAAAATATCTAGATAAAGCTTGACAAAATGGGGGTGTAAATAGGGACATATTTTAAATATTGCTCTTATAAACTTAGAAAGTTGCTAAAGTAACAGGATTTGTTTTAATGTACATTTTCTGAAGGATGTGAAGTTTGAAACTCAAATGTATGTCATTATTTAGTGACTTCAATCCTGAGATCATCCCAGGGATTTGCCAGGAAAAAAGAGGAACAGGCCAAAAATATGAGCCAAAAATTTGGACATTCTTCGAAAATTGGTACAATTGAGAGGTATAACTCTCCAGAGTGCTGATGGCTGCACCTCGCTACTGAGCTTGTTTGTGTGAAGGATGACAAACCAAATTAAATCTTACACTTTTTTCCTTAAGCAGAGAACTGCATGTAAATGGGGAAGCCACAGCCAACAGTTATTTATGTAATAAAACTGTGGCCCCAACATTTCAAAGACAGAGTACAGCATGCCCATCATAGTATCTGCCAGAAATTTTTCAAATAACATATCTTGCATGCCTGACACATGAAACATTATCAACAAAGGGATGTAATTTACTATTAACAAGAGTCAGGTAAGTTACTGTATGTCCTTATTTGTGCACAGTTTGGCAATGCACACCAGTGGACATTGCTACTGCACAAGTCTAAGTTTAATCCTTGAAATTCAGATCATGCATGCATGCATGAGGTAATACTTTGCCATCATCCATGCAAATCAGCTTTTTGGTGATGCGGTACATGAAATGAAGCAATGTTCAGCATGTCTGACTCTAGTTACTGGGCTGTAATCCTCCAGTACATGTTCACGCATTCATAAACACAAGAGAAGGATAGTGACATGTGTGCTTCACTGGACACATACTTTCTGATATTCATGTGTGCCCTACAGCTATGCACTTCCAAATTATATATCAGGACTTGGACCATTCTCAAACAGACTACTGCATTACAGAGCATATATGCATTGTTACATTTGGTTTGGGTTAATAGTGTCACTGGACATTGGACATCCATAATCATATCCCATTGATATTGTCAGTAAACTGTATTAATGTCAACATATTTTCATCTGTATGTAAAGATACATAACTCCATCATTGCACTACTCGCTCTCTTTCTTTTGGCTTTTCCCGGCTAAGGGTCACCACAGCGGGTCATCTTGTCCACTCATGATTGGCAGTGGAGTTTTACGGTGTTGAGTTGCCAGCCTGGCTCCCAGCCTTGCACGGAATGCACACACATGCACGCACTCATGCCTAGAGCCAATTTTAGCATGTCCAATCCACTTGCATGTCTTTGGGGATTGCACTACTACTGTTTCACAAGTGTGTCCATGTGTGTGTGTGTGTGTGTGTGTGTGTGTGTGTGTGTGTGTGTGTGTGTGTGTGTGTGTGTGTGTGTGTGTGTGTGTGTGTGTGTGTGTGTGTGTGTGTGTGTGTGTGTGTGTGTGTGTGTGTGTGTGTGTGTGTGTGTGTGTGTGTGTGTCTGTGTGTGTGTGTCATCTACACAACATCCTGAGAAACAGTTACATGTCTGTCTGACTTCTGCAATATGAATTCATGATAGCTTCTTTCCTCTAGATCGTCAGGATATATTTATATGTACTTTTGCAAATTATGCTCAAACAATCATAACACAAGTCCTGCCTTTGCAAAGAAGTGTCATAACAGTATATGTAACCTGCGACCTGGCAACACCCAGATCTGCTTTGAGTTACAGCAGAAAGGCACGAAAATTACAGAACCAACTGATATTGCCAGCATCCTGGCAGATAGGTTCAGTGTTAACTTTACCTCCCCCTCACCCCCTAAAGGGCCCATATCTATACAGGAAGAATGCAGAGTCCTTGTAATCAGGTGAAAGCTGCACTCTCTAAAGCCAGAAACACAGCATCCATGGGACCGGACAACATCCCAGGCTGCATTTTACACGAACTTCAGAATGAACTGGCTCCCCACTTAAGCACCATGTTCAATAATAGCCTTGCATCAGACTTTGTGCCCACTGAATGGTGCACAGCAACAGTTATCCCACTCTACAAAGGGGGAGCCACCACTGATCCTGGGAACTATAGACCTATTAGCCTGACGAGCCTGGTCTGCAAGGCCATGAAACGTATCATCATGGAACTCATAAACAAAGACATTGGTAACCTCCAAACTCTGGATCCCACCCAGTTCGGGTTTGTGAAAGGTAGATCATGCCTCCTGAACCTGATCAACTTCTTTGAGGCAGTCATCAAAGCCGTAGATGAGGGTAAGGTGGTTCACACAACCTAACTTGACCTCGCCAAGGCTTTCGACACCATCCCCCATTCTGGAATTATAGCTAGACTCAATAAACTAGGCATAAATCCCTACGTCACAAGATGGGTTGCCAACTGGCTCACTGACAGAACCCACACTGTAAAAGTTGCAGACTCCAAATCTGACCTCAAACCAGTGACAAGTGGAGTAGCACAGGGTTCCGTCCTGGGACCGCTCCTGTTTGGTATCTACTTCTCTGAAGTACAGGCTAACACAGAAGGCCTCTGGCTAATGAAGTTCGCAGATGACTGCAAACTAGGAGCCATAGTCAACTCCCCAAATGATGTGAACATCCTACAGAAGGGCCTCTCTGAGACAGATGCCTGGT
>NC_056739.1:274803675-274818675 GCF_019279795.1 Protopterus annectens
AACTTCTTGGTTACAGTCAGGGACATCACTAAACATTTAGTCAAAGTGCTTCTCAATGACATTAAAAAAGAAAGAAAGAAATCTCACTCCTGTTTGTCTTTTTTTTTTTTTTTTTTTTTTAATTGTGATAAAAGCAGTTCTAGATTTGCATATCCTCCTTAATTCTGTTTCAAGCTGCTTTGAATCCAGTGCTCCAAGACTTTGAGATATTCAAAGTTACTTGCTTTTACAATGATTCCATAAGTTCCTTACCACTCCAGTCAGACTGATATGTTTGTATTGTTAACCAAAGTTCGGCTACCAGTTTTCTGGAGGAGTACCACATATACATTCTGCCAGCTATTGAAAGCATTGCCTCTTGCCATGATTTATTAACATGATTAGTTAGTGGTACTTGAGTTCCCCTTTCAGCTCCCTAACAATCTGAAGGAAGGTCCCATCAGAGCCTGTGCAATTTTACTTTTTCAGGTTGTTTCAGGGCTCTTTCTCAGTGACAGACTGAGCTCCACAACCGTATCTTGGAAGTTACTAATGCGGGTTTTATTAGGTAATGCTTATTTTCCTTCACTGATACTCTACTCTTTTTAGCATAACATTTTTAAGTTTCATTAGGCCTGTTTTTTTTTACTTGCTCCTTTATGAATGTCTAAAAGCATTAGCTCCTTTCTTTAACAAACTAACAAACGTTTAGACACCATGAGTGTTTGCTTTTCTGATTTCCTGACTTATTCCCTCTTCATTGGTTTTGAATCTTTTCTGTCTTCTACCTACTCATTGCTACCTCTGTTTCATCATATTTTACCTTAAACAGCCTCTGCATGTCTGCCCACAAGCTCCTCACTTTTTTTGAACTACCTTCCACCTTTCTAACTGGCTGCTGCAGATGGTTTCTGTACAACTGCCTGATACATAAGAACTTGCTTCAAATTATCTAGTTCCTAGTATCTGATAAAGTAGAGCTCAAGTGCACACATTCTTTGATGCATATGCTTAAACTCATGACATTTAGAGTAGATTTAATAAAAAAGCATTTCATAGGGAAATATACCCCCTAGCCCATACTATGTGAGTGACTTCACCCCTACATGCTGGTTGCTTTAATATTCTCGCTCTGAGATTGTTGCACATCAGAGAAAGAAAAAGAGAAATAACTGATAGATTGTAACACCTGTCATGTTCCTCCTCTGTCAGATGATGTGATTGGTCCATTCACAAACAGCTAACTTGCAACACTAGCATGGCAGCATAAACAAATACTATTTCAAGCTATTATGCTTAAACAGCTATTATATGAGATTTATAAGTGAGGCAAGAGGCTGTAAGCTGTAGCAGGTATTGTACATTCCTTATTAGCTCATTCACCTCCCTTGCCCCTTCACTTCTTCACAATTTCCACTTTCGAACTAATTTTTTCATTCTTCAGTCCTTCCCTATATATATATATATATATATATATATATATATATATATATATATATATACTAATAACATTCTATCCTCTTCATTTTTTACTGCAGACAAGCATAGAATACATGTCACCTTCACCTTTTTTTACTAAATGTCTGCTTCTGTCATTCCTTTTCTTTCCTGCATAACATCTTCATCAGTGTCCACCCATATCTCTTAGATCCATGTGGTCTGCATGTTGCATCCACTATAAATCTTTTCTTTTTAGTTTAAATAACATCTTATACAGGTGATGTATTAGATATGTGTGCATATCATACTCCATTCCTACTACCTGTACTTCTCTGCACATGCTCTATACTTGTCCTGCAGTCTATCATCTCATTATACCTGCCTTCCTCTAATTCAAATGAATTCCAGCTTTACAAAACGATGTTTCCCAATGTTCCCCATCTCCTTATATATTCTTCTGCCCCTTCATTTTTCCCTGTCTGTTTAACCTATGGGGTCTACCCTTCTGTCCTCCCCATCTCCATTTGACCAGCTTATGTGTCTTTAACCAGCTTATATCTCAGTCACTGTCTTTCTCCTACCACAAACTCCTTAACTATGTCCCCAAATGTCCTAGCACTTTCCCCTTACAGTTATCCTACCCTCCATGTACTGGATTTTTTCCAGACACTCCTTACCACCTAACATATTTTTTCATTCTGCCATGTTTGCACTTCTCTATCACAGCACTGATTAGGCACAACATTCCCCACTGTCTGCAGGTATCTTTTCCACTCTCCCCTTTTTACTACCCTCACATACATGGCAAACTGCTTCTTCTTGTGCCAGATCTCTCACTGAACAAAGATGAGTTCCTCATTTCCTCTTATTCTTATTATCTGGTCTTCACTCAGTCTTACCTCTTACCTTTTAAAGTCTGGCATTCCCCTTTCCTTTCTCTACTATCTACCCCGATGCTTTCCAAACTGTATCCTTCCACCATACAAACCCCCTCACATCCTTTTTTTGCCTTTTCTTAACTACTTTCACCCAGGGAAAACTCTCAAGTGACTAACCAAATAGAGAAGCTCTGCTCACACAGTTTTCATAACTATAGCTACTGTATCCCACAGCAGTCCTCCTACAATGACCACAACCTTCTCTGTGTCCACCATCCCACTTCCATTCTCCCCTTTTATTTTATTTGCCCCAGGTACACAGTGATCATACCATATATTTTGCCCCTTCTTTTATTAGAAGGAGTCACTTTTCCCTTCATCCCTAACCAGAAAGGGAGTAATCACATTATTTACCACATCATACTAAATCCCAACTCTAACTCCAGGCCATTCAGACTGCCTCAGTACCCTTCGAAAGATGGCAAACATTCTTTACTAACTCTACCATATAATCAGCTTTAAAGAGAGATTAAAACAGTTATGTAATGTTGCTAGCATTTCCTCCTTTAAACATCTCTTCGCCCTCCATACACGTTAGTCCACTACCTTTAATAACAAGTATGGTGACAAAGGACACACATACCTAGTTTCCTGTCCCAGCTGCATGTCACTAGACCACACCCTGTTCACTGTTAACTTGTGGTTGGGTTCCCCTACCCATGTCTTAATATCACCATAAACTGAATTTCTCAAAGTACTATATATTCATAAATTTGATTATCCGGCATCAGACTTACTATCTTTCAAACTCCTGACTGTCGCATTCTCCTGCTGATATTTTCTACCTCACCTAACTGAATCAGGAGTATTTTTGAAAAAAGGTTAATGCATTGTTCTGACCATAAAGGGGAGCTTATTCCAAAGTCATTGAAGGTGCTGTATAATATATCTATGACATCTTTTTATTGGTATTATTATTAATCTTCATTTTTACTATTACATTCCCTGGTCTAACCATGGCTACCTCAGTAGTATGTTCCAGGCATAGACTTTTAATAAGAACCAGGGAAAAAAGTATCGGCTTCAGATTTGAGTCTCATAATGTTGCGATTGAATGGCCAAAAAAATGGACTTAGATATTATAAGTCCTAGATGGCCATTTCTCAGAATATTCCATTTTCTCTGAGTTATGGTGATTTCAGAGTTGGTATATATTAGTTCAGGGGTGTGAGGGGTTTGTCCCCCACATCAGTGGGTACAGTGTGGCTTGCCCCCTGCAAAAAAGAAACTCAAAGGAGAGAAATGATGTTTGATATTCGCTCTTCTTCTTCTGCATTTTCCCCTATTCTTTTTTTTTTTTCAATGTGTCAACACTCAGCATTACAAGTGCTGACATTTCAATAGGAAGCCAAAAAATACCATACATAACATGTAAAAAACAGAATATAAAGACAATTCCCAAAACCTTTCTTTTTTTTCAACCCTTAATTTTTTCAGAAAAGATCTTTACCTTTGAAAGTTGTTTCATGTTATTTGCCTGAAAGCTAATGAGTGCAGAGCTGCATTCAGTAATGGGTTAAATTATATTATATCCTTTGCACAAAATCTCAGTTTATCTTATCAAACATCTTTCTAATATTAGACAATATCACTACTCTCATTAATCTATTCCTTTTCAATCCAGCTCACAAGTTCAACATCAATCTTCTGTAATCCACTGAAGGCCTTCCTTTCACTTAAGCAAAACATCTTCACTATTACTATATCCCACTAGGCCAATAACTGTCTATTTAAACCCCCGACATCTGCACTAAGCTGCAATGGTCATTTGAAATTATCTGTGCCATCATGCCTCTGTTCTTTTTCAGAAATATGATCCTTATTGCTTTCCCCATCAGACTAGTCAGGCACTCCCCCTGTCACCTCATTGAAGACCTTCTTCATGTCAGTCACCACTTTGATCCACAGCCTTGTAGGTAATTCACTAGAAACTGCCTCACACACACACATTCTGTCCATTCAAGCAGGTTATGGCTCTTAGTATCGTCCCATCCCTTTTTTTGGTCCATCACCTTCTGCCACTCTGATCTATGTCCTCTAACTTCTCCATGATTTCTTTGTCTTCTGCATCATCTTCCATTACCACTTTCTCTTTGCTCTTAGTATCTTGCCATCCCTTTTTTGGTCCATCACCTTCTGCCACTCTGATCTATGTCCTCGAACTCCTACATGTTTTCTTTGTCTTCTGCATCATCTTCCATTACCACTTTCTCTTTGCTCTTAGTATCTTGCCATCCCTTTTTTGGTCCATCACCTTCTGCCACTCTGATTTATGTCCTCTAACTTCTCCATGATTTCTTTGTCTTCTGCATCATCTTCCATTACCACTTTCTCTTTGCTCTTAGTATCTTCCCATCCCTTTTTTGGTCCATCACCTTCTGCCACTCTGATCTATGTCCTCGAACTCCTACATGTTTTCTTTGTCTTCTGCATCATCTTCCATTACCACTTTCTCTTTGCTCTTAGTATCTTGCCATCCCTTTTTTGGTCCATCACCTTCTGCCACTCTGATCTATGTCCTCGAACTCCTACATGTTTTCTTTGTCTTATGCATCATCTTCCATTACCACTTTCTCTTTGCTCTTAGTATCTTGCCATCCCTTTTTTGGTCCATCACCTTCTGCCACTCTGATCTATGTCCTCGAACTCCTACATGTTTTCTTTGTCTTCTGCATCATCTTCCATTACCACTGTCTCCCTCTCTCTGGACATATATAACCTTCTGCACTAATCCACACTTCTCTGTCCTCATCTCAGCTCTTTTCCCCATTTCCATCACTCTTCTGTATTACCTGCACCGTCAGCTTCTTCCTTTAATCCTCAACTTCCATGGCAACAGCACTTTTTCACGCAGTACCCTCCACAGATCTGCCTTCCTTCCACATTGCTCCTCCATATGATACATTGTTTCTCCCCTTATTCAATCATTCAGCCTTCTCATTCTCAAGCATCTGTCTTCACCCCACCCCAAGACTTTGACCACAACCCCCAGACTTTCAGCAATTTGGTCTCAAGTTACTTCATCTTCTCTTCTGCTGTACCCTAAAGTGCCCCCTTCTCTATTATCCTGGCCCTTCCTGATATCTCCAACTGATCCCAATGCATCTTCATCCAACCTCAAATCCTACCTGCATTTTCCATCATAAAATTCCCCCCATAGTCTCCTTCAGCCACATAGTCCTTTCACTTTTTTGATGCTTCCACATACTACACTTCCTCCAATTGTCTTCCATCTTCTCATTCTCTATCACCATCATCACTTCATGACTATGTTCTGGTAGGCATCATTAAATAATGTCTTTACCTATCCTGCATCATTAACTACATTTCTATCTACTTTAAAACATTCACTTTGCTGGTTTGTTTTCCTCACAACTTGCAGAGTTCTGTTCTCTGTTGTCTTATCTTATCACCTTCCTTACATTCACCCTTCTCCCATTCTAATCCTTTTTCTGTTTCTGTCTTGTCACCTGTTAAATGCTCATGAAATCCGTCCAATTTGGGACATTGTGTGGCTTTGTAATATTCTCTCCCACTACAGCATTACTTACTACCATCCATTTGTCTCAGTTTTAACTGAAGCGAAACCCTCTTAAATATCTATGCATCATTCTTATTGTGACCATACAATGACAGTGGTATTATTCACTTGCTCACCATAACACACCTTTCCAACACACACATCTTGCATCCATTGTTCACCTTCTTATCCATTTTAATTGCCTTCCAGCACACCAGTACCTTCACCCAGTTTACTCGCTCATTCATAAAGTCCCCTTTCATGTCTTCAGACTCAGTGCATGGATTCAAAATTAATGTGATGGGGAGAAAAGGTGATGAAGAGACACCTATGGTCAAAATGAGAAAGACATCATTATCTGATTAGTGGCTCATTAACATGTGTCCAAATCATACCCTAGCCAACTCTAGTTGTGCCAGACCTGACAATAGTAATGTTCTCCTCAGTGATCCATTATTTGCATTAGCAAAGGCACCCCCTACACAAACACACACACACACACACACACACACACACACACACACACACACACACACACACACACACACATTCGTGCAGCTTCATTCATGCCTCTACAATCGCACACACACACACATATCCACATGCATACACACACTAACAGCTCCGCAAGCATAACATCTTTGCAAAGCTTACTTGCACTGCCATAGGAATGAAGGGGTGACTACAGTATTTTTATGGTAGTCACTTCTTCCTCCAGCACTGAAAATTCTCCGAATCACTCAGTAGCATAAACATGCAGCCCCTGGCATTTCTGGGGAAGAGCACCTTGCTAATTAACATTAACTACTCCCCTGGCTCTGCATTATTATGCAGGTCTGCCCATGAGAATGCCCTCCCTACTAAGGTCCCCAACTAATAGAAAGCCTCAGTGGTATGGCAGTCTAAGACTCAGAAACTCTTACTATAAAGTGAAAATGGTTGTGTTAAAGCTTCATCCTCATGGTAAGCCTTTCTGAATTCCAACCACTCACTTACATCCTGCTGCTGGGTCTATGTTGGAACATTGAATATTTAACAGTTCGAATCACTAAAGGCTGACCCTTAGTGATCGAACTGTTAAAACATCGAATGTTCCGAAAAAAAAAATAAAAACAAAACCAAAAAAAACGAAATAGTGTAGACAGGGGGGCTGCGCCCCCCCCCCACACACACACCTCCGCTACTTAAACATACCAACTCTGAGACACATTACATTGAAGTAAATGGAAATTTCCCCTTACGGAGATTTCCGTTTACCTCTTTGATGTTCTGCAGTCTCGTTATTCTTGTGTCGACAATGTAAAATTCGACATTGTCAGCTTTTGAGAATTTAATATAGACCCCTGCTGCCACCCATTTTATCATTCTCAGCCTGCTCATTGCCCTTCTCCTTTTAAGTAGCAAATCCCTTCACTAATCTGTAGCTGCTGCAATTCTGCTAGGTCTGCCACATTTTTTGGTATTAAAAATATTAGTGATCCCCTACAAGTGCACAGGGCACACATGATGCTGCCAATGCCCACTTGACAGACAGCTGTCTCATCCTTTCACCAACCCAGGCTATTCCCCCCATACCAGCTTCTACCTGACCCCTGTATATCATTTGTGTCATGTGCTTCACTGTTATAGGTTTCTCTGCTGTTGCCTCCTGAGTTGTTATACTGCAGGCTATACCAGAAAAGCAGGACAAAGTATGACCATTAACAACCAGTTTTAGATTAACATCACATGGGCATTTTACATTATATCACATATTTCCTTTTTCTTTTTAGTACAGAAGAACTAAAGAATATAGTAATGTTAATCGAAAATGCATCAGTGACTGAACTCTTCAAAAAATTTAACACAGCATTATATCTACCAGTTTTTAATACCAACATTAGCTTGTCCTTTGATCACACAAGGATGTGGATTAACTTCTCTCAAGAGTCCAGTATTAAAACTTGGTGTATCACCATTAAAGTGTTTTTCGCAGGGTACATTCACTGCTTACACACATCTTCCAGCAAACCTACAATCTAATGAGACACTCTCCATTGAGCAGCTTTTCTTTGATTTTGTTTTGTTGCTGTTTGTCAACCCGTTAATGATTTGGTGAGATGGTGGCACACATTTCCCCACTGCATAATGATTGTAGAATTTGTATATATAAGTTGTGGGGTGTGGAGTGATGTACTATATATGGGTTGCAGAGGGGCTTGTCTGCCTGCAGAATTTCTTTTTATTTTTATTCTTTTTTAAAGTTATGTTTCTTGATAATGGAAAATTGAAGGAGCATGTTTGTGAGCAGGTGAGATAGTGGAGCATAGGGAAAAGCTTATTTACCATGCACAGAGGGTTCCATGCTCACATACTAATTATTGGAGTCCTGTAATGTGGAACAGGGGTAATATTCCAAAATATAGTAACTTCTGACTCATTCTTTGTTTTCACATTGACTCTCACTTTTTTTCAGGATTGCAGTTGTATTTCTCCATATTTCAACAGGATCCATCCACCCACCGTGAAGACAAAAGTAGAGCAAAGGGAGACAACATATATAGGTATCTTCTGGCTTTGTTAGTTCAGTAGGTTAGTCCGAGTTTACAGGCCTAGCAGGAGGAAAGTGTATGGCATTCCAGGCTTTACCATGAGACAGCCAATAGCTTTCAGGTGCTATCTCAGTAATAACTTGGCAATACTGTCTAAATCTGGACTCGTCATTCTTCGTAATTCCAGATGTTTTGATGTGCACAAAAGTTGTACACTGAAAGGATGGCTGTTGTGCACAATGACTCTGGTCTGAATACACTTTACCTCTTTACTGTGCCTTCTGTACAGTCAAATTGAGATTATTACAATACATACACAGAGGATATATGTAAAGGTAATTTTCTAAACAGTCACTTTCAGATTATTGCAACACATACACAGAGGGTGTATGTAAAGGTAATTTTCTAAACAGTTATTCTCAGATTATTACAACACATACACAAAGGGTGTATGTATAGGTAATTTTCTAAACAGTTACACTGAGTTTATTACAACACATACACTGAGGGTTATGTAAAGTTAATTTTCTGTACAGTCACACCAAGATTATTACAACACATGCGTAGATAGTTTATATAAAGTTAATTTTCTAAACAGTCACTCTCAGATTACTACAGCCCACAGATGATGTACAGAAAGTTAGGATTCTAAACAATCACTCTCGGATTATTACAGCCCACAGAAGATATATCCAAAGTCTGGCTTCTGAACAGTCACTCAGATTATTAAAGCCCACAAAAGGTGTACATAAAATCAGGCTTCTAAATAGTCACTCTCAAATTACTCCAGGCCACAGAAGGTGTATGTAAAGTTGAACTTCTGAACAGTCATACCCCGATTATAACAGCCCACAGAAATGTATGAAAGTCAGGGTTCTTATATCTAGTCTGATACAAAGGGGATATCCATGCATGTGTCACTGTCTTGATAATTAGGATGACCCAAATAAAGAGAAGGACACAGGCTGTATGTGGCCATCTCTATCTGCATGTACTATAGACACCATATAGGATGCACACAGGATACAAGACCAGATGATGTCCAGTCTGAACTTGGACACAGACTAGGGGTACCAAAGTTCTTCAAGATATACGCATGCACAACATCATCCTCTTTCAAATGCTAAAGCTTTTTACTTTATCTAAGGAAGATTTTGTACATAAAATCTACAGCATTTAATAACAGAGCACTTAACTTTCTTTTCCTTTCTTATTTTTCTGGTTATTGCTTCAATTATAAACCACATTTTGATATATTTAGGATGTTAAAGCAAAAAGTGTTCCAAATATACCTTTCTTTCTTTAGACACAAAACCTGAAACACTTTGTGATTACAACAGTAGCATACCCAATCAGTAAAATTCAGATATAGGTAATACTGTTTAGTCTATAGCACTGGCTGAGGGTCTGAATGGCTTTCTAATTAGACTTAGATTATTTAGAAAAGTATATGTCTTGCATTTATGGTATTGCCAGACATAACACACTACAGGTAAACACACATCAAAGTCTATTAGTATGTTCTTGACTCAAACATTCTTCTTCTCACTTAGTACTGCTTCTACCAATAGCTTTTTGAGCACCTGTCTGGATGTTTCTCTGGATGCTTCTTCCACATATGTCTTAGATGGAGAAATCAAAGGCAAACTCTCTGCATTCAACGCAGTCACTATAAAACATTCAACAATGTCTTCAGTTTATTTTCAACAGATCAACAAACCACTTAGAATTCCTCACTCTCAGAGATTGTTTCTCTAGCCAAGCTCTTAGACAGGGTGAGTTTTGTGTACTCTACACATTTTCATCGAGTCTATGTGAGTTTTCACTGGATGATCTGTTTTTTTCCTACATAAGTGAATTGGCAAAGCTCCAAATTGTCTATAGGTGTGTGTGTGTGTGTGTGTGTGTGTGTGTGTGTGTGTGTGTGTGTGTGTGTGTGTGTGTGTGTGTGTGTGTGTGTGTGTGTGTGTCTATGTCTGTGTCTATGTCTGTGTATGCATGATGTTATTGTGACAGGTTAAAACCTCATGAACACTAGTTTCTGTATCTTGCACCCACTGAGTGAGCACTAGAATCATCTTAAGCTCCCCCACATCCCTGCACAGGATTAAGTTGGACAAAATGAATGAAGATATAAACATTCCACCCTTTTATGAAAAACAAACAATCTGTGTTGATCACATTGCTTCAATTCCTTTCTTCTTGCTGCTTCCCTGTGGCAGCTTGCTCTTTCCTTATTCTGTCTCCATCTTTAAAAAAACATAAATATCTTATATACTGATCATATCAGTATTTTCTCTAAAACATTTTCATTTGGACTCTCTTTAAATTAATTCAGTTTTTCATGATGAAGTGCATAAACAGAGCTAAATGCTCCTCTTTAATTTATGCCCCACCTGTAGATAAGATATTAAGGAGTTATACCTCACAAGGGACTATTATTATATTTGAGCAAAGCTTAGCGTGGGTCTATATAAATGATTTTGTGAATCTCTGTTTTTTCTTCATGAGGTTTTTCATAACCTGAACTGACCTCTCATCTCACTCATTTGACTGTGGCTAGTTAAAACTAGAGGTCAAATGCTGAAATTTCCATTGACATGAAACTCTGTTGAATTCCATAAATGCATATTGTTATCTGATATTTCCACATCAAGATTACCATGGCTAGGAAATACAACATTAAGTGCATTAATCACGCAATTTAATTTAACAGCCTCAGAAAGTTAAAAATAATAATCTATAGAGATCAAGAACACACATTCATGAAACTGAAAGATGTCTATTCCTACCTTATTCCATGATCTTCCTCAAACTATTTATATTTGTCCTCGATCCCATCATCTTATGCCAGACCCCACATGATACAAATCTAGAATGTCTTGAGGTCATGGTCACATTAAACAAAACCAACTTTTGTTTTATTGATAATCGTAAGTCCCCATCCATGCCTCATTAATGTCTCTTCTGATATTGAAATATTCTAAAATCAGTTGGAGAATATTTTTATTAATCCAAACACACTACTTTTAGATAACCTCATCTATCCATTTATTTACTGGCAGACCTATGCAAACTATAATAAATATGCACAACTTTTCCTAAACTTTGTTAGTACCAACTCCCTAGACCAAATTCTCCTTCTTCTCACCAGAGGTACAAATCTGTTTTCTTATCTTTACAAATATTGCCCCAGCCTGCACCCCTCCATTTATTACTTCTTCCTTGATTTACTCCAATCACTATGCTGTAATCTTCTCCCCTAGAACTTGTACCATTGCTTCTATTAAACCCACTACATTTCGGGACTATTCCAGGGCAAGCTTATTATATATTGATGACATGGAGAAGCTCAAATAGTCATCCTCACATAATGTCCCATTTACCAATGTTACTACATATGTATCCAAATTCTGTTCATATCTTAACAGCTACATAGAGTTTCCTGCCTTATCAGATTTGCACATAATGGACAATCAAAAACAAACCCTTATGGTGGAATTCTCCCATAAAAATGTATGTTTAAAATCTATTTCTTAGTTCACAAAGAGAAAGTAAATGTGCTCAGTGAGATTCACTAGTATAATATTAGAGAAAGGCAGGCTAGGTACAAACATTAAGTTGCCAGATCCTCCAAAGATGACCATTTGCTCTTTTTTAATTATGTTAGAAAACATGGCAGTAACATCTAGTGTTGTTCCAAACTGTTATTTAATGTTACAATGTATTCTGATTTGCAAGTCATTGCTGATGTCTTAGTTAACAAGTTTGGCTTTAACTTTATCCCATAAACTCACCCTATTTCCCATCTTGTTCCCCTAAATATCCATTACCCCTAAATCACTCTAGATCAAGTCCTATAAACACTAACTATAACTAAAATCTCCAGATCCATGGATAGTGACAACATCCCTGGCTATCTTGTAATAAGTTATAAACATAGCTATACTCAGCACCCCCCCGACCCTTCATTTCACAAATTGCATTTTGTTGCTATATGTATTATGAATGACTTCTTCAGATCAGAATGCTTCATCATGGGAGCTTCATTTTCTATTTATGTATTCCAAATCTTCTTTTTTGCCACTCTAGTGCCATTCCACATCTCTTGTCTTTCGGCTTTTCCCAGTTAGGGGTCGCCACAGCGGAACTCCGGTCCACTAATGATTGGTAGTTGATTTTTACGTGCCAAGTTACCAGCCCTGATGCACAACCTTCAATGAAGGTACGCCCATTCACGCATGTTTCCACGCAGAAGACGCTCTAGCTGAGAATCAAACTGGACGACGTCTTACTGTGAGGCGACAACACTACTGCAGCACCACTACCGCGGGTCCAAGTGCCATTCCACATCATGATGCAATAATTCCCTTAGCCCACTCAGTCCTGAGCTGCAGGAAGCTAAATGATGCCCTTGCTTCCTGAGCTCTGCTATGCCAGAAAACCACCTGCTTCTCAAAGTTCTTCTCCAAAATCCTTTACTGAAAACAAACTTAATAAGATTTGCAATTTCTGATAAATAATGTAAGTTACAAAAAAGCTTAAACATGAAATCACTTTCGACAATGGACTATATACTGGTGCTAATATCAAAAATCTGTCTATAGTTCATGATTTTATATTGCAAATGTATGAAAGAAAAAAATGATATTTTATTTGCTATTGTTGGGGGTCAAGAAAGGGACATATGTCTGTAAGTGCTTGAGATAAATTCAGTACATTAGTGGGATAATTGCTTACCTGTTTTAGAGCTTTCCAATCATATATATGACAGGAGTGGGTATCATACTTGTAGAATGTATGCAAATTATGCATATAATATTTTCACAATATTTCAAAACAATACTGAGCTACAAAACCATATGTGTTAGATGGCTAGTATCAGTGGCAACATTATGTGCCTTAATGTTTTGCATTAGATGGTACCATCTACCCCAGTTAACAAATTGTAAAATAAATAAATAAATGCACCTGTAAGATAGATAGCTTTTATAAAAAGCACTTATGAAACTATAGCTTATAATCTTAAAATAACAGCTTCATGAAAAAAGTATGTTCTCTCAGACTGTCTTTACATTACCCACTATGTTATTTTTACTAATATCAAATGTATGCATTCACCACAACATGACAGTTATTGTACTGTTTTTGCATTATTAATATAAAAAATGGAAATCTCAAATTGTTCATAAATTCTACAAACAATGTTTAATAGCTGCAACTCTGTACATTCTCAGGAGGGAGTCATTTACACTACTTGTCATACTTTTCCTTTTTACAATTTCAAGCTTTCGTATCTTAATACCTAAAATATGTTGCTCAGTAAACTTGAATTTTATAATTGCCTTTATTCTCCTTAAGGTTATGTTTCAGTCCCCGTTAATTTCATCATTTTCATATAATTCTCATTTGTGGTCTGATCCCACAACAGTATGTATTGAAGTATACTAACAATATTATCAAGCCCTTCAATCACCTTTGTAGTAGCTCTTCGAAACATTTCAGGATCTGATGAAAGTCTCAAGAATCTGTACATTCCACTTGTGAATAAAAAATATGTCTAGTGGAACTCTCCTAATAAAGCATGATTCTCCAAAATCCCTAGTTTGCATCAAGCACAGAAAACTGCGAAGATGTGGTTTTATCAAACCTGTTAATACCAGATTTGTTAATATCAAAGCTGTTAATTTAGGAGATAGCAGCCAGGATTCATTCATTCACACTTCAAGCTGGAGTGTAGTTTCCTTCCCATGTTGACAATACATTGTTGTGCAAAACAGACACAACTAATGAAGTGAGAACAAATAGTATAAGTAACTAAATGGGTGCATTGTAGGGTGGTATACAAGGTATGACAGAAATGATAAAAGTGAACCAGAATGATGTAGCCAATAAAATGAAAAAAAGGCAGTAAGGCAGTGCTGTCAAGCTGACTTGCATGAACCTAGCAAGAACAAATATGAAGCATCCAGAAGAGAGCATGAGTGTGTACCCACTGTGACAAGATGATACTAAGCATGGCATGGGAATAATATATAGCTAACTGCTAAATCCACTTAACTGTTACACAGCTAGCTAGATACCTTTTTGATGCCATTAAATGGGTGGAAAGGAAAGTGCAGGAAAGTAGGAAAAGGGGATCAAAAAGCAGAATAACACAAAATATGAATATATAAAGGGAAACAGGATGGGGACATTATTTTTGTGGGGAGACTACCCCATGTCCTATATACAGCATTATTCTAAATAAGGGAAAAATGAAGGAGTGAAAGGCATGATGGGGAAGGAAAGTAGGGGAAGTATAAACAGCAAGGGCTCACAAACACATGGATCTAAACAAGCAAACAAGGATAAATCATGTACAATTGTAGGAGTGCACATGAGATATACACACGCACAGACAGAGGGTGGAAAATGGTTGGGATATGGGGCAGTAACAACAGCATCCCAGAGGGACATTACTAGAACATAAATAATGGTCCTGGGTCTGCCAGGTTGTACCAGGCTCCTACATTATGAAAAGGAGCTGCACAATGTCTCAGCATTGACTCCTTGAGTTAGCTGTGGAGGAGGTACAACATCATTTTACTTT
>NC_056739.1:274821175-274823675 GCF_019279795.1 Protopterus annectens
ATTACTTGTTGCCACCGTAATAAAAATTATTATTAAGACATATAAACATTAATCTTTAACCATCAGCAGTGGTTTGACTGTGATATAGTCGTTTATTCCAGGCCAAGTCATAGCATCTGTAAGGACTTGCCACCAATATTCTTTAAAAGCCAACCAATTCTTTGTGTTACCCCCTCTCGGGTTAGGTTTTATTTTCTCTAAGATGGCAAATTTGAAAGTATGTTCTATACCTACAGCATTGATGTGTTTGAATAAAGCATTTCTTCCATCTTTGGTTTTTATACTGTATAAATGAGAATATATTCTTTTCCTAAATTGTCTTTCAGTCCTACCAATATAATAAGCTGGACATATATTACACTTAGCAATATATATAATCATACTGGTAAGACAGTTACCTTGAACTGGTCTAATTATGGTTTTGTTGTAATTCTCTAAGACAATAGTATTGTCTACACATATGTGTCTACATTGGCCACAAGCCCCACATTTGCTGGTATGCTTCATACTGTTAAATTCTCTTATAGGGCTATTTTCAAATAAGTATTTCAAATTCTTACCCATCTTATAAACAAAATGTGGTTTGGGCCCCAAAATTGTGTGTGTTTCTTCATCCATTGAGAATATTTGCCAATTCTTACTTAAGATTTCTTTTACTTGGCTAGAATATGGTCCGTATTGCACTATACATGCTTGTTTAAATGACATTTCTTCTTTGTTGTCATTTACTTCCTTATTTGAAGTTCCAACTCCCTCTAAACAATAACTGCCTAGTAGGGGTGGGTATTTGAGTCCCCACTCTTTGCTTATATAGTTCCCTATATCTAGCATCATATGTTCGTCATAGCCTCTCTCTCTAAATAGATTCATTATGAACGCCAATTCTACTTCTGTTTCCTTTCTGTCAGATGTCATTCTCATTGCTCTTATAACTTGCCCCTTGTAAATGTTGTATTTTAACTTATGGGGATGGTTACTACTGTAATCTAAATAAGAATTGGAAAAAGTAGTTTTCCTATTTATTTTTGATTTAAACTGACCATCTTCTAAATATACAAAAGTGTCTAAGTAAGCTACCCCCAATGTACTGCTCTCATTAGTGAATTTCAGATATTCACTGGACAAATTTAAGTAATTTGTGAAATCTTCAAATGTCTGAATGTCACCTTTCCACAAAATATATGTGTCATCCAAGAATCGCGAATAATACTGTACATTAGCAAAAAATGGACTGTCAAAAATGACATTCTCTTCCCAGTCCAGTAAGACCAAGTTAGCATATATGGGGGCACAAGCTGCCCCCATAGCTACTCCCTTGGTCTGCCTGAACATTTCCCCTTCATAGTATATGAAGTTATTTTCTAATACAATGCTTGTAAGTTCCACTAATAAAGATATTCTATCCCAAGACATTCCTGAATGTTTCCTCAAACTATTAGTCAGGGCCTGTAACCCTTCTTCTAAAGGGATACATGAGAAAAGATCCACTACATCTACTGATGTAAATAGTAGGTTCTGTTTATCAACATTAACAGGGTAATTTTTCAAAAACTCCCATGAGTCTTTTGTCAGATGTTTAATCTGAGAATACATTGGTTTTAGTAGTTTGTCAATCACTTCTCCAATCCGAAAGGTTTTGGACTTACTTCCTGATATTATAGGACGAAAAGGGGGGTTTTTTGTATCTTTGTGGGTTTTCGGAATGCCTACTATAGTAGCCAAAACTGGATCTGCTACTGACATGTAATTATACATTTCTTCATTAATTCGATTCTCTAATAAATAGTCTTCCAAAAACATGTCAATTCTTCTGTAGGCTTGGTTTACTTCATTTAAAGATATAGCCTCATAATTTCCAGAATTGTAAAGGATGTCGTGTATGATGCTGCTGTAACACATTGCATCATATATTACCATCCCCCCACCCTTGTCCGGTTTCATAATTCTAATAGTTCTATCACTTCTAAGTTCTCTCAACAAAGCATACTCTTCATATGTTAAATTCTTATGTGTGTTGATTCTATTAACTTTCCTATGTAGGGTGTATAGATCCCTTGCTGACTTTTTTTCATAGTTTGTTACATATGTGTGACTGATAGGTATAAAGCTACTTTTAATCTTAAATAAATTAGACTGTTTAAATAAATCATTTTTCTGTTTGAACTGCATAGCTAAATTTAACTTCCTAGTGAATAATTTCAATTCACTTATGCTGTCTACAACATTAAAGGAACTCGTGGGTATGAACTTTAACCCTTTAGAAAGAAGGGAAAAATGAACTGTTCCCAACTTGATGTTACTATAATTGAAGATCTTGAAATTATTAAATGTGTATACCGCTCCATCCTGTTGAATGTCCTGTGTGGTAACTACACTAGCAGTGCTGGGACCAGAAGCTGGTGGGGTATGTCGTGTGTTCTTCACAGATTTGGTTAATATTTTTTCTTCCACCTCCCCCCTTGATTCCATTTTGCTGAATGTGCTTTCCTTTGTACCTGAA
>NC_056739.1:274828675-274848675 GCF_019279795.1 Protopterus annectens
TGGAGTTCCAGTGCTTAGCAACATAGGTTGAGCAAGGTGAGTCACCTGCACTGTTATGTTACCTGGTTCTGGTCAGGAGACATTTGTTCTGTGAGTGGAGACTCCTAGGAGGGAAGGAGTGTTTGAAGATATTTTGCAGTGATGGGTAGTTGTCCCGCTTGTGTATTATTTTGTGTGCACTAAGTAGTTGGGAGTAGGTAATGTAATTAGGTAGTTTCAGTCAGTCCAGGTGCTTCAGTGCTAGGCAGTGGTATGAACAGTCTGGTAAGTTGGATGCAAAAGCAAAAAGCTATTTTATTGTAGCAAACCTCTAGTTTATTTTTAAAGTGGAGTAAAGGTTAGTCAGGAAGGGTGATGCATAGAGAATTAAAGGGGGAAGATAAGAGTTTGTTAAAGAATACCTAAAGTAGTGAGAAAGGGTTTGTTTCCATAGAGAAAGTCCACCTTTTGTTGAGTTTTCTTGATGGCTTGAGTGATGTGTTGATCATATGTTGAGTTATCATCAATGAGGACACCAAGAATCTTTGTGTTGGAAACTCTTTCAATTGAGGGATTATTTGCTGGTAGGATGTTGAAAGATTGTTTCTGTGCTGATGTGTCAGAGATTTGGGTAAAAACAGCATTATTTTTTTAGCATTTAAAAGTAGTTGGCAGTTATATAGCCAGTCTTCAGCTGAGATAAAGGAGTCCTGGTGGTTCTTGTGGACTAGCTGTACAATTGGTGCAGAGCATATCAGCATAGCTTCATCAGCGTATTATACTATGGAGGCTTCTTTGGTAGCTTTGTAAAGATTATCAGTGAATATACCGAATAGTAAAAGGAGTAGAATATATCTGAGTTACATCAACAGAGACAGACAGAAAGAGGGAGTGATTTCATTTTCATTTTACGGACTGGAGTCTGTGGTGAGATAGCTGTGGAACCAGCTAAGGGATGAATGGGAGAGTCCTAGGGAGAATAGTTCATGGGGTAAGCATTGGTGTGAAACTGGGTCAAATGCTTTGACATGTCTAAGAAGAGGGAGGGTAGGTTTCCAATATTTATATTGGAGTTTATGATTTTGGTGAAACTGAGCAGAGAAGTAGTGGTGAGGCTAGAAGCCATGTTGAACAGTAGATAGGAGACTGTTATTCTGAAGATAGGAAAGAAACTAGGAATGAATGCATTTTTCTAATATTTTGGAGAGTGAAGGTAGAATGGCTATAGGCCAGTAATTTGACAGGTCGGTGGATGTTCCCCTTTTATGAAGAGGTAGGATGTGAGATTTATTTCCAGATAGCAGGGATGTAGCTTTCTGTAATTGATTGGTTTATGAGTATAGATGCAAGGTATGCTACATCATCTGCAGTGATTCTGAGGTATTCTGCTGGCAGGTTGTCAGCAGCTGGTGTGGAATTTTTTAGTTTTAGGAGGTATTTTTTGATCAAAGAGATAGATATTGGTTAGTAGGAGAAAGAATTTTGGTGGTGACTAGTGCTGTTTGGGATAGTGAAACTGGTGGGTGGTTTGTTGCTATGTAGGGCGAGGACAGAGTGTACGAAATGTGTATTGAATTGGGTAGCAATAGGAACGTAGTAGGTAGTTAGTGAAGGACATTGTTTGGTCTGGATGTAATAGTCTTTTGATTTCGTTACAGAAAAGCTTAGGGTTCTGTTGGTGGTTGCCTTGGAGCCTTTGAAAAGTATTTAATTTTGTCTGATCTGTTTTGTTTAGAAAGGATCCTATACTAGCTAAGACATTGATGTTATTGTGGTGTTTCGTGAGTAGACCATGCTTTCCAAACTTCATCTCTGTTTAACAGGAGTTGCCAGGTTTCTCTTGTGAGCCATGAGGAGAGGATAGACTTGATTTGTTTTGATCTGATAAGAGCTAGTTTTTTTTTTTTTTAGTAGGTTAAGGAATGTGTTGTTAAACTGAGTTCCTGCACCACTGAAGAGTTATTATTTTAGAATATCTCAGTTGTTTTTGTTGAGGAAGCTAATGAAGGTATCATTATTATAGGAGAAGAGTGTACACACATTATTATAGATTCTCTGTCTATGTACATGATTAGATTGTCTCATTGCAAAGGTCGGTAGATGGTCACTGATGGTGATGGGTAGGCAGCTAGTAGTGTTAATTTTGTTAGGTGTGGCAGTGGGGATCTAGTCTAATATAGACTCCCTATCTTACCTGTCAATCTCTTAGTGTAAGAAATCTGAAAAAAACCTGCCACAGAAATAGAGAAACATTTTAAATCTTGCTCTTATAAACTTAGAAAATTGCTAGAATAACAGAGAATAGACATTAAGCCTGGTACTATTTTGAACAGAGCTTGACTAGGATAACTGAATGAAGGAGCACACTGAGTAAAAAGACAAGTCTGTAAGCTTTTGAAGGGATGGATATTATTTACTCTGATGCAGTGTTGGGGGTTGGTTGCTGTCCATGACTAAACTGAGAAAAAAGACAAATCTCTAAGCTTTTGCAGGGCTGGATATTGTAGTTACTCTGTTGCAGTCTTGGGGGTGCAGTCCACAACTATACTGAGTAAAAAGACAAGTCTGTGAGCTCTTGCAGGGCTGTATCATCACTCTGTGTTGCATATTAATAGGGGAGAGAGAGAAAGAAAGAGAGAGAGCGAGACCACTGGTACGCTGATAGTTGAAGAGACTGAACCTGCGCAACACCTTCACCCTAACTAATAATGATGTTGTTACTCAGACTGTGTCACAGTAGCAGCACACATTGATATTCTGTCTCCCTCCTGGGTGGTCCTATATGCATTGCCCAGGGTGCCAGTGTGGTCTCAACCACACATTACACAGGATGCATGGTATGGGGCCTCACCATTCCTGTCAAGGAGTGTCTCATCCTTGACCAAGAGCCCCACCACTATATTCAATGGGGCTGCAGCAGTGAACTAACATACTGCTGTGGGCATGCACATAACCAGCATATGGCAGCTGGGAAGGGGATCCTGCCACCATACAATGTATCAGCCTGTCTCAGATATGCAAGTTTCACTTGGACAAATGTGTAAGGCTAAAATCCAGGCACAGCCTCCAGTTCCACAAATGATGTAGAGATGATTAGCATAATGTGTAGCATCTGAAAGGAATTGGCCCAGCACTGCCAACTAGATGAGGAGGCCATGCAGTTAAGAAATTATGTCATAATAAATATCATTAGGACTATAATGGCACTTATGGCCACCATGGCCACTCCATGCAGAGGATAGGAAGTGCTGGCTGCTGCATCTTGCCCAGGACTATTGGGAGTGGCCAGTGCAGGAAACTCAATCTCCACCTGAAGCAATGGAGGTGTCACAGTCCCCACCTCAGGATGGTGGCAGACCCAACAAAGAGACACCAGGGACTGAGCACATTGTTGGTGATGTCCGGGGGGGGGGGGGCTGTAAACTTGCTATATGATGATGTCGCAGGAGGCTCAGTGCATAGGCACATGGGAACTACTCCTATCAGTCCATAGAGGAAATCATGTATTATATTGATGTCATCACTTCCATGACCCACCATCTCTACCTCAATAACCACTACTATTCCAAGCTGTGAAGCCAGCTATGTGTTTGACAGGCCCTAGACACTTGTGAAAATCAGGATGGTTGTTACCTGCACCACCCTCCCATGTGTGAGATGTAAGTAGAGATGTCTGATACACAATGTGACTCAAGCATGTACTTTCTAGCATAGCCTTTCAATCCAACTGCATGCGTCAATGTGACATCACACTGCCACTAGATATCTGTCTAGGCCCATAGAGGTGAACTAGACTTTGCCACATAGGTTCATAGGTTCATAGGTGTTTACTAGGCTTGACAACCACAAGGGCCTTTTTAAGCCTAGCCATGCATCTCAAATCTCTGGCAAGTTCTGGTACTCTTGATAAGTGTAAGCAGGGGCTTGGGAGGTGAAACATTTATGACAAGCATGGTCTGGGAGGTGAACCATTTACAGGTTGCCTGTGTCCATGACAGACATAGGCACCAAACCAGGGATGAATTTTCTGTTGCCCATCCAATTGTCCAAGTTACTCCTGAATTGGGTTATGGAGGAACTCTTCTTCACATGGATGGGGAGCCTGTTCCAGAGAAGGGGTAGTCTCTGGGATACATACATGTCTCTCCAGTACATCCTATTGATATCAGAGGCAAGGTTTAAGTCTTTAGAATGGGTAATTCTGGTGCTGTTTGTTTTGTGGATATACAGGAGTCTGACAATTCCTTGGATGCCAGGCATATATCTCCCTTCAACAGCCTGTAGGAGACAGAATACAGGGATACAGCCTTGAGGTGCTCTGCATAAGACATGTTACTTATGCCCTATATTCTTTTAGGGAGAGACCTCTGTGGACCTTCCAATTGTCAGATATGCCTGGTTAGGTACATTCCAAAGAGGGAATTGTACTCAATGATAGGTCTGATGAATGCCGAATACAATATAACAATAACTTTGTTGGAACTAGATCATAGAATGATTTCCTCACTACTGTAGACACATGATGGTCAAAGGCTAGATTAGTGTCTATGTGTGTCCCCAAGTCCCTGACTACTAGATCATCTCTTAGGGGCACATTGTCAATATGATAATTACCAGGGATGTATGACTTCCCAAAGGATACTATTATGCATTCTTTGGCATTTTGTTTTAGTCCATGGCTCTGGCACCAGTTGTTTGTCTATGTCAGCCCTTCCTGGAGAACATTTGTCTCAGTGGGCGATTCAATAACAGCATCTAATTTGCAATCATCTGCAAATTTAATCAGCCAAAGGCCATTGACATTAGCATTGGCTTTAGAGAAGTAAATGCCAAAAAGGAGTGGTCCCAGGACCGCTCCCTGGGGGACTCTGCTTGTGACTGGCCTCTTTGTACAGGTGGACTCCCCAGTTTTAACTTCCTGTATCCTGTCTCTAAGCTGGCTATCCACTGGGTTACATAAGGGTTTGCACCTAACCTTAAGTTTGCCAACAATGCCTGAGTGGGAGATTGTGTCAACTGCCTTGGCTAAGTCATGGAAGGCAGTGTGAACCATTTTGCCCTCATCCATTGTTTTGATGACCTTCTCAAAGACGTCTACTAGGTTGAATAGGCATGACCTGCCCTTGATGAAACCATATTGGGATGGGTCTAGTGTCTGGAGGTTTCCTTTGTCATTATTAATAATTTCCATGATAATTCTTTCCAAGACTTGGCATATGAGACTAATGAGACCTATGGGTCTGTAGTTTCCATAATACAATGCACTGCCATAATTGGGGTTTGACATAATGGGTGAGGTGTTTTCCTCACAGACATAAGGTACAGGCCTTGATTCTCACCTTTGAAGGGGAATTGATGAGACTTAAAATCGTCTGCAAGGGCAGTTGGCCTAGTACTTACCTATGAACTTATAAGCACTGACTACTGACTAGGTGAGTAGAAGTAATGCTTTGTGTCTTCCAGCATCTTTATCATCACCACTAGTGGACATTTCATTGGATGCTGTGACAGGGCCTGCTGTGTAGGGTGAGCTGCCCTCTGGTATTGCTGATCCGGCTGCCTGCTTCCACATTATGACATGCTGTGTCAGGGTTGTACTGTAGTGTATCCCCATATGTGTGCAGAACTGTGATTTAGCTAGGTCAAACACTCACATTACTATTTTCTTAGGTAGGCAGCATTATATTGGGGATTTAGCTATACATTGCAGATTCTACATGGCAACCATCAGGGTCACATGCATATTTAGATATGTTACTAATACATATAACTCCATACGAATTGCAGAACGAGTCATTACTGGGCACACTGCAGGTGCTGCAAAGAGCACTTCTAGCTGACATCAAAGAATGAAACAATACTAATTTCATGAAGTGTAATCATACTTTGACTTAGGAATGGGGTCCATTCCCATAATGGTATTAGAAACCCAAAACATTTGGAGAAATTAAAAGGGAACAATCATCGTCCCATGAACTAGTGAGAATCCTGAACCACCACTAACACAGTAGAGACATAAATAAAAGGTGTGAAAAAGGTACCAGTATGCCTGCACTTACCTACATAATGGCCCTGTAGAATTTCTATGGACATCAAAAGGTGATATAGATAACATATATACCATATGTGGAAATCATGGGCAATGCAAGGCTACCATTCAGACACCTCAGTTATTAGATTTTGTGCGTTGTAAACTCTCTGTCAGTTTACGGAATGACAACCATTCCTGTTGACAACTATGTTTATGGACACTGGGTAGGCCATTATTGCCACATGTGTTCAAGCTATGACTCTCAATACATCAATGATGTGGTTATTGTTATAAAAGTAACACACAGTAATGGCTCCTTCCTTGTCCAGTTTATTGAAGACCATGTTGATTATTCTAGAGGTAAGTACTTGTATAATACCCAGTATGTCAGTTGTTGGAATTTAGGAGTTCAGTTTAGCTAGAATGGTAAGAGCTTTGCATACCATAATATCCACTAGTATTCTGGTGGGGGTGGGGCACACATTCTTCCACATCCACATAATCTAGGGTATACAAGCATACCTCTCAACTGTACAGATTTTTGCAGAATGTCCAGATTTTTGCCTCATATTGTTGATCTGTTTGTCATAAAATTGTAGTTTTCTGGCAAATTAGTGGCAAATCATTAAAGATTTAAGTTAGAAAATAATGACAGGCATATGAGTTTTAGATTTTATACCCTTCAGAAAATTCATGTTAATTCAAAACCTGTTATTCTATCAACTTTCTAAGCTTGTAAGAGCAATATTTAAAACTTTTCCTTATTTTGGGGGCTTTGTCCTACTTTTGTTTATGTTTTTGTCCAGATTTATTGATCTAAGAGGTTGGGAGGTATGTTACAAGGCAACTAGTGCCTGTATGATCTTATTTCAACTCTGAGATGTTTTTGGAGCTGCTGGTCTAGTATCTTAATTGATATAATTACATTTTTATATAATTTTCAGTCATATCACCTACTGGGCGGCCACAGTGGTGCAGTGGTTAGTGTTACCACCTCACAGTAAGAGGTTCTTCGGTTTGATTCTCGGCTGGGGAGCCTTCTGTGTGAAGTCTGCATATCCTACCTATGGTCGCATGGGTTTCCTCCGGGTGCTCCGGTTTCCTCCCACATCCCAAAGACATGCTGTAGGTGGATTGGACACTCTAAATTGGCCCTAGGCATGAGTGCGTGCATGCGTGTGCCTTCTGTGGAAGGTTGGGCACTGGGCTGGCAACTCAACACTGTAAAACTCCACTGCCAATCATGAGTGGACAGGTGATCCACTGTGGCGACCCCTAACCGGGAAAAGTGCAAAGAAGAAGAAGTCATACCACCTACTGCAATGTTGTGCTCCCAAAGTAGCAATTAACAGCAGAAAAATATAGCAACTGCTGCTATACTAGTGACTTTGATACCACAGCATAATCACCAGATACAACTCTGAAATTTCAGTGTTGTTTGCCTTCATTGTCAGATACAACTAACTGCATGACTATGAATCATGACTTTCTTTCAGTTTTCTTATTTGCATCTCATTATGCATTTATTTGACCATACTTATTCTCATGAATGTCATTATAGACTCATCTACATGTCCCTCTTTCTGTGCCTTTTGCATCATTGCCCTTTAGTACTTCCGACTTCTGTAAATCACAACATATATGTTCTTGCTTTTTGGACAAGACTATGCCATGTGTTATGCAACTTGATTATACATGCTAGATAGTGCCCTTAAATGTATTGATATTTGGTGTGTATATTGCAGATTTTTATTTTAATATATTTAGATGCATTGTGCTTGGCTGTTATAGTTGACTTTTTTATTTTATGCATATAAGGGACTGCCAGCTTTTCTTGTATTTCTTTGCTTTCATGTTTCTGTATTCATTTTTTCTATGAACTACAGGTGCATTTCAACCTTTCTTTAGATGACAAAGAGGTGCTTCCAAGTTGACACTGTCATGTTTGCTCTTTTCTCATAGTTGTGTGACTGTAAAGTTGTAATATTTACTTAAAGGGGTATGGGTTGTACCCACTGCTATGAAGGGTACAGATAGGTTCCCTCTTGAAAATAGGTTGTGTTTTATATTACTGTATAAGCAAATTTTATTTCTGTGTCATAGGTAGGTGGAGGTGTTCCCATGTCTTGACATTTTGCTTACTGTTTACTCACTGGTGTGTACTTTGTCACCTGGGCAGAGTCTGAAATAGGTTCTTTTGTATCTGTGTTCCATCCCAGTTAACATATTTAAGTAAATAAACTAACAAATAAATAAATGCCATCCAAGAGACCACTGACAAGCCTAGCCAAAGTTCACATTTTTCTCACAGCACAGTCTAAGTAACTTGCTCAGTGTTATACAGTATTCAAATAGAGACTGATAGACCCAAACTCTATACTACAAGACGTAGCCCATTAACAGCTCATAACCTTATTCCGCTACCTAACTGCATGATATAGTGTCAGAAGTGGGATATGAACCCACAACTTCATGTGGAAACCACATGAAAACCAATTCACTGTTGTGTCTGGCACCTTAGACCACTCAGACAATATTATTCTGAACTCGTTGTTAGCGGATCCAAATGTTCTCTATTCCTTATTCTGTCATGCATTCCACAAAAATATTTTGCTCATGACTTGACTTCTGACATAGGAGTCAGTACTTTTCAGGTGTTCTAACTTGACAGGGCTCTCTATATATAGTTTTATTTTGATCTTTGGGGGGTCTATAAATACAGAAATGCTATCTAGCATCATTATTGTAACAATGATCGTAAACCATTCAGTAGGCTCAGTCTGTATTTCGTCACACCCATTTTTCCATGGTGATTAAGGTCCTTCTGATTTCTACTTTGCAATGCTGCTCTCATTGGATCATGGAACACTGGAATGATATGTTCAAGACTTGCCAAACAACTCAAGCCAATATATAAATATTCTTGTTGTTTAAGCAAACCATCAGACTGAATACTTTCTGAAATGCAATTTAACTTTGGATTTAGACTGTCATTTCTTTTTACCATACCAAGTGTCTGACAAGTCAAATGATTCAAAATCATTGATGAATTTGCTGTATCAGCTACATGGAACTGAATATTATATTTCTTGCTCTTATATTCTTAAGTAGCTACTTTCTGACCTTTAGTTTTACATGATTACTTCAATAAGTAAGCAGTTTTTATACAACTTAATCTCTCTCTCTCTCTCTTTCTCTCCCTCTCTCTGTCAAACCAATTGGTTCGATTGTTTGAGTAGAGATTAAATTACACTCTGCACTAGTCTGTAAAACTACTGTATTTCAGTTATTGATTTTAAGCTTGACTTCTTAGATTTGAAAGTTATTACTGTTTATACTGTTTCTGTATTATTGTATAATATTGGGTCTATATTAGAACGTTGAAATTTCATTATTTTGAATGTTCTAACATCAACCCCTGTTCAGCGAATGCTGAAAATAGCAAAACGACAGATAACCGAATTTTTTCCTAGGGAAATAATTTGGTTGTCCGTTTCTGTCGTTTCGCTATTTTCAGTGCTGTGGTGGAAAGTTACAGGTCAGGTTCAGGTAAGTGTGCGATTGGGCGTGGGTTAGGTGAGTTAGGGTTAGGGCGCGGGGTGAGGTGAGTGTGCGATAGTGACAGACCTTAGGGTTAGGGATAAGGTATGTGGATAGTTAGTGGTGTTTGTACAGGTTAGTGTAGGGTCAGCTGCAAGATTTTGGGTGTATGTGTGTGAATTGATGTTTTCTTGGTGCGCTTGTGTTGTGTGTATGTGTTTTGGAACAGCAATTTTTTTCCCTAGGAAAAAATTCGCTGTTCTGAATGTTCAATGTTGTCAGTGTTCGCTGAATAGGGGTCAATGTTAGAACATTCAAAATAATGAAATTTCGATGTTCTAATATAGACCCTATAATATTATTTTGAATACATTCTCAGGTGCAATCTTACCCACAAACAAATAATATTCAAGATTTTTTCCAACATGCATTTTTTTTCATGAAAATGTTCTTATTTTATTTTACACACTTTATCAAAGTGATTTTCATTTCCATCACTTCTATAGGCTTAATTAATGACATAACATTTGCATCATACTTATAAAAATATTTCATATACTAGTTTGCAATAACAAGTTTCTCTTAGGTTCATATGAAAGTATTAGGCTAGCTGCCCTTGCAGGTCATTTTAATCCACCCAGTTTCCTTTTTGTGATTGAAATAACCTATCCCATTTGTTTATAGATTGGCCTTACACATCCCAAGGTTGATGCGTATATATATATATATATATAATATATATATATATATATATATATATATATATATATATATATATATAATATATATATATATATATATATATATATATATATATATAAAATATATATATGTATATATATTAAAATCATAACATATTTGACAAAGTATTCTGATGCATTTATTTTAATTTTTTTGTCCTTTTCTATCTCAAATGTCACTTCACACCTACCAAATTATTCTGTGGGCTCTTTCACCACAATGAAGTCATTTTTGCTGAGAGTACACACATACATATCTTTATGGTATTCTCTCTTTGTAATATCATGCATAGTTATGTCTCAGACTAATGAACCGTGAATATCACCAGACTTACAGTGTCTGGCTTCAGTGGCATAAGTATTAATTTAGTCACTGCAACCTTGTTTCCCAGTGAAAAACAAAATCAGAATATATGTTAATTATTTATTGGTTCATTATAACTGAACCTTTTGCTTTACAACAGCAATATCCTCTTTTTTTCCTCTCTCAGAACTCAAACATATTGTAAACTTTCAAACTTTCTTCTCCCGAGACTGGCAAAAATGTAGCACACTATACCTTTTCAGGCTTCTCAGATATTATGCTCAATTAGGAATGCATTGAATTCCTATTCTCAGAAATGTTGCCCTGAAAAGAGGCTTCCAAATGATTTCCATGGTACTATTTCTCAAATGAAAGGCAAAATTAATATTTCAAACACTATGCAACATTTGAATATTCAGCAGAATCCAGCTAAGAAGACAAACATAGACTGAGGGTCAGATTCCATAAAGCTACAATAAGTGTGCACTAAGTCTACATGATATGTATTCAAGAACATTCTTATCACATTTTTGTGCTTTCTCATTACTCAGAAAGATTGCACTAGTGTACATGTAGTTTATACTTTGTGGTTACCATTATGAATCTCTGTCAATATTTATAGCTGCAAGAATATCAGTAAGAAAACTAAAATTAGGAGGAAGAAGGTGTGAGTTATGTCTGTGTTGTCTGTTCACTCAGAATAGTGTACACTTAGTGTAGGTGTTATTGTATCCCAGGGTGAATATATGCCAGCTTCATAAGCATTTACCATAGACACAGGATTAAATACCACATAATGCACATTCTGACACAGGCCACAAGTACCAAATCTCTAAGTTACATAAATATTACATGAAGTATTATGGCAGATAAGTTTGAAATTGATAACAAATGTTTTCCATGATTTTCCTTAAATGTCAGCAGTTTGTTACCAGTGTTTGAAATCTTACTTCTACCTTTCATTTCTTTTCATTTCCTTTGTGGCTAGCTATCTGCAGCTGACAAAGTATCTGCATTAGTTGACGTGGTGCAGGACAGAAGAAATTTTGTTTATTTATCAGTTTATGATATTCTCAACTGCAGGAAGTAATATTTTGTGCTGCCCCTACAACAAATTATTTACTGTTGCTGCCATAGCTTTAACTTTGGAGACTGCAAGTTCCATTTGTGTTGCAATAATGATTGCTTTCTTTATTGAATGTGCATCCTTCCAAAGTAAACATTCTTGGATATGGACAATACTAGTCACTGTGAAGTACATAATCAGCTGGACATTGTTAGTCACTCTCAAACATAAACAACCCATGCTTAAAAATCATAGAAAACAGTGTGTGCAGATAAGGCTGCCAGTCATTGTGCCTGTTGACTCACTTCTTCATGCATTATGTAAAAATGTGTTTATTTGTTTCTGCTACTACATTTAAATTGGGACACATAGTTGCTTAAGAGCCTTCAGAGCCTCTGCATATGTAAGTCCTACCAATGCAGTGGGTTATAAGAATGTGATTGCTTCTGCTATTACAGTATCAGTAAGATCATGCACAAAATTATTGGAAATGTGAATCCCATCTTGAAAGAGAATCCCAGGCTCACCTGGGGTCTCTAGTAATTGTGGAAGATGTGTAATGCTGAAAATAGTCATACTGAGTTTTCTATATGTTTTCTAAGCTAAGACAAAAGAGCAGCAGGCACATGAAAGTTAGTTGCTTCCTTTTGCTTGGTTAGTTTCATTTTGAAAAAAAAGAGAAGTTTTGTGTAACATTATTCTTCCAACCTATTACTGTTTGCTTTACAGTGAACCTCCCTTCCCATCATGCAGTCCCCATGGATAAAACTTATTTTATATCTCTGGCTTCTACCTTCTTCCTTAGTCCTTCCCCTTTGCTCCCATCTTTGTCTTGTCCTAGTAGATGACTCTACCTTCAAAAACACTTCTGCATGAGAGTCCCATTGAAACTAAAATAATAAACCGGATTGTAATGCCATAATCTTGCACATCAAACTGAATCTTGTTAAATGCATGCATTCAGAGTTCATTTTAATTTATTTAGACATGGTTATTAATTCAGTAATTCAAAATTTTGTTTATTATTTAAGAGATTCCTGGATTCTTTACGACCATTTATGCCAATATTATTTTACTGGTCAGGAAAGTTTCATGTTTACTCTTGATGTTACTTCACTGTATTCATGTATACCAAAGGGAGATGTTTTAGAATACTTTAGAAAGTATACGACAATAGTGGCACATTTTGATGGTTGTTTTACTAATACCTTATGTACTTTGATAGAACTTGTTTTGGACAATAATTTCTTTATTTTTAACCAGGTTTATTATAAACAAAAAAGAGAATTAGCCATGGGTGCTAGGATGGCTCTCTGATGTGTCCCTCCTCTGAGCCAGTGATCAAGGAGCCTCAGTCCTCTCCACAGACACTGATGAGGGAGGTTCACTTGGAACAAAAATAGATACACACAGTATTTCCAGATGCAGTGCTCTGCACCAAGCATAATTTCTCTTAAGAGCACACAAGGAATGCACTCAGTCTGGGGCTTGTTTCTCTCTCTCTCTCTCTCTCTCTCTCTCTCTCTCTCCCTATCTATCTCCAGGCCCCCAATCAGAATCCCCACTGACATAGCCATAGAGTTGAGTACTCAGCAAAGATTTCCAAGCCAAGTCCTCCACCACCCTCTCTGTGATACCAGTGCCCTGTGTCCTTGGTCAAAGTAGGTAACACACACACTCTTTGAGATTTAATTTTCACACACACACACACACACACACACACACACACACACACACACACACACACACACACACACACGCACACACACACATGGAAAAGGCTGGAACAGACTTTCTTGCTCTGCTACCTTTGTCCAGACTATAAGGTAGTTACACTGACACCAGCCAGCTACTATAAGGCTCTTATCAGGGTACGTAATTATACTAAGTAAAATTAAATTAATACTAATACAAGTTGTAGTGTTTGACTAATGCTGCAAGGCTTTCAGGAGCAGCCACCGTGTCACCAAATAAATATGAGTACTCTCAAGGTTAAAATATTCTCTAAAAGACCAGCCACAATGAAAAGCCTAAATATATTTAATAATAAATAATAAAAGAACATGAAAGTACAAAATATCTATTTAGAATAAACACCAGAGTTTCAATCACAGGAAATATTAAAAAATGGATAGATTCACATAGATACAGAAAACAGTACTTAATTAATCTCACTGTATTTTTCAGACTGATCTAGAGAATTAATATTCCCCGGTTACTTATCAAAGCAAGGCAAGATGAAGTGAGTGAGTGAGTGAGTGAGTGAGTGAGTGAGTGAGTGAGTGAGTGAGTGAGTGAGTGTGGTCTTCCTTCTTGGTCAGGTTTCAAAAACAGACCGCCCTGAGACTTCTGTCTCATCTTGTATTAAAACATAATTTCAGTACTGGATTAAAGAATAACATCACATACATCTGGCCATCTGACTCTGGTACCCACACCACCCCCTTTACTAGAAACTGAATCTGTCTCTGGTTCCCACACTACCTCCTTTGCTAGAAACTGAAGCAGAATCTAGCACATATGTGTTACCATACACACAGAGCTTTGCTGAGATGTGTTATAGCATCTGGAAGCTATAAAACCATTTCAAAACTTCCACCCTTTCAGAGTAGCAATTGCTCTCCCCTAAAGCCAGTACAGTATGATTCCTAGTCCTGGTTTTCACAGACATTTCATCTCTGGCTACAATCAGAGTTGTAAGATATAATCTTTATGGACTAAATCAGGTAATTTAATTTCAGACTATTTTTCAAAGTTAGCTAGACTGAGATTAACCTCTTCACTTCCAGTATCCTCTGTTACAATATTTTCATTTCAACAATTACAATACAGTCCGACATGCAAGTGTATTTCTTGTCTGTCCAGCAGGACCCACTGTTGGCACATTTTTAACACAAGCAAATTTACAAATACATTTTTAACACAATCATCTGGACAAATCAGTTTGATATACAAATGACATGTAATTAATTACAAAACTCCAGCTATCTATGCTGGCATATGTTACGCAACCACTGCCCTACTTTTCCTGGCATAGTTGGCAATACCTCAGATCATCACAGGCTCTCTCATATGCAAATGCTGTTATGAGTTGGTGGGAGCATAAATATCTCTTTTCTAATAAATTATTTAAGAAAGTTGGATTTTACAGGTGATATATTGATGATTTGTTTTTTGTCTGGAAGGGCAAGGCAATTATGAAAACCTTGATAGTTTTGTCCAAGATTTACATATTAGTACTTCATTTCTTCAATTCACTGTAGGATGTACAGGGGCTGTTGTAAATTTCCTAGATTTGGAAATTAGCATGTATATAGAAGAATGTGCTTTTCGTGGCAATATTTATAGAAAAAATACTTTTGTTAATAGTTATTTAGTGTCAAATACTCAATATCCTACTCTCATGAAAAGAAATCTGGTAAGGGGATAGTTTATTCATAAAAGTTGCCTTGTTAGCTCAGATGCCAACTTTCAACAAGCTGTTTGTTTTTTGTTATTTTTTTGAAAGGTTTATTTTTAGACTGAGGTTACTTTGTTACTGTTTTAGACAACATCATAGTTGAAGTTAGCAGGTTAGCAGGTCAAGGAATTCAAGCTTTTCTCCTATTTTAATTAGTGGATTACCCTCTGATAGTGTCAAACAAAAAAGTAAACACTTTACAGATTTTTCTTTACCAATTTGCTCAGATGCACTTAATATTAGTAACATTGTACAAGGAAATTGGAAGACAGTAGCAGGTAACAAAGATTTCAATAATATTTTGGGAGGTACACCTAACTTTTGGTATAAGAAAAATTATGATATTAAGAAATTATTTGAAACTATGTCAATTATTGTGATAAGAAAGGAATGTATAAGTGTTATGGCGGCAAACAATGTAGATTTATTTTTGAAGGTTCAGATGCCATTCTGAAACATAACAATTTATAATTCTGGGCAAAAAGGAAGTTTATCTGTAATTCTGCCTACATAGTTTATATTGCTTTCTGCAAGTCCTGTGACTGCTTCTGTATTGGGAAGACTATTGGAAAACTTAGTAAATGTATCTCAGAACATTTATTGGCAATTAAAAACAAGGATGCTAAAAATGTTGTAGCAAGGCATACAAACAGTTGTGAGAATTTCAAAAATTCTCATTCTTTGTTGTAGATTTCGTTGACCCTGTACCTCTAAGTGGTAATTTTAAAAAACAATTTAAAAGTTAAAGAACTTCATTGGCAAATGCCAGGAATCAACAAACGTATTAATATTAAATGTTTATTGAAAGATTGAATTTTTCGTAGTGTATTTCTGACACTAAATTGTTTTAATGAAAGCATTGCTTTAAGAATGTTGTAGTTCATTAATTTAAAGATCACATGATGTGTCATCAATTACTATTTAAATTAATGTATGGTGCTGCACCAAAGTTGTGAAGAAGTCTTGTTTTTATAATAAAGATGAAAGCCCTAAACTTTTATACTGTGCAGCGTATTATGCTTTGAAAATAGCTTGTTTTAAGTACCAGTTTCCATTTAAAAAAATCACACTGTCCTCTCTCTCTTCTTCTCATTGTTTCCCTCTGTCTCTTTGGCTTTGTCTGTTTCTCTGTTTATCTGCCTCTCTCTTTCTCTCACATAGAACATCCCAGACACATTACTGCATGCCACTAAAGCTTCTGTACCCATAACATATAACTTCTACTGTTGCATGTTTCTAACTGGCATTAATCATGACCCCCTTTACTGTCTATGTCCATTCAGGTAGCTATCATTCTTATCAATTAAAATCAAATCAGTAGATAAATATCCTTGCAATACAGTTAATAGAAGCCTCTTAGCAGACCTGAAAATTGGCTTCATCTCTGAATTAGCAATGCTAAAGCACAACGCCTTTCATCAGGTAGAGGGATAAAGCATTAACTATGACCCAAACATCCCATGTTCTGCTAGCAGGCATAGGAGCATACACCCATCTATAGGGGGGGGGGCTTGGCTCACTGCTTGAATTACACCTGGTGGGAACACTGAGTGGTGCAGCCTGCAAAGTCTGGGCCAAAGAAAAGTGCTGCTTTAGAATAGCCGTGAAGGTCAAGGAGACTCTCACAAGCTTCTCTCCCAAAGACTAGCATCCCTTGGAAGCTGTTGGGGGTTGTTAGGAGCGCCTGGGGCTGGAATGGGGACCCTGATAGCTGCCTGGATGATAGCCTCATGATTGTCTTTCACTTCATGGGGGAACAAATAGGCTGGTGACAGTTCTTGCCTCCAATGAGAAACTAATGGACCTATAAATCACAGGAGAAGCCTGATGATCAGCAGGCAGAGGAGTTGCAAAAAAAAAAAAAGAATTGCTCAATCATGAAAGATCAAGAACACAATATACCTGCAATCCAACCTCATGGACAAAATTAAGCATTTTTTAAGAATATTTTTCCCCTTCTGCCTGCTGACTACCATATCTGCCCCAACCAGACTGCCATTCATTCCCAGTGTTGGGAAATCCCCAGAGCTACAGATGCAAATGGGATTTTGAGGCGATCATATAGGCATGCATTGATACTGCTTGTGTTTTAGCAGCATTTCAGATACAATTGTTTTTTTTTTTTGTTTGTTTTTTATTATAAATAGCCTAAACTCTCTACTGACAGTGATGTAAACATGTGCATCACTGCAAAGACTGAATAAGCCCTTTGAACTAAGTATTTTTGTGAATGGCATGCCTGCCAACAGAAGGGAAGAAAAAATAGCTTCATAGTAGTCTTGCACAAACACCATTATTGTACTGTCTACATATCAGAAATACTACTTATGATCAAAGTGTAATTTGGCCAGTTATGTTTAGATAGTTAGAACCAAATCACATATACAGAAGGACTGACAATTTATTAGCACCAAAATCTTTAGGAATAGCCCATTTAGCTTAACTTCAACACTTCTTCAGCATTTGGGACAAGATTTGTATTTTCCTTTTTCTGTACTCCTATTCATCACTTCTGCACACTAAGCCACCCCTCACACTTCTTTATTCCTTGCCCCATTCTTTATAAAACCACATCCAAAACTACCATCACTTATCCAAAGTCACTTTTCTGCCCACCTCTTCATTATCATCCTAATCTGCTCATAAAATCTAAACTGAATTCCAATTAATAAATTGCAAAAAAAATTTACCTAAAATCATTCACTTAAACATTTCACATAAACAATTCAAGTAAAAAAGGGGGGTAACCACATAATATATTACCCCCCTTTTTTACTTGAATTGTTTATGTGTATTTTTTAAGTGAATGGTTTTAGGTAGATGGGATTGGTTAAGATTTTTAACCATTTTATATAAGATGGTTGTATTCATTGAGCTGTTTCTTCTGAAGAAGGCCAAAGTTTTCGGCTGAAAGCACTTAACCTGTGGTATTAAAAGTTCATGCAAAGGATTCAGTGACTCCACTTTTTCTTGTGTTTTTGTTTGGATTTGTGTTAAGTTACACAAGCTTGAGACATCTGGGGAAGTTTTCTTTTTTCTTTCTGTTATCTGTTTGCTTTTGCTGGTCTGTGTTGTAATGATTGAATGTTGGAACATTTTTTTAACAAGATTGGAGTATCTCTACCACTTTCACCATGGCTCAGGAATTGCCTTTTAATATGCTTTAGGATTTCATTTTTATTGAGTTCCTAAGCAGAATCACTTATGGCTTATAGAATTTTTTTGTTTAAATACTGCAATTCAAATCTGGTCAGCTTTTTGTAGTCTTGATACTGAAACAGACAGAATGCCAGTTGAGTGCAGTTCTAAATCATGATATTATTAATTAGTTGTCAGGAACTAACTTCAATATTTCTGTAATAGACTCAGAAACATAACAAAGTCAGTTCTTGTGTTAGTCCCCTTAAATCTTAATTTTTTGGTCATTAAAGACTGAATTCCACACAGTGCTGATACTTTTTTTTTTTGTTACAGGGATAATCATCATAAATTAGTAACCTCCCTTCCTGGATTAAGAGTTTGCAATATCACCAAGGGGCAAGATCAGCTCTTAAACAAAGAAAAGAAAATTGGAACTGTGATTGCCCAAATGGGTTATAATGATATTAGGGACACTGTTTTTCTCAAAATGGTCGGGGAACTAGCTTGACTTGTGATGACATTTAAAGAAATGGGCATCAAGATTTTTTATTCCAACATTTTTTCTGATCTGGAAGCATATCAATCAAAGAATTGCACCATAACCAGGATTGTTTTTTATATCCAAAAGTTGATGTGACTAGCTTGCATAGCACATTTTCAACTAAAAGTGACTATCCTTCTGCCTAAACCTAGTTAGCTATATCAAAATGCAAGACTTTCATTTGGCAAGTACTTCTGCAAGGGAATTTATTAACTATAACACGGGGAAAAAAATATTCTTACAAGTAAAATGGGTGCATATTATATTGCCCACGGATTATCCATTAAGAAAACTGATTAATAAGAAAAAAAGATTGTTCATTCTTTGAAAAAGATATAATTTTGTGAACATATAAATTATTACTTTTTATAAAAAAAAAAAAAGAGCTATTAATGACTGAAGTTATCGAGGCCTTTGAACTTACAATGACACACATTACCAAAGACAATAAGGCTAGTTACTTTAAAGAGACAGATTTACAAAGACAATAAATCAGGATATTCTGTGTTCCTTAATAACAGGGCTAAAGTTTGAGAACTACAAGATACTGAACAACTGCATGCGGATGAGCACAAAAAATATATTTTCAATTGCAGATCTTGTCTGTCCTAATTCAAGTGATTACTAAGGAAGAAACCATTTCTACATTACATAAGATTATCAATGACAATAAGACCAAAGTACTGACTTGATGAATAATATGGAGTGGTAGGAACTGGAAACCAAACTATTTGTCTTCCTTGTTGTTCTATTTAGTGTATTCTATAATATGGCAGAGGTACCCAGTGACTCTGATGGTTATTAAACATGTTTATAAGAATAAGGGGGAGTTAGGAGTTAAAGAAAAAAATACAGATTGCTCAGCGTGTTGGATAATATTAATACAGCCTTGGAATGACTGATCTTGTAAGTGCTACGGACTGAACTTAAGCACTAGATCACACAAACATTGTTCAATATACATACCGGAAAAACAGATCTGATTTTAGTTAAAATCTGTTTTCAACAATAATGTACTGCATGCCCTCAAAATTATTTATAAGCATGCTTCATATATGTCAATTTATTTAAAGCATTTGACTATGTTGTCATAATCTTCCAGTTGATAAGATCTCTAAAATGACATTGCCCGTTAATTTTATCTTGGTTGACCGAATATCTCAGTGACTTATTAATCAAGGATAATGTTTGGAATATA
>NC_056739.1:274851175-274913675 GCF_019279795.1 Protopterus annectens
TGGTCTGCAAAGCTATGGAAAGAATCATTATGGAACTCATAAACAGAGACATTGGGGACCTACAGACACTTGACCCCACCCAGTTCAGCTTTGTAAAGGGCAGATCCTGCCTTTTGAACCTGGTTGACTTTTTCGAAACAGTCACTAGAGCCATTGATGAGGGCAAAGCAGTCCATACAGCCTACCTGGACTTGGCTAAGGCCTTCGACACAATACCCCACTCAGGCATCATAGATAAGCTCAACAGCTTAAATGTAAACCCTTATGTCACTAGATGGATTGCAAACTGGCTAAAGGACAGAACCCATAAAGTTAAAATCGCTGGAGCAATGTCAGGCTCAAAGCGAGTCACAAGTGGTGTCCCACAGGGATCTGTCCTGGGACCCCTCTTGTTCAGCATTTATTTCTCAGATGTTAAAGCAAACATGGAAGGGTTGTGGTTGACAAAGTTTGCAGATGACTGCAAACTAGGCGCCATAGTCGATACACCAGCAGACACATACATCCTACAAAAAGGCTTCACAGAAACGGACAACTGGTGCCGGAGTCATGGCCTTAAACTAAATGCCAAAAAATGTATAGTCATCCCCTTTGGGAAAAACAAAGTACCCACAAATTATCACATAGACAGCAACCCACTGAGTACGGAAAAAATAATCAGAGACCTAGGGATCCAAGTCGACAGCGACCTCTCATTTGACACCCACGTTGCCAAAGTGGTTAGAAAGACATTCTACCTTGCACACCTTATCATGAAGGGATTTACATCCAGATCCAAGGATGTCATTGTACCCCTATACTCCTCCCTCATCAGACCCATGATTGAGTACAATGCCCCATTTGGTAGGTACCTCACCCGGCATTTGCAACAGCTGGAGAGACCACAAAAGTACCTCACCAAGAGGATCAAGGGTCTCCAACATATGTCTTATTCTGCCAGACTAAAGAAACTCCAGCTCTATTCAGTAGCATACCGCCTGCTCAGAGGTGATTTCTGCCTGACGTACAAGGCCATGTCCAATCAGGAACTGATGGACATGCTCCACCTCAAAAAATCCAAATCCATCAGAACCACGAGAGCTAAAGACTTAAACCTCGGCACAAGTATGAATAGGACATGCTGGAGGGATAGATTCATAACCCAGAGGCTTCCCATGCTCTGGAACAAGATCCCAGTTCATGTTAGGCAGAGCCCCTCACTGACTCTCTTCAAGAGAAATCTTGATGAGTGGATGGGAGATCGTAAGTTTACTCCAGGGGTCACATCTGTGTCACTACTAGACAGGGGCACAGTAAACTAATTCTATTATATAAGGGGACCTTCACTGTGTCACTACTAGACAGAGGCACAGTATTCTAAATCTATTCTGTGCATTTTTGTACCACTTCATGGGGTGGCAAAAGCCAGATCACTATGGCTAGGCTTACAAATGCCCCAGGGCAGATAGCCTAGTATTAAACTATGAAACTATGAAAATGAATATTTATAAAATCATGCACCTCTAGGAGTGTGTGACCTTAGAGTTAATGTATCTACAGGGTCCAGGACTATGAGGGCAGTGTGCGCTAACCTAGGTATGGTGGAGAGCAAAGCCACATAGTTTGAATGCAATGATGTGGCTACCAGTCATAATTTGATTAAATGACCTTTCACCCAGATGAGTAGCTGACAATAAAAGTGTTCCAATAGCTTAATTCTGATATATTGTAATTCTGTCATTCAGTCAATAATTTTATTCTTCCAAATGACATGTACACTAAATACTACTTGCAACATTCAGGGCAGTGAAGATGAATGTGCCAGAAAACTTTCCAGATCTGTAGTACCATTTACAAACTTCTAGTATGCATATTTACACTTTTTTTCCTCTAGTAAGCCTAATGCTTTGGTAGAAGTTTATACCAGTTTGGTAAGATCTAAGCTACAGTTTAGTTATACTTATTGATCTCCTAATACAAAATGTTTGTTTTTGTTTGTTTGTTTGTTTGTTTGTTTGTTTGTTTGTTTGTTTGTTTGTTTACCGGGTTGGTCCAGCTGGGCCAGAAGTGCCCATTTTCAGTGGAGTCCCAGGGGGAAAAGCTCCAGATATAAGACATTTCACATACAATACAGAATTTACATTAATAAAGAAATGAAATATTATTAAGCTTCAGAGAATATAGCTCACCTATCAATCAGTTAAAAGTTACAAAGGGGATGACTTATTACCATCAGCAAATAAATTCCATGCCCTTGATTCCTTGAGTTCATAGGTTAGTACTTGACTAGCTGCCCTTGTGCACCATTTTAAGCTTAGCTAGTTTCCCTTTTGATGCTTGAATTAACTTCTCCTTTTTGCTGTTATATTAGCCTTACCCATCCATGGCTGATAATTATATACTACCCGTAGTGAGAATATAGGAGGACAGGGGTGAACTTATAAATATATTTAAAGCTTCCTCATTTGAATATTTATTTGAAAGTTATATGTTACATAAGGTCCAGAAAAGGGAACCTCTGAGTATTATATTATGCTCGAACTAAAAAAGAAACAGATGCATAAGTTAGCTTTCTGAAACAGCTCATGATAGATGGTATAAGGTACTATCAGATATTAAAAATAGTTCTGACAATTAGTCTTTTTAAAAGAAATTGCACTTACATTAAGGTAGTAAATGATCGAGGTCCAAAGGCAAACTTTTTTGAGATTCCTTCTTACCTAAAGTTGAACTTTGAATTTTTTAACAATTGAAGTCCATCATGTCAATATAAGATTGTACCCAGCTTAATGTATCCTCAATCCTGAATTATGCCAAATCTTCAAACCATTCATTGCACAAGATAACACAAAATATTGTGTCATTATCCATACTGTGGACAGATGGTACTTTTACAGGTAGGGGTACCACTGTGTGCTATACTCACATAAGGCTTCTCCATGGTTCTTCAATCTCATCCAATACCACTGAGGCTCATTTCTCAGCTGATGATGTCAAGATCCTATCCATTGCATCTACTTCCAAGATTCAGAAAATTCTCTCTTTCTCTGGACATGCCACCTGGTATACACATTACCTCTCTGCCTTATTTCTACAGTAGTTTTAACCTTCTGATTATCCAATCCTTCAAGACAACATGCCACCCTTCATATGATTTTTTTTTGCATGCTGGTTCTTAGCACACTCCTTAATTTTCAATGGACATGAGTCTTTAGGAGCAGATGTTTGTGCCAGGAAAGCATGTGAACTGTACTTTTTAGTACAGCTGGGATATCAGTTGTATGGGAAACTGGAAATTTATCCCTGGTTTAACACCTATGTCTCTAATGTACACAGATAACCTGTAAATGGTTCATCTCCCAGGCCCATGCTTATACTTATCAAGGGTAGCAGAACTTGTCACAGATTTGGCATGCATGGTGAGGCTTATAAAGGCTCTTGTGGTCATTAACCTAGTAAATACTTATGAACCTATGAAGTACTGGTCCTTTGGTGTAACTTTGAGGTCCCTGAGTGGGAGCAGTATTCCTCTGACTTTTGCCCAACTCTAGTCAGAAATGCACTGTGTCAAACCCAAAACTGTGCCAAAAACAGCATTTTCCAGATATTTCAGCTGAAATTTTCTGCTTAACAGCCACTGCAATGTGCCTTTATATTACATGTTATTTCTCAATTAGGTTTAGTAGCAGTAAGTTAGATCAATAGTCACTTAGTGGTATCAGAGTGCACCAGTCACCAGGAAGAGAAAGGTTCTCTGTATGTATCTCTGAAGCTTTTATTTACAAGCATCTGCACTTCATATCATCAAAGCTTGATATACTAAAGAGACTTAGCAGCATGGATGGGACAGACACAGGAAAAAGAAAGGGAGAGAATGTAACATCCTCCCATCTAGAAAGACAGGATAAACACAAGAATACAAATGACATCCAACAGACTAGCCTAGCCTCATACAGTGGCCCACCAAAAATGTACCACTCTATAAGTTAAATGCTGAATCAGTTGTTCAGATTAGCAGGCTACAATACTCTGTGAAATACTTCCAATACAGTATGCCTCCTCTGATACAGAAGGACATCACATTTAAGTAGAAGACAACTAACACTTTTCAGAAACAAAAAAATGCATTTTCTTAAAGCAAAGCACCACAACATAAAGCCAAAGCTGAATGAACCACACATAACAAATATCTACATTTCAGTATTGCATCATTATACGAGAAATACCACTGAGAAGAAAATACTCAGTGTTTTTCATACAAGTACCCCCCCCCCCCCACAAGCACACACACACACACACACACACACACACACACACACACACACACACTTTTTTATTCCTGTTATAATACCCAGTAAGTTAAAAGCTTCCACCAATGGTAAGTTCTAATGTTCCATTACCCCTCCCTCTATACATATAAGACATCTAAAAAATATTTTTCACATTTTCCACATTACACAGTTTTATTTCTGGCTTGTAGAAACAACATTACTTCGCTGCAGTTGTCTAAGGAGAGACAACACAACCAGCCAAAGCATTCCTGATGTTTCTCTTGGATAGACAATCACAGAAGAGCTGGCCTTCAAGTTATTTTGTATTTCGCAAGCTATACAATGCTAATGGCATCATGCTATAGGTGAATGGCTGACAGAACAAGGTCTGTTAAACCCATGCTTGGCTTGAACTGACAACAGACACTTTATGATATGTAATGGTTATTCCACAAAAACCAAAATATTCAGACTTAAAAGACTGAAAGATATACTTTTACTCTGCAGAGGGATGCATTCCTAGCTCAGTAAACCACTTTCTGTAATACTGTTTTCTAGTGTGCTGTTTTATGTTCTATATTGCCAACTGTTTAATAACAATTATGGTTATAGTCTATCAAAACGGCAGTGGAACAGTGGAAAACTACCTACCTCATTATTCATACTGAATAATTATAACATAGTTATATAATGAGTACACCAGTAAAAGTATGCCTGTTGATTTGGACTTGAAAAACATGGTAGTCAGCAGGTTGCATGAGAATTTTGAATTAAAAACACAAATGCTGTTTTCCTCTGAAACCTTCAAGCAAATTGCTTTAAAGCACTTCACAGCTAGCCCAATCCCTGTGCCTTCCACATTTATGGACGTTTTGTGTTAGTCTGATACTTATATATGAAATAACACAGTAGACGTTAACTATATCTGTGAATCATATCACTAAGATGAGCTTTCTTAGGAAGAGTCTGTGTAGAATTAGGGCTGATTCTCATATGAAATTAAGCAGACTTTCTGCATGCAACTATGTAACATTTTAGAAGACTATTTGCCAATATGCTAATGTCTGGAATTAATTTGATGATAAAGAATTAGTCATTTCAGGTACTGTGAGACTACACTGGCTGGGTAGTGCTTTTCATCACAAAAGGTATACCTGATGAGTTTAGAGTTCTGAGAATGAATGCACGGTACAGAGATATTTGTTAAAACAGTGGGTCACAACCTTTCTGTTATCAAGGCAGGCTTATAACAAATGATGTTTGGATGCTGTACCTGTGTGACACCCAAGTCTCCTTATATCTTATTGAATGTCATGATGATGAAAAGTACAACAGAATATACCATATAGGACACTTTGCATAGTTAGGAGCACCTTAAGAACATTTGATCTGAACTAGTCCTACCCCCATACTCTTGAAGGCAGACCAGAAGATTTTCTGTAGTGCCCCAACTTTGTTGGAGATTTGTGTACTTTGCTGGAGCAAGCAATTGAATCAGCCAGGGGTTCTGTAAGCAGGTAGGCTTCCAGAAGACATGAGTTTTAAGATGTTCTGAGATGCATTTTAGAACTTTTTCTTCAAACTAGGCAGGCCAGAAGATTTGCTGGAGATGCTGATTTATTTTGCTAGAAATAGTTGAATTAGGCTTGGGGATCTGGTGGCCACTACACCCCCCCCCAAAAAAAAAGAAAAAATGGGCTTTAGACACTCAGTAGTGCATTTAGAACATTTTTTCTTAACCAACTACATCCCTCTTAGACCATTCCTATTCCAAAATGCAAATCCAAGAACTGTTATATAGTTATCATAGATGGCAGGTTGGTGCAAAAACTAAAGTGTTTTGTAATGAAAATGTAGCTGTTTATCTTTAAATTGTTTGCATTAATGTTTCAACTGTTCTGAAGCATACAATTATTTCTTTAAAATAGTTATGATCAATGTATTGTTTTGGGGCACAGTGCTGTCAAGCACCCCCACCCCGGAAATATAGAGCATATTTGAAAGCACTGGGGATGATGCTGTTGGTTCAGTGATTGCTGGGTTATGTCTGAAAGGAGTTCCTCTAGATATGATAACCAAGCCAGTTAAGATATAAATTAAACCATCAACAGCCAATACAGTTACAGCAACAATGAAAAATATTAAACAGTACCAAGCTTCAGTCTTGTTCACAGCCCTTTAGAGACACAGCTTTTATTACTAAATGTAAAAAGGTTTACAAATCCCTTCACAAATGTACTACAACTCCCATTTTCTAAATAACACTCCAAAGAGGCAGAGGGTAGAGAATCATACCCATGACATGAATTCTGCAAATGGTGCACACCTGTCACATTCCATCTCCCAGACATATGTAGCACTGCATTCTGCTTTTGTCTGACACACAACCAAAATTCTTCATCATTGTCTGAATCAGCCATTACCCAGAACAGTGCTAAACATCAGGCAGGCCTTGCACTGAAATATACATGTGAATTTGACCTCAGACCTCAGGCTCAAACTCGCATGCTGTCGTGTTCGAATGTGATGCTGTCAGACTGGACTATCTGCAGTGAGTAGTGCATTAGTAAATGGTAACAATAAAAGGGCAAAATAAACAGAAGACACTACTTTCATTTTTGTTTGCTTTACCTCAGCACTTTGGAGATGGCACTACACCACCTCAGGGTACAGTGGAAGCCAGGTTGGAAACCCCTCTGTTAAAGTAAAGGAATTCCAGCACAGTTTTGTACTTGACAGCAAGAGCAGGCTTAAATGTGTATTTTGGTTGAAACTGCTTTTTCATTATATAACTAAAGCATACATTTTATATTATCTGTTTATCTATTATTTTCATTACTTAAAATATGTTCTTTTAATAAAAAATATTTTTTGAGGCCCTGACTGAAGCAGCTTAGTAAGTGTGAATGACAGAACACTACTGGTAATTTTAAATAAAACTGTTAAATGGCAAAAAGTGTGCCAGTAAATCGAACAAAATAAAGAGCTACCAGAGTCCTTATGGAAACAAAACATGAGGTGCAGACTAGGACATGTACCTGCTGTGTTTATACTACCCTGCCCACCTTCTGAATGACTGAATATAAAATGTGTAGTGTACCTGGTCATACTAGATCACAGATCTATGGTCTCAGTATTTGAGACTGGTGACTTGTTTCCCTCTTACTTAGCCTGCTGATCAGGTAAACATATAGATCAAATACCTTACTTGTCTCTTGCTGGCATATTGTACTTTAAGGCTATCATACTGTTGGAGGGCTAAAGGCTAAAACCGTAAATGGATTTGTTACACTATTACACAAAACCAAAATCGCCACCCCCAATTTAATAGAATGAACTCTAAGAAAGAATATCTCCTGACTCTGAATTCAGGCAGATTTTAAGTAACGTCTTTCTCATTTCCTTCTTAAAAGTGAAAGTGCAACATAATAATCCAAGATTATCCATTATACACACTTCAAAGAAACATTAAAATTCATTTATCATAGATCTTACTATAATGCCAAAAATAAAAACTCCATCTTACAGGAAGCAATGTCCCCTACTTTTGCTGTAAGCATTAATGAGAAATTTGTTTATAATAACATGTTAAAAGGTAAACAGCTCTACTACCCTAGTGTCTGTGTCTGTTGTCAGGGAAAATAATAAATGTAATAAGAACACAGATATTTCTACATTTTCTCTCATATCTATAATGTTATAATAATTTTCTTTGTATTAATTGTTTCCTCATTTAAAGCTCTGTAGGACTTGTTGATGTAATACATGAGTATAAAGATAATCTGTCCATTTTCAGCAATACAGATTATTATGTAATTGTGACGCTCACTGATAGCCAGACAAGTTCAACATTATGTATTACAGTAGATTATTTCTCTTAACTTGTCTATGAAAATGACTCCTAAAATACATAGTCAAAATAGTTTTCATACAATTAACAATTTCAGTCATTTTTCTTGCCATCTAATGATTAATCTCAGTCAACAGCATTCAGACAAATTATACCAAACACTTCCTAAATCATGGTGGTAAACTGCTTAGTTGTGAAAAAAATGTTTATTTTTATACTATGCTGAGATAGGATGATTCTCACTAAATGCAGCTACATTTATAGACTTATTTAGATTATACTGTACTGTTCTAATTCTTTTATCATTTTCAGATAAAATTTCTAAGAGCTACATATTATGGAAAGAAAGAACATCTAGTCAAACAAGACGATTGTGCCATCAATTTATAAAAGAAACTGCATCACAGCCCTTTTACTGCAAAACAGTCTTCTTCTTGATTATGAAGTGTTGGGAAACATTTGTATGTCAAGAAATTAAAAAAGCTGTCATAGTTCTTGAAAGTAGGTAACATATCTTATGTTATACAAATGTATCCATTTTACTGTGATAGGAAGATAAAAGTGACGCAAAAGTTTCCCTAATAACTAAAACTATTTCATAGCATTGTTTCCTCCACTGGAGTACAATTTAATTGAGGAAGCCATTTAAGCAGTGCAAGTACATAAACAAATTAACACTGGAAAGAAAAAATATTTTTTTTCAGGGAAATAGCATTGGTATTCTCTTATTAGGTGATTCATTTATTGCAAGTCATTTTATGTAAATTAAATTTCTCAGCATGCAAAATACCACTTAAAAATGACAGTGTTAAAAAAAATCATGCATATATATGTTTACAAACACACACACACACACATGCGTGTGTATGTATGTATGTGTGTGTGTGTATATATATATATATATATATATATATATATATATATATACATATATATATATATATATATATATATATATATATATATATATACATACACACATATATATATATATATATATATATATATATATATATATATATATATATATATATAGACCCCTAACCGGAAAAAGCCGAAAGAAGAAGAAGATTTTATATATATATATATATATATATATATATATATATATATATATATATATATATAATAAGAATTAAGACAGGGGTTCAGTTTAAAGCATTATAGAAATCCCTGGACCTCATATATTAGATGTAGAAATGTGGATTTATAATTAAAAAAATAAATTGACACACCAAATTCTGCCAGTTCTAGGCAAAATCTGTAACAAAGAATAATGGGTAACTGTGCTACCGTTTAAGTAAAAGCGTAGACAATGTGCTGCCTGGTTGACTTCTAGGAATGCTGATAATAGTTTTGTACAAGAGCACCAATGGAGAATTACTTTATTAGAGTATAACATACAGACAGAACTATGCTACAAGAAAGCTTGAGAATCAAGGGCAAAGATCAACGGATAACTCATTCAAAGCAGATGTTTAAAAAGAAAAAAAAATCTTCACGAGGGAGAGAAAAAAGGAGTCCTTGTTTCTGTGCACTTGGATTAGGACTTTGTGAGAGTGAGAGAATAATTCTAAATATAGCAGCTTAAATTTAGTGCACGGAAATGTGAAGTAGTGTATCTGGGAAACTAACACCCACTAGAAAGACACACAGTGGAAATGAAACTAGTAACAAAAATAATAAGGATTAGTGGTGCTAATATCAGAAAAATCTAAGATTTAGGCAAACAATGTGAGAAAGTAACAAGACACTAAATGTACTTAAATGCAGAGGAAGTGACACCATTGGTGTACATTGGTACAGACAGTAAGATACCAGCTGTCATACTGTGTGCATTCATTGTGCTATGGAGTCACCAATAAAATCTTTCTGGACTGACACACCTGAGACTAAAATAAAATAATGGTATATGCATATTCTTAAAAAAACGATGATGGAGAACATGTCATAAATATTTAAGCACCTTACATGGAACAGCATTGATCATGATGGCAGTATATTAAAAGAAAGAGAAAGAAAATGTCAGAGAATTATAACAAAAATAGAGCATGCTGTGAAAATAGATCCTGAGTAATTCAAGAAAAATCTAAGGAAATATTTTTCACAGTGAGACTGAAGGCTAAATGAATCAACTTTTCTGAATGGTCTGTGAGGTCAAAATGGTGAAGGAATTCAAGGAGGCAAGGCACAGAAATGTAGAGTCAAAAAGAAAGTTTCATCTTAAGGTCAACCTGTAGCTTACTGAGTCACTAGGAGCATGGACAGACTAATAAGGTATGTCAACCTCAGAAAACATGCTTCACCAAACCAGCCTTCATGACTGCAGAACAGTAAAAATCAGATATCGAAGCATGCTAGGGAAAAAACACTGGAAGACACACGTACATATCACGTAGAAAATAACCCCTCCACATCAGCTGTTTTACTACTAAGTCTGAGGTTGCTGCAAGTGAAGGAGAATTAATAAATGAAGTAAATTGTATTTAAACTGAACACACACACACACACACACACACACACACACACACACACACACACACACACACACCATATATGCGAAGGCACATTGCCAAATGGGCGGGTCCTCGAATCATTGAGACAAATTATTTTACGCCGACATCCTTAAACGTCGTAAAAATATCGACATTCGACATTCCCGATCGCTCCACTACCAAAATGAGTGCTACAATGGGTCAAAATTGGGGGCGAGGTTTTGTACTGTCTTCGACACTTCAGGTTTTGCAGTTTTCGAATTTCGCGGTTTGCAGTTCGCAGCAGCGTTGTAGATTTGACCGTCGAACATATGAATGTATACCATATATATATATATATATATATATATATATATATATATATATATATATATATATAATGATTTATTTAACATTTTGCTAGTGAATGGGGTTTCAAAAGACAGTAATAATACTGCAGTACTGCAGCGATAAGGGTAGGACTAACAGAGGTGTGTGCTGCTAAAGGCTACAGTTTTAATATATGTATATATATATATATGTATATATATATATATATATATATATATATATATATATATATGTTATACACAAGTGATGTACCAGGGCAGAAATGAAATAAAATATGCACTGTATATTTGTCCTCTGTGCACACTGCTAGTCCTGAAATAATGTAAACAGCAAACTGCACCTCAATAAAGCAAATTCTGGTCATAGATACCCATTGCAGGTAAAAAAGAATGTTGAACTCTGTGTTCGTCTGCTTTGTTAAATTGCCATTTTTGAGATGCTGTCAATTTATCAATTATTATTTCTTTGACTGCTGTTAGATCAGATAAATGTTATCTTCCCTTGTCTCAGCTGTTGTACAACCTTGGAATAGGGAAAATGGGTGGTGGGGTGGGGGGCTTGCCTTCACATCATGCGGTGCTGGAAGGCTTGTCCCAGGCAAAAAAAATGTTTTCTAGTATTGCTGAATGGTGTTTTGGCAGAATTTTTTTTTCAATATATCAGCAGTCAAAGAAACTTTGTTGCTAGATCAACACAAATCTCCAGTTTTCTCCCTTTTGTAACTTTTTCCATTAGTCAAAGTAGCTTTTCCAGCTGTTTTCCAATGATGTAGGTAACTTCTCCAGCTCACTTTGAGAATTTTTGAAGGGAGGTTTCACTTGAAAGAACTGACCAAGCCTGACTTATGCTTCCCAAAGGGGCTGATGCCCTGAAACCTTCTCCTCTGAAGTGGACTGGGAAAGTACAACATGGTTCAATATGAATAGGCTTATAGTGATTCTCTGCTCCCCGAAAGAGATTAAGAAGCACTGGCTACCAAGATGAACCTGATGACAATGACCTCCCTAATTGAAACTGTGCATACATATGATTTGGATTTCCATGTATAAAGGAGCAACAGCAGATATTCCATTTAACTTGAAGAGTGAACTGGTATAACCTACAGCACTGGTTATTCACCCACAGTGACTCACACTACTATGTCAACTATAGTTGTACTACACTGTAACTAGTTTATTATGTGTGTACCAAGTGTGTGTACATAAGCTGTTTATATTCACCAATACTACTACATCAGCTATAGCTGAACTACATGGTAATTATTTATTTTATTTATTTTATTTATTGCAGTTGGTTTACCAGGATAGTCCATTTGGCCTTGAAGAACCCGTTTTCAATGGAGTCCTGGGGAGAAAAGCTCCAAAACAGAAAATAGATATACATTAACATTTGATAGTAATTTTTAGATACATTGAACTAGCAAAACATAATGACAGCATGATGTAACAATAAAAGCATTGGTACAATCAATTGAAGGAACAGAATACAAAAACATAAATGCAGTTTAATGAACACACATAGAAGGTGAATAAGGTAGATTATGGTATTTAAGGGCATTTAGTAGAGTTGGTTATGAGGGGTGGGAGCAAGAGCATTCCCACTGAGACGCTAGATGTAAGAAAAGTGACTTCTTGAAGGTAGAGTGGTTAGAGGTAATGCGGATGTTAGGTGGTAGTTTTATTAAGTATGTATCAAGTGTTTCTGTATATTCTAAATGTACTACTGTTATATTTTTTTTCTTCCATTTGTGGTGTAGATACTCAAAATATGTGCCTTGTGATGTAATATATATATATATATATATATATATATATATATATATATATATATATATATATCCTATTTGTGTTTAATGTGGAGCTTTTTCTCCCTAGGCCTCCACTGAAAATGGGCTCTGTTTGACCCTGTGGGCTTTCCCAGTAAACAAATATCAATAAATAAATAAATAGACGTACAATGAGTTTCCTAATCTTTGATAGCTACTTAGTAAGTATAGCTCACCTCTGTCCATATTACACTACTGTGAGGCTTCTATCCCTTCACTGGACAGTGAGTAGGCAGAGTTTGCTGCATCACCACTCAGTAACACATAGGAGGGGCTACTGATATCTATTTAACAAAATAAAAGCTTAACATTGGTTACATGGTGGTGAGGGGTGCAGTTCCTTTTGTTGAAGGAGACTAAACAAACAAATAAGCATAGCTTGCCTCGCAGGAATAGACTCTGGCATGCATCCACTTGACGGTATATGAGTGGGTACCTCCCAGGAATACACTGTGGCATGCACCTACTTGACAGGATATGAATGGGTACAGCCCATCCATCTTTGGATGAGAAACCGGAAATTCATCCCTGGTTTGGCACCTATGTCTCTAAAGGACACAGGTAACCTGTAAATGGTTAATCTCCCAGGCCCATGCTTACACTTATCAAAGGGTATCAGAACTCGCCAGAGATTTGGGATTCATGGCTAGGCTTAAAACGGCCCTTGTGGTCACTAGCCTAGTAAACACCTATGAACCTATAAAGAATGATCTGCCTACTTCTGATCCCAGCCTTTACTTTTAATGAAGACTGTATAGGTTTAGTCCCTTCGTCTCTCTCACTCTCTATATGAGGCTAGTGCAGGATCTGAAAGGCAGAACATAGATGATGTGAACTTCTTTCTTCTCTTAAGGGAAACTAAATTTCCACCTTCACAAATGCACACATGCGCGCGCGTGCGCGCACACACACACACACACACACACACACACACACACACACACACACACACAAACTCATGTAGGGTTAGCATTATTCTTGCATCCCATGCTGTTATCTGTCTCGGTACAGGATGTTTCTACAACTGCTGGCTTGCTGGAAGTATCACCAGCCTTGAAACTGTCACAGTAGGCTTGATTGTGTTTGTGTCTTTCGGCTTTTCCCGGTTAGGGGTCACCACAGCGGAACTCCGGTCCACCAGTGATTGGCAGTAGATTTTTACGTGCAGAGTTGCCAGCCCTGACGCACAACCTTCCACGAAGGTACGCCCATTCACGAAGTCTCCACACAGAAGACATAGTTACAGATGTGAACAGGAAACAACCTCATTCATAATATAGATACTGATTTCCTTCAGGCCATCTCCATGAACAGAAGATATATCACTTTAGAAAGAGACAGAGCATTCCTCATACTAGTGTTAGAGTGTCATTTAATTTGTGAGGCTCCTGTCACAACTAATAGTGGCCCTCAACATGAATAATAGACTTATGGCATTCATTGTAGTAACAGATAAGGACTTACCCAGGATGATACCTGCATTGTCAGTGGTGTGTAGGGTAAAATTAATGGATGCAGATTTGCCAGCATAGTTATCAGGAAGAAAGAGCCAAGTAGGGTTAATAATGTTAGAGACACTCAGTAATGTTCATAGAATATGGCTATCGGTAGCAGAATTATACAAGTCATGAGGATCTTCTGCGTCACTATTCTTTAACAAGAATGATTGTTTTCTGTTGATATGCTGACAATCTAAACGTGTTAACTAGTTTGTACAATTAGAAATAAGTGCCTATATTTTATGGAAGAACGGCTTGGATATTTGTTGGGGGTATTTATTTATTTTAATTTATTTTACATCTGTTTACAGGGAATGTCCGACTGGGCCAGGAGCTCATTTTCAGCAGAGGCCTGGGGAGAAAAGTTAAATTACACTAAAACTGTTTAGAGTGACAAGTATTAACTAACATGATATAATATATATAAGGTTTCAATAGAAAGGTAAACAACTGAGCAAAAAGGAAATAGAGACAAAGACAAAGATAGTACAACATGTCTATAAGAACAGAGAGGAAGAAATATAAAAGAATGCTATTCAATATGCAATAACATATATATATCACAAATATAAAATAAACAAAGAAAAAAGCACACTATCAATACCATGGCAGACAATAGTTTCAATTCTAAGAAACTAATTGCATCATCAGTTAGTATGGTGGTATTTCAGGATTATGTAAGGTAGATAACGACTGCTATTTGGAGAAGGACGAGAAAGAATTAGGGTGAAGAGAAAGAGAGAAGAATGGAAGTTAAGTATACTAAGGTTTAGTAAGCTGAAGGTGAGTAATGAGACCTAAAAGAGAAATTTGGAGGTAGTTACGAGAAAGTAATGAAGGGTCATCCTGGAGTATTACAGGAGCATAGCCATTTGTTGGAAAGGTGAACCCTGAGAAGTGTTTTGAAACTGGAGCTGTTGGATGTGGTACATATGTGTTGAGGTATTGAATTCCATTTTTTGGATGTCTGATTGGAGAAGTGAAAATCCCCAAAGCTATAAATGGACTTGATGACTTTTAGAAGTAGTTTGTCATAGGATCTCAAGAGTTCTGGAGTTGGTGTAGGGTTGAATTAAGTTTTTGAGTGCAGGGCAGTTGTTGGGTTGATAAACGATGGAGTGGGCAGTAGTTAGTTGGTTCAAGGATAGTAGATTGGGTAATTCTATCCATTTTAGTATGCATAGGGTAGAGCAGTGGTGTGATCTGTGAGGATGGTTTACCTCATTATATACATTATTAACAATCTATTATTTATTGACTGAAGAAAGTATTGTGGAGCTTGTTGTTGGACAGAAATTCAACAAATTAAAATATGTATTTGTTTACTTATTTATTATTTGCCATGCTTTGTTGATCAGGTTAGCCACTATAAGGCAAAACACATTTTTAACAAAAGCACATTGAGGCAAAGAGTATAAAGAATTATAATGAGCAGGAACACACAAGGATGACAGTTGTCCATATTAGTAAACAGTTTATATAGCTCTCTGTAACTTCTGTGTTTGAAGCATGTTACAGTTATACAAAAATTTTGCATAACATCTGATGCAAGAGGCAAAGTCAAGGAAAGGTGCAGAATATCACCGCTCTAGAGTACATCATTGTAATTTAAGAAATTATATTAATGAGCCCAGGGCAACATATTTCTATAAAAGACATTAAAGCAACACATTTAATTTGTGTAGCTTGCAAAATAGACCGTTGTATGTTTTATTTATGTTATAGCTGGTCCCATTTTGCACACAGGGGGAAAAACCTCCTTTGGTTGTCTGTTGCCAGTCACCCTCATATACTTCAAACCTCACCCTGTAGCTATAATAGCCAAAAGCTACATCAATGACACCATAAGGATAACATATCCTCATCACATTGTTGGCAGGAAGGCAAAGTTATTTGTTTCTTAATAGTACTTTGGTAAGTACAGACTTACAACTATGTAAGAGCTATCGGGGATCAGTTGTGGAAGAGTACAGAAATTGTATGAAATGCTTTGATAGATTTAAAACATTGTAGAACCAGAAAGAAATGTGTCTTCCATTTACAACATTCGTCCGTTGTTAAAAAGATGCCAAAGGGTATACCTTATAATCAAAAATTGCCCATGAGCTATGTCAACTGCTCCATGGAAATACAGTGTTGTTTACAAAAGACAAGCAAGTGGTTTTGCGTACAGGCCCCAAGAAGACTGAAGGAAGAATCGGTGAGAGACAGAAGCACAAGCAGGATTATTTCCGAAGGGTAGAGCGACACATTTATATTAAAAAGAGGGCTGCCCTTCTGCCCCTCCAGCATATTTTATTTTAACATAACATGCGTTGACGTAAATACAACAGGTATGAAAAATCGGTCAGTAAGCATCCAGTGTTTGTCACACATAGTTTCAAAAGTGGAATGTACATTAATCACCACAGCTCTTGACGCCGGGTGTCAAGCTGTTGCTTCAGGCTGTTTTTGAGAAAGTTATTGCGCCTAATTTCGGTGCATTAAGGTAGACGCACACACGGTCACACGCGCACACACACTCGCTCTCTTTCTTTCTCTCTCACTTTCCAACTCGTCATATCTTAACCACAGGCGCAACCCCAGTGATTAAAGAGTGATTTCCCTCTGAATGGGACAGCCGAGTGGGACACAAAAACCGGCACAGGGAACCGCTTCACTTCTAAACGTGTACTGTTCGGCGGAAAAGTAAAGGAAAGAGCAACGGGAGACACTGAGCAAAGACGAAAAAAATTAAAAAGGGAGAAAAGGAAGGAAATAGCTATGAAAATGAACAGAAAGCAGCAGGTCTGAAAACAAAAAGTGATCATGTGCCAAGTGTTTTAGTGGAAGATTTCTTTGTTGCGTACTTGGGGATCCCTTTGGACAGTTGATGCGTGTGGCTTTTTAGCAGGAGCGTCCTAAGATCCACATGGTCCCAGCAGCGTGAGAGCTTCCAGTGTTTGCCAGAAGAGCGTCCACCGCCCGCCCACATCCTCACCTACCTCGCCAAAACCACAAGGAAGGTTCGTCTGCTTTTCCTGTACCTTTGTTGGGGGGTTACTTTGTCACACTACTGATTGGTGCTGTTGTGGTGCCATACAGCACTTGGGCCGGTGCCGATGCAGGGTTGTTGTATGTGAGGTAAATAATGACCGTACTTAAAGCTCATTATTCATATGAGGCATGGGGCAGCGCACTTGTCGGGCTAAAAAGTTTTACAGCCCTGATGGAAAATCAGACTTGATTCCGAGTTTATTTAGTTATCTGTCAGGTTGAGGGACAGTAATCAGAGTCGAGATGTGTACGATCCCTTTACTGATCACATTTTGTGTGAAGATCGGATTCTCTCCCTCAGAGCCTGTCATTTTAAACTTTCTTTATTGCTCCAGTCATGGCCCAAGGCACAATGAGGTCGGGCTTCTTATTTTTTTTTATTTTTTGGTGTGTGTGTGTTGGGGGGCGGGGGGGCGCGGAGTCTTGTTTGTTGACTAAGTCTTAGCAGGTCATGAGTACAGTTCCAGTCTGTAAACCCAGTTTGTTTTTAACTGTTCCTGAAGCGCCAGGTGACTGCTGGTAGGAAGGCCGTTTCCTTGAACCTGACCCAGGTGCTCGTATCTAAGGAAGAGCCGGAACGTTGATTATTCTGCAGCTTTAAATTCCTAAGTCAGTTTCGTGAACTAGCTGAGGTACACAAACACGCGGTCGGAGTAGTGTTATTAAAGACAAATACAGATCATTTCCCAAGTACGATTCCTAATGTTACAACAAAGGTCTGGGAACCAGTGACCAGAGGTACGGTGTAAGCTTGTCAACACGTGTGGGTGATAGATAAACTGCAATACCACCCCCCCCCCCGGAAAAAAACTCCTTTATTGTGATTCGGAGTTTTCATTTTAACTCTCTCAAAGTATATTTTAAAGTCGGATTGCAACTTATTTATTATCTACTTTTTGTTAGTTCTACAGCCACCCCCTTCCCTCATTCTTTTTTTTAGCCTTCTAAGTTGAAGATGGGTTATTAAAGCAAAACCACCACACTGATGTGCGTGTCCCTCCCACTTTAAATCCTTTTGTTGATCAAGTGTTTGACAAGACAGTGTTGTTGCATTACAGTCCTAGAGTATCTGTAATTTTATTTTCTCTTAACATTTCTTACTTACCGCTTTGCAGTGTTTTGATTTGTCATTCACTACCAGCGTGGTAGTAGCTTTAAATTTTAGTTAAAAAAGTTTTGTTTACTGTACTGCACAACATACTTTAATATGAAAGCTAACGCTCCCTCTGTAGTTATCACTGAGTAATTTAACTGCGTGTGTATTAAATTAATTTCTGCTTTGATTAATAAAAGCCTGTTATCTGTCAGTTTGCAAAGCAGTTTACATAGGGACATCAGGTGTTTCAGGGAAGATATCGAGTTTGAGTAATAGTGTTAATATTTACAATAGAAAATGGAGAAACATCTAAGCCAAAATAAATACATAAATAACAAATCGAGAGTAGTTTTATTTTGCTATGGCGTGGTTATGAATTTTTAAATATCTTGCATTTTATATTTCCCTGACTTTTTTTTTTTTTTTTTGTATTGTCAGGCTTTTAGTCCCACTGTTATGTATATTGTGTATGTTTCCAACCCTAGTTTTCTCAATTTTTCTTTCATCAGAAATACACATTTTAGTATAGAGGTAGATGTAACACAGTGTATAGAAACATGTATTCTATAATTATGTTTACTGTTTAAAAATGTTTTCTAATAGAAAAATAATGATACAGAGTAAAACAGAAAATTATTGGCGACTGGGGCCACAGAAAATTTTAAGCAGTATACTGTATTTGATGCATAGCATTTAACCTTTCATTAATTATGTTTTTATTTTAAAATAAAGCTATATTCCTGATAGGCCTTCCAGAGCATTTTGAATTAATTACTTTTATGCCAGCAGTAACATGTATGTCAGTGTATATGCATGCGCATGTGTTTACAGATCTAAAGAAGAAAAAAGATAAATATAATCCTAAAACACCTGGTTAAGGTACTAGTACAGATGGTGAATCATCATAATATTTATAGAGATTTGACTGTCTCTATCAACTTTTCTTGGCACCAGTAAGCTTATGAAAGCAAAACAAGTAGAAAATTATTACAGCAGGTTAAGGCATTGAATGAGTCTGGCTAGTTCTGGCAAGTGCTGGAACTAAAGTGGGGATCAGAATGACAAGTTAAAATATAAAAATCAAAGCAGGTATAATTTAAAGAATGTACATCTCTTAGCAGTGCTAACCTTCATTTGAAGGTGCTCGTGTCTGCTTTGACTACATGGTATCCTGTTAGGCGTATGTAGTGAAGTGTTCCCATCAGAGTGAATATGAGATGCCTAGAATGTGTGCTTTTCTTATGGATTTCTCACTATACAGTGCAAAGTGAGGCTTCACTTTGGTGGCTTTGTATTTTTAATGAATCCTTTACAAAACTTTTGTTGCAGATGTCTGCATGGACTGTTGAAGCCTTTTGAGATAGGAATGCATATTGTTGCAATATTAGACACATTTGAATTAATGCCTCTTTCTGTAGCTGAAAGGCTAAGGAAGATTTCATTGATTATTTTTGGTTTGATTATTTGTACATGTTATGATACAAATTCCCTTATTGTGGGGTCAAAAGGGACAGTCGTGTGTGTGGATGGGGAGATTTACAGCTTCAAGTCATTGACTAGTTAGAATGTTTGTTTATTATGCCTTGAAAACTCTGTTTTAAATTGGTCAAGTTTGATTTTTGATGTTTTCTACTTTTGGCATAGCACTGAAAGAACTAATTTGTCTTTGTCATCTTAAGCTGGGAAACTTAATGTATAGATTGCACTTTATGCTCAGAGCTGTAATATCTAATAATGAAAAGGACAGATTGCTTATCGTTTCTGAATGACTACCTCTCCAGCAAATGCTAAGTAATTATAAGGCTGGGAAGGAAAGAGTAGTGCTGTTGGTAATGGATTGAGGTTTGCTTTCATATCCAGGATTCCTGAAGCTGAGGTCAGGAAGGTCAGCGGAGCTGCACTCTACTCGAAAGAAGTTTCTTTGAGTTATTTTGGTCGCACACAGACTTGTTTGAAATTAACTTTTTTTTTTATTTTTTAAACAACGTTCACCAGCCTTAAAAGAGAAATTATTTCCTTTACTGTGAACTGATAACTGATAAATATTTTAATTGACAATTTCTGAGTCTTGTTAGCCATTTATTGCTTTGTCTATGAGGAACGTTGAGGCGTGATGATACCTTTTTGTGTGTGTGTGTGTGTGTGTGTGTGTGTGTGTGTGTGTGTGTGTGTGTGTGTGTGTGCGCGCGCGTGTGTTTGTTGATGTTTTCACCCTTTTTAGAGATTTGGTATAACAAATTAGCGGATTACTGTTCCTACCCCTTTTTATGTAATTTTAGTCACATATGCTAAACTGCAACTGTAAATAGTTACCTTCTTTTTACATTGCAGCAGTTTCACAGCTGTTCACTTAAAAATGCTGGATAGTATTTTTAATAGATGTAACGAGCATTACTTTTTTTGCTTTACAAGTGTGTTGCATGGATTTAAGTATTTATTTTCCCATTTCCAGTATTATGGCAATCTTAAAGATTTTCTGTGTAAACGTAACATAATTCAAAGGATTTATTTGTGAAACGAAGTCTGGAGTTTTACATTGCTGTTCTTTTTAATGACTACCCAAAAATAAAATTCTAATTTCCTTTAGGCTTTTAAGTTTTCTCAGATGTTGTCCAGAGAGAAATAAATCTTTTTATATACTGGATTTTCTGATTTTATGGTAAATATTTAGTTTTACAAATACAAGTAAGACACAGTAGTATCATAATTTCAGATCATTTGTCGTATGACTTGCAGTTAACAAAAAATGCTTGAATCTTATTTTATCTGAAAACAGAAAATGAAATTATATTAAGTGCAGAAAAACACTTTTTTAATTCATAATATAAACAAAATCATTATGTTGATTACTTTTCTGCAGAGTTGGATAGAAATGTGCTTCTAAAATATAGTGGATTTTTTCTTGATTTAATATTTTAGTTAGTATGTGCTGTAGCTTTTGGTAGCTTTGTAATTTGTGTGTACACTTCTATTCAAATTTAATTATAGTTGTAGCAGAGTGGTTTAAATCTGTGTTTTCTAGTTTTGAAAGCATGACATAGTCCAATATATTTTTTGTTTATTGTTACTACTATGAGCAAAATTAATTTGCATCTGTAGTAGAGTTGCTCTGTTTTAAATTGACTATGGTTAAGAACACGTGATTATTCCTGGAGTAATACCGTTTTCCTGATTTGTACACAAGTGTCTGCAAGGCTTCTACATATTTGTATCTATACTAGATGTAGTGCATAATTCAAGACCTGGGTCTCTGGGTAAAATTGCTAACCAATTCCAGCGAGCATGTAACAAAGTTGTGACTTAGCTAGAGGTTGCATTACTAGGTGCAAGAGTGTTTAGGTTTTGGTTCTTAAGCATTCATTTCTCATAGGTTGATGTTGAAAAGCAAAATTTAATAGGGGTGTGTCTGTGTGTGTGTGTGTGTGTGTACATAATATATAATGCATGTACGCATAATTTTAACATGCACACAAGTACTTGGGTCAGAAGGTGATAAAGAGGGTAGGTTTCTGAGCACACACACGCTTAAATGCAGTAACTAGTTTTCTGTGTACTTGTTAGTTTGGAAAAATTTGGTAATTCTTTAGTGCAGTTTCATTTACATTTTTTTTGGTCCAAAAATAGTTTGCAAATCTAACAAATACAATATATATATTTTTGATAGTCTTTAGAAAAGTGGTGGCTGGTGTTTACAGCAGATCAACTTCATAAAGTAAAAATAATTAAGAAGAATAAATGTCTGGCTCTCAACATTTACCACACAGTGTGTGTAATCTGGTCTGATAAATGCCAAATTCACCAGTTGTCATATTTAATAAACAGCAAAAAATGTTGCCTGATCTCTTACGATTTGTCATTGGGCTACTTTGCCCGTAAGGTATTTGACAGCTTACAATATATTCCATGCATTGCTCAGTTTTGAGTATTAATTTGCATTAAAGGATTTGCTTCCATGTTTGTTGATTTTTATTTGCAAAAAAAGAAGTTGAGAATTTGTCCTCTGCTTTATAGAGCAGGAGTTTAAGGTGCGAGTTTTGGCAAAAGCACAGACTTGTTCCTTAGTAAGGAATGGATCATTATAGCTGATGCAATTATTTTAAAGTAGAAATGTTTTTGAGTTATTAATGTAAAAATATGTTGAAGTGTATCCTTCTGGACCAGTTTCTACCTCTGGATATCCATTTTAGTTTCCAGGATAATTACTTTTCTTTTTAAATTGTATGTATCTCGAGGAGTACCTTGTGAGTAGCTAAAACTAGACAGATCTTTACAAGCAGAGAAAAATAAAAGTTAAAACTTTGACCCCCCCACACACACACGCTGATTTCAGCTAATATTGATTTTAGAAAGTGAAGACTATAAAACTGCTTTCTTTTTAACTGTGTGTTTGTGTGCATTTATTTAAGCAAGAGTAAGTGAACTTGATATTTGGATTAATGTAGATTAGAATTTTCTTTTAAAATAGACAGTGTCTTACATAAATCTCTTATTACAGGATTTGTTAGTGCTTTGTCACAAGGAAGCAAAAATGTATGTAGCCTGTATTAAAATACAGTTTGCTTCAAGTAGAATTTCTTTTTGTTTCTTTTTTTTGTGTTTTGATATTATTTTATCTGAACCAAAGATTAGTTCCTAGTTATTATTTTTTTTTTTCCAAACTTATTTTCTCCTTTTCACTTGAGGCTTGGACAAGTTCATCCAACTGAGTGGTTTTAAATTTTGTAAGTTGGTACTCGGTTTTATTTCAGGATTTGCTTTAAAACAATGAAACATTGCTTTACTTTGACAAAAAGCTCTGTTGCAAGTATGAATACTTTCTGATTTGCCATTAAATTACTACTTAAAGTTGCTCATAATTATCCAGTGCAGTCAGAACAGTATTATTATTCTGTTTTCAGTAATTCACCTTAGTGTATGTACAATATAATCATTATTCCACCTTGCACAGTGCCATCATTGTTAACTGCCCCCCCCAAGAAGAATGCTGCAGGTTGAGCTTTTTAGTTGCATGAGTATATGCTGTCCATGTTGCTTGCTTGCAGCTTTTGTGAAGTGTGCCCAAGGCATTTTGCACTTCACCTATAACACATATGTTACTCGCCACTCTTGACTGTTATATTACTTGGAACATATTGCAGTGGTTAAGGACCTGCAGGCTTGACATAGAAAATGCATGTTGTATACTTAGTTGCTTGCATGTCTTGTATATTTTCTTATTCATTTTATAATGTACAGAGGATAAGTAGTCCAGGAATGAAAACTGCAGTGTTCAAATACAGATGTGCATCCATGTCTTTAAATAAGTAATTAGCCTAATGATTAGTGGCAAAGTTTTGAAATGCAGCTGTGTCCCACACAAATGCATAGTACATCTGTCACTAAACTGGCTCCTTAGCTTCAAAAGAACCCCCAGCTGCATGTATGGTCAGAGATGCTGCTTTTGTAGTTGGACATCGCTTTGGTCAATTTTAGGTTTTGTTTTACAAGTGCGTCTCATTCTGCAAGAGGGTTTTCATTCACAGAAACAGACATTTTGCCGAACATTAGTGTGTCTGAAGTTGCAATATTTTGTATATGTGCAACTTCACTATTCTGCTATTATACTGTATTATGCACTGTGAATTTGCAGCCTGTCCAGAATGCAGCGTTGCACCTCTTGCTGTAGTTGTCCAAGTACAGCTTATTTTTTGTTTGAAGTGTAGGACAGCCCTTCTGTGTGTGTTCTGACTAAATTAAAGAAAGCGTGTTTAAAAAAAAAAATCATGCATTGTACAAAGAGGAATCCTACTGATGTGGTAAATCTTGCATGTCTGTTTAAATTATGTTGAGTAACATGCTTTGCATATCATTTGATAAAGCAGAATACATTTTTGAAAATTGTGTGATTCTATGTAACTCAGTATTATTATGTTAATCTTGTTTTACAGTATAATATTGTGCAATTTTGGTATGCTTTTTGAAGGCATGTGACAGTCAGGAAAAGAAAGAAGTTGCTGATGTGCTCTGTTGTAAAACATTTTTTTTTCTTTTAAATGATCGAGCCTAAAAAGATTCTAGCTTTCTGTACGAACTGGATTGCAATTAGTTTTAAATGAAGTCCTTCACTTTTTCTTTGCAAAAGCCTCAAAAGCAGTAAATATTATTTTTTCTTTCACTTTTTTTGTCTCTGGCACCAAGTTGTATAAAAACTGGAATATTTTACTTAAAATTATCATAAATTATGGCGGTTGCAGAATTAACCTAGCACCATGATAGGATTATCATAATTGGTCACTGTCTTTGTAGAGTAAGATGGATTAATGACCGTACGGCATAAACCTTCTCAGCAGCTTCAGTCCTTTCAAAGGGATGTGTGCCTCTTTGTCCAGAGCTGTTTATCAGGTTTTTAACTGTAAGAAGAAATTGATCACCCGTAGTTTAGAAAATGTGAAAATCCTATTCCAATTTCCATATGCAGATATTTTTAAGAGTTGGTGATTTTTGATTAAGTAGTGAGGGACAGTTTTGTTGTCTGCTTACGGCCCAGCATTGGTCAAGCAGTTTGACTAGTTCAAAATAATTTAGCTAAAATAGCCTGCATTGTCTTAATTTCATGATTGTAATGTTGTAGGTAAAGTGAAGTTTATTTACATACACATTTGGATTAATAACCATAAATCTCAAATTTTCCTTGAGCTGTAACATTATATATGTGTACTTTTTTGTTAGGTAAAAAAGTGTTCTCTTCTGTACGAATTTTAAAACTGAGCCCAGGAGAGCAACAGAACAGCCGAGTTAGTTAATTCTATTGCAAGTTGGTATGAATAGAGGGTTCAGAGGAGGAATGCTGTTACTTGAAGGAATAGTCCTGTAATGCAGGTGTACAAGGCAGCACTGTACACAATAGTGTATGGGTCAGTCATTTATAATGGTTACGACTTCTGACTCTGTACAGTGTTAAAACAGAATGCAAACTGTGTTGCATGAGATCCATATGTACTGTGAAGAACCACAAGGCATATTTTAATAGATCAGGATGTAATAAATAGTCCGTCTGTGTAATGCATAATTTGATAGGCATTTCAGCTAATACTCTTACTTCAGCTCTCTGTCTTTAATGTGCATCTTAAATGAAATGGAGAGGTATGAAAATTCAGCCGTGGTAGGATTCTGGTACCTGCTAGCAGTCAAATCCATGGACCTCTCAAATCTGGAGTACAAAGCAATGGAGTCTTCACACTGTGAACTTGTAAAATGCATGACGTTAAACAACTCTTATGGAATTTTAGACTTAAGACTTGTTCTTAATACTGATTTAGTTCTTTATCTGTCTACTTTGTTAAACATCTGTTTTGTACATAATCATAAGTGACCATTGGTGAACTCCTTTCTAATATGTAAGGTAAATACATTTTCAATGGGATATGTAGCATAACTTGGTCTGTGGGGCATCTGTTCCCGTTCTATATTGACATGTGGCACTGGAAGGCTGCATGCAGCTCACTGATGTTACACTTTTCTTCTTCTTCTGATAAAAATTCTAATTGGCTTTTTGTACTCTTTTGGGTTGCTCACCCTTTGATTTTTGAAATTATACTACTTTGAAGGGAGTACCTATGATACCATGTTCTGACCTCCACCAAAGGAACAAAAAAGTGTTTATTGATACATTTGTCACTCTTGTTCCTGTTTTCGCTGTATTGACTTAATCTTCAAGGTTGGTTTCTATAGATAGAAGTGCCTGCTGATTTCAGGGGACCCGCAAATTGCTTGTATAGTCACAAAGCTGGCATCTGAACCCTGTGGAAAATGGTGCTATTTTTTGTCGGGCGAACATTACTCATTCACTTGTAGCTTGTTTTGTAGATTTTCTTCATTTCAACTATAAAACACTACTTCTGCTATTACAGTCAAATACTATTGGATAGAGCTGGTTTTGCCTTTTTTAAGTGGTTTCTATTTTCATGATTAAATCATTACATTCTGGTGTATTTTGTTGCTAAGGCTACGTTTTGGAATGTTTCAACTGTGTGTGTGTGTGTGTGTGTGTGTGTGTGTGTGTGTGTGTGTGTGTGTGTGTGTGTGTGTGTGTTTGTGACTGTGCAGCAGGGCAGTGCCTTTTTATTTAAGTGCAGTGAGACATTTTGATTGGTTCTTTGTTTAGTTTTTGTAGTCTAGTTTTACAGTACAACATTGTTTTAACTGAGAGACTTGCATTATATGAAGTCCTGCGTTAAGCTGCCGTACTGTAACATGCCCACTAGATGCACAAGGAATGCTTATTTATGTTCTGATTTGGGAATCCATAAAAGCTGAAACAGTGTGCAACTACTAATGGGCATTCCATCTGAGTAGGGCAGGTGGCATGTAATTCATTGTTTCTACCCCATGCCATATTAGGCTGGGCACTGTGAACATGCCTTCATTATTTAAACTATTTGTCAGTGTGTAGAGACAGAAAGGAGGATACTTTAGGTTATGTGACACACTGCTATTCCCCCTTGGCAGCTGCTTTCTTTCAGAATAGAATGGAAAAAGTTGAACTGTGGAGCAGCACCATGTGCAGGTTTGATAAGTCTGAAGCACCCTGCCACCTGTATTTTACTTACTGTTGCTGCCTTTCAGCTTTGCCTGATTTAGTGCAGTTTGAGGTCTGTAAATCATATCTGATGTTAACTGTCTTAGGTTCCACATCTTGAGTGCTGCACAGGTTTTCTCTGAATCTAGTCCCCCGCCACACCCCCAATAAATAAACAAACAAGTTATCCTGCTTTGAAGACTATGAAAATTCTGTATGGTTGGTGTTTAATTTTCCTCCTAAAAGTAGTTTTTCTTTCAATTTTGTAGCCTGGTAGATCTAACAAAATCTTCTCAAAACAAAGGGTTACAAAGCAAATGCACTGTAAATGCTAGTAATTTTTTTTGTAAGTGGTGTACAGTATAATAAAATTGTATGTACACTAATATGTAGCTGATTTAAGGAAGTATGTAAAAAAATTACTTTGGCTTTGTGTTAGGGAATGGAATTTTACAGCATTGTTTGACAGTGTGTGGGAATGGTAATACAAAGATGGTATAAATATCTGCAGGGCCTTTGCGGAGGTAAGCAATTATGTGCAAATCTATTCGGTGATCTGCTAAAATATGTAGCTACTAAGTCAAAAATAAGAAACAAGCCCCAGACTATAGAAGGAAATTGTAATAACAAAAGTGTGAAAAAATCCCTTATTTTCTAGTATTGGATCCCAAAGACATCGAACATGTGTTGCTGTTGTCATTTTATTGTTTTGCTGCAGCTCTACTCACTTCCCTGAATTGTGTGTCTGGTTTTGTATTTATTATTATCATCATTTATTTATGTGTATTGTCTTTTTGTGGAGGAATTCAGTGGCTTTCTGTGCACCCATTTTGGAGGATTCAAAGTACCTTACATCTACAGTATGGTCTCTACTGCAGACATAATGCAGTATGCCTAAAGAGGAAAAGGAGAGATGTCTAAATGAAACTTGAATAAACCTTTTCTGCATAGATTTTGGCAAGCAAATATAGAACATGGCCTTGCTATTTTATGTTGTTTGATGGTTCTGTTGTCCTGTTGCTGATGTCTTTTAGCTGAAAAAGGAGGCTCAAGACTTGTGTCTCTACTTGCTGCATAGCAGTTAGCATTGCTACCTCATGGTGCTTTTGTTCTGTAGTTTGGTTTTTGGCTAGGGGGACTTCTATGCACAATCTGCATGTCCTTTCTCTGTTTGTTTGGGTTTTTCTGGATTATTTTCATATGCAGGTAAGTTGGGTGTCCTGATTGCTTGCTTGTGTATATGTATCTGACAATGTGTGTGTGTTAAGTGACAGGACACTAGTCTACATAGTATTAATTTTTAGTGCCAGGAAAGGCTCTGGTTCCTGGTGACCCTGAATTGACATAGTGGGAAAGTGAAGAAAAATTAATGAACAATGTATTCTAAGCACTTATGAAGTAGGCCACTACTAAAAATTGAGTCGTCATATTCTAAAAGTATAAAAAGCAGGTTTAAGTCTCTTATTTCTTTATAAAATGACTGGTAAGTACAGTTACTCTGTTTTTCGCAAAGCGATGGTAGACATTGCTCCTTACTTCACTTCAGTCCATAAGGACAATGGAGTTAAGAAAACTGCACCACACAGCAATCATATTTAAATTTATTAAATAACATTAATTATATAATCAAACAACTTGATTTCAGAAATACTGTGGAGGGGTCTGGAATATCATTGTGTTTTTTGTACCACAGATTGTAGTAATAGTGTGCCCCCCCCCCCACACACACACACACACACACCAAAAGTTTCAGTCTTTATAACAGCTTTTCTCTCCTTGTAATATTTGGGGATGGTTTAATGTGCATATAGCTTGGTACATCCCTTATGTTGCTGCTTGTCTGTTCATGGGTTGCATCATTGTTCTGTACAAATGCTGATTGGCAGTACTCCTGCCTTAAAAGCTGCGATGCACTGGACACATTCCTTCGTTTTTTGCACTGGTTTCATTTGCTTCCTGAATAGAAAACTGTTTTAATGTTTATTCAAAAATAGTTAAGCAACAGTAGTATTTGATATTGTTTCTCAGTCAACTGCTGTGTATAGACTAACTTTGCTGCTTTGGTTAATGTAATAAAACATTGCTGTGAATAAATGATGGGTAGATTTCATGAAAAATGCACTCTTGCAAATAAAACTCAAGACTGTGGTAAAGGTTGCAAGCATTTTTTGTTTTCATAATAATTAGTGCAATATTACTATTAAAGCATTAGTAATGCTTTGTGCAAAAAAAAAAAAAAAAACTCCATCTCTCTGACTGCATCAGAAGACTGATTTACTGAGTTCTCCAAGCATAATTTGACACTTAAATTGTATTCTTGAATATGCTACATTCTGCATTTAGTTTGCATACCATTAGGTCTTCTTGGTGATCTGTACGTCACAAGGAGTCTCTTAGTAGTATGCATAAGTGTATCTAAAATATTGTTGGTCTATTGCTATTGAAGTTTCAGAGATGCAGCTGAGTCCCTGTCTGCAGTTGCACCTAACAGTAGCATTTGTAATATGTGTAGAAGGGGCACTTGTGCACTAAGACCACAGTTCCGGACTGTCAACCATATTATGGCTTGCTTCTAAGCCCAGTGCTTTGTGGCCTTTTGATTTGTGCATAAAAATGTGGTTTTTGAAGCATGGGGATAACCTGATTAAATTCTCTTTGTTATATGTTGCATGGCATGCATAGCTGACGTGCATCCAAGCAATATTACAGTACACCTACAGGAATTTTTGGGACTGTGTGCCAGTTTACAAATTCAGCTTGCCACCCCCCACTCTTTACTCCTGACAGTGTTTACTTTGTGTACCATATCTTTACTAAGAATAAAACTCATGAAATTAGCAGGTTTAAGCAAAAAAAGTTTATTAAACTAATAAAGCATTTCAAAAATGTAGATTAATAGTATATGACTTTTTTACATACAAGATTACTAATGTGCGTGCAGCATTGTGTACATGACATATGCCTTGATATGCCCATGTTGCAGCCATTAAATAATTTCAAGCATTTTATTTTTGTAGCTTTGAAAATGCATATTTATAGCAACTTTCTAAGGTACTAGCACTAATGTTCCGGGTTTGAGATGTCCATCTTTAGTTATTTTCAACTTTGTCCCTGATGATAGAACATTGTACACACACACTTTTTATGATCACCTGCAATACAGAAACTTAGAATTCAGGAAGGAATAAATTTATGGTCCACAGCAGCTGACAGTTAATTGCTGTAGCTTGTTTTGACTCTTAGATTTAACAAGAGAACACATAGCAGATGGAGTAATTGCATATTTAAATATTTCTGTAGACTTTGGAAATAAGCATTGAGATTGGCAAGTATATATAAAGCCAAAAATGGTCTGAGCTATGTTCAAGGAGATAAACAGAAGAAACAGATTTTCAAGAAAGACACAAAAGGTCAGATTTTGTTCTGCTTGGAAATGTTTGGGGTTATTCCTATTTGATTAAGTTTGCCAGTCAAGAAAAAAAAATGCTTGCATGACTTCAACTAGTATGTTTAGACATCCATTTTTTTCAAGACATCATTGGACATGTGTAGATTATTTCTAAAAAAAAAAAATCAACACCATGCCTAAAAATGTTCAGTTCAATACTAACCTTTGATAATGCAGTTCGGGTCATAAAAACAGATGCACCAGGAATAAGCAGATGTTATCACACATTTTTATTTGTTTGCCAGCATATCTTAAGCAAAATCTGGTTTATGTACTAAAATATGACTTCTGAATCCATGAGTTTATTCTTGGCCAGCGTGACTTAGATCTTTACAGTACAGTCAAGCCTTATTTATCATAAGCATTTTTTGAGCTGCTGTGCTGAAACCACTTCTTAATTTCTCAGGGTTAATTCATATATCTTCTAACATGATTTTGCTATATCCTTTTTATGTACCAGGTAAGTCATGGTGTATGACTTGTCTATTTCAGTGGTGACTTAGTAAGTCTGATTAAGAGCGTACTGTGAGTTGCATAGATTACAAGTGGAGACTGAAGGATTCAAACCCAAGGCTAGTAGAGGAAACTAGTCAGTTCATTGTAAAGAAATCCGGGGGGGGGGGTTGAAAGAAATGGATAAAACAGTATGATACTGGCCTTAAATTTTAGCTTGAAACAAACTGCATAATTTATAACTAGTGTGTTTGCTTCATGCCATCGCTCATTACTACAGATTACAGTCGTCCACTTGTTCCATGCCACCACCACCGATTACAGCCATCCACTTGCTCTTTGCCACCACCGCAGATTACAGCCATCCACTTGTTCTTTGCCACCACTGCAGATTATAGTTGTCTACTTGTTTCATGCCACCACAACAGATTACAGCTGTCCACTTGTTGCATGCCACCACAACAGATTACAGCTGTCAGTGTTTGTTTGACTAAGAGCCCCAACAATTTCTTTTGAGCATATTTCACCTAAACTCTTAAGATTAAGTTGTTTTTCCATGTGATGTTCCTTTATTCTTTTTGCTTTCCTTCATTTATTTTGTTTTGTAAGTAAACAACTTCTTGAGATCACTACAAGATTTTATTTTGTATGCTATAGCTAGCCATTCACAGATGTCTGTGCATCTTGGCTACCACCAGATGTGGTACACCATCTTTCTCACCAATTATATGCTACTGCTGACTTGTTTTAAAGCCTTCATTGATTCCATCTGCCTTCTTTGATGCATTTTAAGTTGTCAAGTTCTACATTTTACATCTACCAGCTATTTTTTCTGCATGTAAATGCCCAACAGAAACGGAACTGTCTTTTTGTTTGCTTTTTACATGGTTTATAATGGTAAACCTACTTAATAAAATTGTCTAGAATAGTGGTGTGTGTGTGTGTGTGTGTGTGTGAGCTAGAGAGAGATGTTTATATGTGGAAAGAGATGCAACATATCCGTAAAGCCCTGCAAAGAAGACCACATTTGTCAAAGATGAAAAAGTATAGTTGACAAAGTAAAATATACTGCAAAATAATTTAAGTTTTGCAAATAATTTTATTTTACAAGCCCATTGTTAAAATAAATTGCAAGTGTGAATATTTGCCTTGTGTGGTGGCCAGACTTTTAGAAAGAATGTATTTTGTGCTGTTGAGTTGCTACATGCCAAGGGTGTTCTGTCTGCTGTCTAGTCTAGTTTTATAGCCATTCATGTTGTCACAGATAGTGTGCCTGCGACAGTAAGGGGGTGAATAAACAGGTAACATTGGGGTCAGCAGAGTAGTCTTAAGAAAATGAATGGAGAACTTGGTTAAACCTGATTGAAGTTCACTGGAGCAGCCTTACAGGCTGTTTGCTTTCGGATACATTTCTCAGGGGAATAGTATGGCAGAGTTCCAACTCTTGTTGCTAACTCACTGCTTCTTTCCTACAGGTCTAGAAATGGAAGTTGTTCTTCCTACTTCGTAGCAGTGCTGGAACCAAACTATATTTGACATTGGCTTAACGCTGCTTTAAAATATGAATAGCCATTGAGAGAGAGAGAAGAATTACATCCTCATTATACAGCTTCCTGGGAATTGTGCAATTTTTCACTTAAGTCATTTCTGAATTTAGTGGCTCAAGCATTACAGATCTTGAAGTTTTTCACTACTAAATCAAGTGAAAAATAATTCCAGGTGTAAACATGTTTTTGTATATCACAGCGTATCAGTCTGCCTTATATAGCTAACTAATGTTTAACATTGATGCTATGGTGTACATTACAGATTTACTGCAGATGTTGAGGGTAGCTTCTCAAATAAGTCTATAAGCCAAATTCAAAGCAAAACCAAAAATCTTTCCTAAAGTAGAAACATTTAGGGCACAAATTGACAAGGGGGGGGGGGGTAACTCATCTTTGTAAAACTCCATTGAGGAGAAACCCTCTGAGAATTTTGTAAATTTCCCATGAAAAGGAATACTTCTGAACTGTACCTCTGGTACAGAGCTTGGCTAACATATTCAAGGTTGACATGCTTTATCTGAAGTACTACTTGATGGCAACGTGTTTCACAGTAGAAAAGGTTTATTGTTCGTAGATAGGATCATGCACTCTTGATAAAGCAGATGTTCCTCACTAGAATACTGACAAAAATGGATAAGAGTCTCCAAGTATAAAACAGAAGCCATCAAGCACCCCCTAAAACTGTATCAGTAAAGTAAGGCTACCGGAGCAAATATATATATGTGTGTGTAAAATATATATATATATATATATATATATATATATATATATATATATATATATATATATATATAAATATATAAAGTGTGTGCATGTATGTGTATATATATATATATATATATATAAATATATAAAGTGTGTGCATGTATGTGTATATATATATATATATATATATATATATATATATATATATATATATGTGTGTGTGTATATATGTGTGTATATATATATATATATATATATATATATATATATATATATATATATATATGTGTGTATATATATGTATATGTGTGTGTGTGTGTATATATATATATATATATATATATATATATATATATATATATATACACACAGCAAATAAATCTGTCCCTTCCCCCTTTCTTCCTGGAGAGTCATTCAAACTTACTGCGGGGAACATTATGACCTTGTAATAGCCAGTGTTAGTAAGACAGTGTGCTATAAAGTGTCCCATACACCTACTGTCAGTACAGAGTAAAGCTCTTTATTGTGAAGTTTCGTTGGACTGTGTAGGTGGTGTTATGTTGAGAAGGCACAGCAACCTTTAGAATAATGAAGACCTCGGAACACTGTAAGTACAAGTGATCCTTGTGCCTTCAGACTGGGACAGAAAACATGAAATCTTCTTTGAACCTAGGAATATAGCAAGTTTTTTATATTTATATCTTTTATTAATTGCATGTCTGAGGGAGTATTGATTCTGTAACCCTTCTGTCCCAAAAAGCTTAATAACTTAACTCTGTTGCCTTTGCCTGGTTTATCATTAGTTGCACTGTTAATGTTTTGGATTATATTTTTTTGTATGTGGTATGTTTAACCCTTTCATTTGCTCGATCTCCTGGCAATTATAACACCTTTTGACTGCAAAATTTTGTAGACTGAGTAAATTTTCTCATGGCTATTGCTAAATTTGGTCTTTATCGATCATGCCATTACATTGATCAATGAACAGAAAGAAAAATAAAATGCTGGCATCAATGCATGTTCTGAATATTGTGTAAATCTCAACTGCTGGCAAAGATTATCTAATTTTATCCTGTGTATAGGTTTACTTTAAGATTATATGCAAGCCGTACGGAAAGACTGAGTTCATCCTCCTAATAAATACCTTCTTTATTGGAATGTTAAATCAATCTTTACTTTTCATGTAAACATGAATATGTGAGCTAAATGAACAAGGTGTAAGGAATTGCTTACGATTATTTTATATAGTTACCTCTCGTGGCAGGAGGTTTGATTGGATGATTTTATTCTCTGGCAGCAAACATGGTTAAGTAAAATAAACTCCTCTGCAGGCTAACTGATGCATGGCTAATAATTTTGGTTGTGCATTATAACAAAACATAAAAGTGCACTGGACCTTGACAGTTGTTGAAGGGGAAGAAAAGGACTCGCTGCTGTGTTTAGCTATACCTGGAAAAGTTCCATTGAGGAGTCTCTAGAAAAGCAGAAAAAAGAGTGAGCAGAGAAAGGGACCTGTAAAAGCACACCATGGACTTCCTTCTGCATATTACAGGTGGAATTTTGATGCATATTGCAGGTCTTGTAGCAGAAGGGATGGTAGTATTTTTCTGATCCTCGATGCAGGCTGTGCAATTTAAATAAGGCCCTCAGGTAGAATTAAATGGTATTAGCAGTGAAACCTAGTTTGGGAAACTTGTTGCAGGATGCGGCAAAATAGTTTTGTTGCAATGTTCTCTGAATCTGGATGGATGCAGTGATAACCACGTATGGTTCTGGAATGTCTCCATTCTCTAATTAGATACAAGATGTCAGTACTAAGCTCTTTGTTATACATCATCAAATGTTGAAATACTACAACAGAGACATTACAGCATTTTATTAGATCACTTTGCTTTTAGCATCAGAGGCATGATATGAAACTGCAGAATGATTGCTACAGTCCTGTATACAGTGTTTTTGAACTGCTGTTAACCTTTTTATCAGACAGATTGATGCCCACAGTTCTGAAATGTAAAATGGATATAGAAGCACTAACAGAATGACAGGGAATTCTCAGTTTTTGTGCATTGAATCTCTTATTTATATATATATATATATATATATATATATATATATATATATAATATAATGTCAGTGACACAAAAATAAAATGTAAAGTAGTTTGTTTACTTCTTAGAAAATAGAAAAAAAACTTGGTAAATGCTCCAAAAACTGAGCATTTAAAATAAATATCTGTGGTTTGGCATGCCATCAAATTTGAATATGCATGTAATTACCTTGAATATCCGCCTATGGTTTTTTTTTTTTTGGTTTTTTTTTTGTTCACTGAGTAGTAGTATTCTCACTTGTCCTCTGAGCTGCCTTCTTGATTGCCTGTTTCATAGTTGTTTTAATAGAACTTGCTTTATGCTGTCTCTGCTTGACTGTCCCAGTGAACCTTCCGACCAGCTAATGCCCAGTTGACCACTGCAGCTGACTGGTGCAGTTAAAATCAGCAGGAAAATGCCACGCTGCTATTGAAATGAGTAAGTGATAATTAAAAAAAAGCTGATTGCAAGCTGATTGCTGTGAAGAAAACGGAAGTCCCATCCAAATAAAATGTGTCTGTCTGTGATGATAATAGGGGCAGTATAAATAGGAGTTGTGCATTATTTGGCAGTGTTTTCAAAATAGCTTTTCCACTGCCTTATCTGTCCTACAGTATCTTCAGTTTGTAATTTTATGATATGAGTGACTGTGTTTTTACCTGCAACTTGCAGTTTAGTGTAGAAAAAAATGTAAACAGCCCAACTGCTTTGTGTACTACTATTCAGAGTTTTTCCCTGGGATCTTTGCTGAAAAATGGTTCGTGCCAGTTGCACTGTCCATTTACAAAAATACGTAAAATGAATTTTGGAAAAGCTTGGTTAGATTGCATGCACTAGTTAAAATGTTTCATTCTATTTTTCACTTGCTGGTTTTGCGTACTCTTCAGATAGAAAAGGTGTAATCAGTATAGAAAAAATAGAATACCAGTTCCTTTTTTTTTTAAATATACACTGTTATGAGCAATTTAGTATTTTCCCCCCATCTTTTCCTACATTTTCAGAAATGAAACAATGACAGTCCATTGCCAGTGATGCCTATACAATTTGAGGAAACATGCAAGCAGTTAGAAATAATTAATTTTTTTCAGTAAGTTTCATATTAACATCGAAGAGTCGCTAAAGTCATTTTGCAGTTTTGAAGCTGCCTAGCAATTTATAACAATCTGTAGTTTGATGTCCTGCTTGCTGAAGTTTGCAGTCAGGATTTACTGGCATTTTGCATTTTTAATTGTATGCAAGTGCAATCAATAAATATAGCAATATTCTGTTATAAACTGTTAATAGAGCAATAATGAACTGTGTTAGTTACTTAAGTATGTACATTTACCTGTCTATGTTACAATGCACCATTTAGACATAGTGAATACATACTCGTACATGCTCATTTACACTTGAATGTTTGTGAGTGGACGTGTGTGTGAACATATACATACACAAACCTCCATGCACGCGTGTTTGATACAGAAACTATTTGTTACACTTTGTTGCAATTACATTTGGTGTCTAGCAACCTGAAGCACTTTGTGGGTTGGTCATTTATACCACCGTAGCTGAGCCCTACAGCAGCTATGAATATCTTTAAATGGAGCAGAACCCCCTACATATGCAATGAAATGACAGTCTTAAAACACAAAAAGCAAGATAAGCGATGGGGTGATCCACACCAAACATTTACAGTTATTTACATAAATGTTCTTGTCACTGCTTTATGTGTCTGACATTAAATGTTTGTAAAATTCTTGTCTTCTCTTCAGTCACCTTCTGTACATCTTGGAGGATCTGGGCAAATTAGTACGAGTTAACTGTATAATAGTGATTCTACAAAACACTGTACGTTTGCAGATATGTCAAGACAACAGTTCATTTTCTGACTAGAACTTATATAAAATGCTGTGCCCTTATTGTTGTGTTTGTAAATATTGTGAAAAATGAGACCAGCTTTATCTTACGGAAAGTAAATGGTAAAGTGCCCCAAATAAGGAATGCCATTTACACAAATACACTAACATCAGAAATTTAAAAACACATACTGACTAAAGATGGAAAATACATGACAAATGCATGGCTGGGGGTAAATGATGGAGTGAGGAGGAATGCCTTGCTGTGTTAGAAAATGACAGAGGGAAAAGTTAATGTTATATATGCACATGATCACATCCTAGAATCTCTCCTGTTATAATTTTAGTTCTGTACTTACTTTGAAATGTGCTGCATATATTGGCTAAATACATATGTTTTTTCAACAGTCGACATACATTCTTATCGTTGTTGTGTTTTTTGTTTTGTTATTTCTGCCTTCTTGCCCCAGGTGATGGCTGAAAAGGGTTCATTCATCCAATCAGGAAATGTATTAAACAAAACCTGATCCACTTGTTTGGTGCAGAAACTGCTTGTGACTTATGTTTTCTGTGAATGCATCCTATAAATTCTGCTTTGGTATTTAAACAAACAGGAAGTTAGTGTTTCACTACCTCAAATTGTAAGCTTGTTATGGAGTAACCCTTGGAAAGCCAAGGAAATGTAGCGTACAGTATTTTGATTTTGAGTGGGGTACCCTTACATTTATTTGGTAAATGTATGCCTGAAGTAGTGTACAGGATGTCTAAGAATTTAAGATGGATATATTTGAACAGCTTTATAACTGTCTAAACATGGTGAATTTGTTAGTATCGTACAATGTTTGCTTGGACTGCTCAGAAGGCTAGCTATTTTGCATTATGAAAAACAATGCTAGGATCCAGTCAAAACGTTTTGTTCTGTATTTGAACAATTATTTTGGAGTACTGTAGTCAGATGTTACTTTGTGTATATTTTAAGGTTTGTCTGAAAGTATTCTTCACCGTAATCTGAACATAATTTAAACATGAAATGATCACTCCAGGCTCTTGAATTTGCTCATTGTTACTGTTAACTGTAGAAAAAAACCATGTTATGAATTTGCTGTTGATTTCTGGATACATTTAAATTGCATGTTCCTCTTGGAACTATGATTGATTCATTTATTTACCTTAGGCTTGGGAAATTTGTTGAGTACAAAAACTTTCACTTGAATCTTATTGAAATTGTTTATATATTCACATTAAGATAAAATAAGCAAAAAGTGCTCCAGGCATGCTTTGAGTTAAATAATTTTATAAGGCCAAAGTTAAAAAAAAATAGTTGCCATTTTACTGGCACTAGCATAGCATTGTTGATTTTAAGAGTTGAGCCTCCTGTTTTAGATTTATGACTAACCTAGAAAAGGAGTTCAACACTTGTTATAGACGAAGACCTACAATACAACTACTATTGGTAGCTGTGAGTGTGGGATGCAATAACCTCCGTATTGTATGTTGGTGGACGTAATATTTCAAGCAGAAGAAAAGCTAAGCACTTTTGTCTCATGTTACTTAATCTTTGTTTTATTGCATTAATTCTCACTGCTTCTCTCCAACAGCCCAGTTACTTTCCACCAGTGTTCCCATTTTATGTTTGAGGACCATGCACTTTCTGGAAATGTGGAAATATAAGTGATTAGGAGAAAATGTGGAAATAAGTGATTAGGAGAACATGTATGCCGAGCCAAAAATTGCTGCAACTTTGAGAATTCTATTTTCTCTAAGGTACCTTGGTCTCAAGAGTGTACATGTATACGAGTGATGTGTGTGATATGTACTTGTATGTGTGTGATACGTATAATGTGTGTGTGTGCACGCGTAATATGAATATATTTTATAGAAATACACGTGTATATATTAATATATCAGTAGTGTATGTATGGAGGAAGTTCAGTGGATCTGCAAAAACTTTGTGTTTCAGTAACATTTGCAGTCACTGGGCCATTTGTTGGTGAGTGCATATGTGTGTGTGTGTGTCTGAGCCTGTCTTGTTTAGTGGTCGTGTTAGGGAAAAGTAATTTTATTTTTTTAAGATAAGGTGTAGTGATAAGTTTAGCACATATTATTAAGGTGTGTTTTGGGTGGAGACAAAGCCCCCCCCCCCCACCAACCTTAGTAGTGCATGTTAACCCTAACCTAGCACCTTACCTTGAAAAAAAAATTACGTAACAGTATCACTTTTCAGACAAATATAATCAAAAGAAACTTCCTTGGAAACTGAAGAACTCCCAAGTGGCAAAAACGACAGCACAAAGTCAAACAAGCCAAAAACAGAGCTACAGTCTCAAAAGCTTTTGCTGTTTGCTTGCTATTCTATACTTCTACCCTATTCAAATTTTGACGTTGAACTTTTGGCTTGTTTGATTTTGTACTTTTCAGAGAAATCTGGGCTTAGTGATGTGGAAAAGGGGGTTTGTTTAAAAAAACACATGCAATTGTTTTTTTCTTTTGCAGGTTTGGTATTGAGAGTTTTTGGTGCTTTGTATGCATGAATTTGTGTATGCTGTTAATTTGTTTTCATCATTTCATGCATTCAGTCATTTGTCAGGTAAATATAATCGGTAAAAAGTATAAGTGAACTAGTCCTTGGACTGTCTTCATCTGGGACCTGAGCCACACAGGCAAGAATAAGTGCAACATTATTGTACTTTTTTTATCTTTAAGCAGATAGTAAGAAAGCAAAAGCAATGCAACACAGCTTGCAACCTTGCAGTTCATTGTCTAAATGTTATACCACAGTGACAGAATAAATGATAGTAAGTTATACCACAATGGTAATAAGTTATACCACAATAATAGAATAAATAATAATAAGTTATACCACAGTGATAATAAGTTATACCACAATGATAGAATAAATGATAGTAAGTTATACCACAATGATAGAATAAATGATAGTAAGTTATACCACAATGATAGAATAAATGATAATAAGTTATACCGCAATGATAGAATAAATGATAATAAGTTATACCGCAATGATAGAATAAATGATAGTAAGTTATACCACAATGATAGAATAAATGATAGTAAGTTATACCACAATGATAGAATAAATGATAGTAAGTTATACCACAATGATAGAATAAATGATAATAAATTATACCACAGTGATAATAATAAGTTATACCACAATGATAGAACAAATGATAATAAGTTGTACCACAATGATAGAATAAATGATAGTAAGTTATACCACAATGATAGAATAAATGATAATAAGTGAGGTAGTCATTGCAATAGTTTGTAGCAAAGGAAAATGCTGTAGGAACATGTCAATACATTTTGCTGAAAGTGTTGCTGTATTGTTTAGATACATGTAGTAGGTAAACAAATAAATTCACAGAAATACAAGAAATTGAGTCTCCTTCATCCTGTAACAGACAAATGAGAATGGATAATTAATGGTTTACCACAACAGGCAGGAGGTAGATAATTTGGCAGAAATCAGTCTGTGCCTTGAAGATACATTCATCTTCTTTAGAAAGATACTGTTTTGAGAGATTGCTTGAAATTTTGCAGAATTCCTGATGGCTTAGGAATGTTGCCTAAAACGGACTTTAAGAATGCCCATTTAACAAGCAGGCACAGTGAGTGAAGACCTCAGCAGTTGGAGTTCCTGTGGAAATAACGTTTGTTTTCTGATGGTTAAGTCTCAAAATGAGTTCTACTGTTTCTCGGTTCTGTGGCTGTACTTGTGCTAGGCGTGAAGAAAGGGAAAGAAAAGGGAAATGCAGTAAACAGTCATGTATACCAATCTTACACAGTTCACTATAGTGAAGTAGCAAAAGTCCTAATGCAGTATTAGACTCTGGGAGGGGGGTGACGCTAATATTGGGTGATGTAATTCATAGGTTCATAGGTTTATACTAGGCTATCTGCCCTAAGGCATTTATAAGCCTTGCCCAAAGTTTTGTGGCTTACGCCACCCCTTATGTTAAAAAATACTGTGCCCATTAGTTTGTTGTGCCTCTGTCCAGCAGTGACACAGAGATGATTCCCGGGGTAAACCTACGATCTCCCATCCACCGGTCAAGATTTCTCTTGAAAAGAGCCAGCGAGGTGCTCTGCCTCACATGGACTGGGATTTTATTCCACAGCATAGGGAGTCTCTGGGTGACAAATCTATCCCTCCAGCATGTCCTATTTATATCCGTGCTAAGGTTTAAGTCACTTGCTCTAGTGGATCTGGTAGATTTGGATTTTTTGAGGTGGAGCATGTCCATTAATTCCGGGTTGGACATGGCCTTGTATGTCAGGCACAGGTCACCTCTGAGCAGGCGGTATGCAACTGAATAGAGCTGGAGTTTCTTCAGTCTGGCAGCATATGACAGATTTTGGAGTCCCTTTATCCTTTTGGTGAGGAACTTTTGGGGTCTCTCCAATTGCTGCAGTATTTCAGACACCAATTTTCAATGTCAGCTTTATCACCATTTTATTTGACATGACATGAAGGCAGAAATCAGTCTGTGCCTTTAAAGCAGATACATTCATCTTCTTTAGAAAGATACTGTTTTGAGAGATTGCTTGAAATTTTGCAGAATTCCTAATACTAATGTAAACATCAGCTGCATATCTGTTAACTGCTAGACCCCTAAGACACATCAGTAGGGTGAGTGCCATGTCAAATAAAATGGTGATAAAGCTGACATTGAAAATTGGTGTCTGAAAATAAATTTAATTCATATGTTGTTGACCCATTATGAGGAACCTTCAGTGTTTTTATAAACCCTTGGAAATTCAGGAAGGATAAGCTTGCTAGTTGAGATAATCACCCTTGCCCTTAACACTTTTATGTTTTACCAAAATATGTAGCTGTTGTAGCCACTTTCACCTCAGTAATTCCTAACCCTTACCCTCTCCTATAGAACCTTATCCACTTCCTTTCTGCTTCAGAAATGTCTTTTACAAAGAAATTGACCTCTTTCCAGCCGTGGTTCTCCAGGGGCAGATGGTCACTTTCTCGCAGTTTATTAAATTTTGTGGTGACACACTATTGCCATTCTCTTCCAGCATCTTAGTATCGCTCCAACATTTCTCTGAGCAAATTGTTCCAGTAAATAAAGTGGAAGAAGCCAGCCATGCTTCTGTTCTTAACATGAAGGAAGCTAGGCAAAACTGTCTAGACAGCAATTGTTACCCTTGTGCATCGTGGTAAACTTCTTCACCACCATGGGGTTCAAAAAAGGGGCACCATCCGAATGGCCTTGGTTATGCCTACTGACATAAATTACATGTAACGGTAAACTAACAGGTGCACTCTTAAACAAATTCAACAAAGCTTTTGACAGTCATAACCCTGCTGTGTAATTAAACACTTCAGAATATAAAGTGGTTCTTAATCTACCTTTCAGATGGGCGGCCACAGTGGTGCAGTGGTTAGCATTGTCGCCTTGCAGCAAGAGGTTCTCCGGTTCGATCCTCGGCTGGGGTGCCTTCTGTGCGGAGTCTGCATGTCCTCCCTGTGGTCGCGTGGGTTTCCTCCCACATCCCAAAGACATGCAGTAGGTGGATTGGAACTCTAAATCGGCTCTAGGTGTGAGTGCGTGTGTGTGCGCCTTCTGTGGAAGGTTGGGTGCCGGGCTGGCAACTCGACACTGAAACTCCACTGCCAATCATGAGTGGACATGTGATCCTTTGTGGCAACCCCTAACCGGGAAAAGCTGAAAGAAGAAGAAGAATCTACCTTTTGGATGGGATGTTCATGGTCAGAGCTAACACAGCTTCATTATCTCAAAATGTAACTAGGGTATCCCATTGGGTTCAAATTTGGACGCCATATTAGTCAACTTTTTTGTTGACCATCTTTGTACTGATCTCTAAATTTTTTACCTTATTTTCTGTGCACATGACCCAGTGCTGTCCCTCATTGTAAAATAATTATGAGTAAATATTTTTGCTACCGTTCGATTCTCTACTGGAGCACCTTCTCTGTGGTGTCTGCATGTCCTCCCCGCGGTCGTGTGGCATTCGAAAGACGTGTGAATGGGTGTGCCTTTGTTTAATATTGGGCATCGGGCTGGCACCTCAGCACCGTAAAAATCAACTGCCAATCCTTAGCGGACTGGCGTTCCGCTGTGGCGACCCCTAACCGGGAAAAAGCCGAAAGAACAATATTTTTGCTACTTAAGCAGCTTACAGTGAATGCTACTTAAGCAGCTTACAGTGAATGCTACACAAAAAGTAAAGTTCTGTGACAAACTTAAAAAATTTAGGTGATCTTGCATCACCACTTTTTACAGCTAAGTATTAAGCAAATATCTTAATTTGGAAGCATTTGCTTAACTTTGGATCCTTCAGTAATTTGTCGGTTCACATTAATAGCTTGACTGAGAAAATACATTAATACCAAAAACATGAAACAAAAATCTGGACAGTTGGGGGAGGTATGATGGAAAATACCACTCAGTGAAAGAAGTCTGAGTAAAATTACTAAAGCACCAGCAAGGAAAAGGTGGCCTACCCCTGCTTTCAATTGCATAAACACCAAATGTTAAGATGATGGCTCCTTGTTGATATACCCACTGGTTTGTTTTAGCTCTCAAGTTGAGAAGTAATCCCTCACTTCATATATTTAACCGTGATCAGTATTTAGTTTGCAAGTTGCTGCTTTACAGTAATCTGGTATATTTATTATTAGGTGGCCTACCCCTGCTTTAAACAAGCATCAATTGCATAAACACAAAATGTTAAGATGATGGCTCCTTGTTGATATACCTACTGTTTTGTTTTAGCTCTCAAGTTGAAAAGTAATCCCTCACTTCATATATTTAACCGTGATCCAGTCGGTATTTAGTTAGCAAGTTGCTGCTTTACAGTAATCTGGTATATTTATTATTCTGATTCTTTTTGTTCATAGATTTTGTATGTTTCATGCACACTGTCGCTAACTCTGACAGTGGTCTATGTTGATATTGTGACAATGCTCTTAACTTGTTTGATTTTATAACACTGTATATTGTAATGGCTCTGTGTCCATTCATGTTTTATGTAAGACGGCCTTTCTCATTTCATCTGAGATCAGTCCACTATCCTGGTGAATTTCTTCTTCTTCTTTCAGCTTTTCCCTGTTAGGGGTCGCCACAGCATATCATCTGTCCGCTCATGATTGGCAGAGGAGTTTTTATGGTGTTGATTTGCCAGCCCAGCGCCCAGCCTTCCACAGAAGGTACAAACATGCACACACTCGCACCTAGGGCCAATTTAGAGTGTCCAATCAACCTACTGCATGTCTTTGGGATATGGGAGGAAACGGGAGCACCCGGTGAAAACCCACTTGACCACAGGGAGGACATGCAGACTCCGCACAGAAGGCATCCCAGCCGAGAATTGAACCGGAGAACCTCTTGCTGTGAGGTGGCAACGCTAACCGCTGCACCACCATGGCCGCCTACAAATCTATATTTATTTTAGTGTCACAAAATAGTTCATAGTATATGGTATTTTGTGAAGAAATGTTCCTTTACTGCATCTTGAATAAATTTCCTTATTATTTTGCACGTTTCCAGTTTGCGGTTCGTCATTCTCGTTGTTGTAGGTTCAGTTCTCAACCGTCACATTTGCCCTGTTCTTTACATTGTATAATACTGGTTGCTTATGCTGTGAATAGTATTATAAAGATGCTTAAAGTTGCCATATTACGTTTGCACACATTCTTTGATTCCTGGGCATGGTACTACTAATAATAAGCTTACTTACCATTTACTGTCCTTCATTTGATGACACATTTGTGGAAACTGTCCTGAGTCCCTGTCAAGCACACAGAAGAAATCAGGAATGTAGTTAGTGTATCATTTGGGCTTTGACTATTTTTATTCAAAAATAAAAATTTTGTTTTTAAGTGAATATCTGTCTTTGGTGGAACAAGTAAGAAGTATGGTGTGGCTCAAAAACATTCTTGGCATTAACAAGTACATGACCACGCAGTCAATTGTATTATTCATTAACTGATGTAACCTGTGTGCACCAACATGTAGAAAATCTCTGGATATAGATTTGTTGACTGAGAAGGGTGTGCCATGTTTGCAGGTCTTTCTTGATGTGTAATATTAGAAGAAATGGGAGGAGCATTTTATCTATTCATAAGAAAAACAGTAGCAAAAATGAATATAACAACCAGTAACATAGGTTACTTGGATAAGTGATCCTCCAGTAGAAATTTAAAAAAAATTAAATCAAATTACAAAATATGTAGTGGTGCAGTGTAATCTGCTTTTTCTATACTGCCATGCTGTGACAGAAGGAGAAGAGCGGAAATGCAAATTTTTTTTTAGTTTTTTCACATTTCTACCACTGGCTGTAGCTCCTACAGCTAAAGCCCTAACACAGTGCAATAATATGACTGCATTTGTTTGTTTTTCATTTTAAAATTGCTTCAGAACTGGACTTTGAAGTTTATTGAATTCTGCTGTTAAGTGAAAGGTGTGTACTGGTTGGTTAATTGTAATATAAGGTTTGCTTGAGAATTACAGGGAAGAAGGAAAAAAGACATAAGTAGTTGTATAGACACACAGAAATGTAGTCTAATAACCTCCTGTCTTCTAAAAATTATTTTTTTAGTTAACAATGAAACCTAAGCAGTCAATCCAGATTTTTTTTCATGCTGGGGTGTGTGTGTGTTTTGTGTGAATGGCCTTCTATTCTAATGTTGCAGTATTCATCGTGGAGATCCTCTGCCCCAAGTGACACAACGTCCAGCCAGTATACAACAGCTTTTATCTACTGCAAGTACTTGGGATGCCACATGTATGGCTTGTCAAACATCAGCCATAAAAAGGACGTCCACATGTACAATCCTTGAAACTTGTCTGCTGCCATTCAGAACTCTTCACATCGATCTGCTGCCTTTTTCAGTTTTGCTGCTTCCAGCTTTCAGATAAGTGGTCTGTCAGTATTTGTTTTTTTTACTGCTGAGTTTTTTGTTTAGTTCATGTTGTTTTATTACTTTCCTTTAGGAGTGTTCTGTATTAATGGACCATCTTGAAAGTGAAACATAATTTTAAATGGAGCACTCATTTTTTCTGTCAGATTAAAAGTAGTGTTAGGTAAGTGAAAACATTTTTCTGTGAAGAAATTGTGTTTTGAGTTTTGTGTTTCTTTTTCTTTTGTGGGGCTGACATAGTGTTTTAAAGGACTTTCTGTTGTTGCTTTTTTTCTCTGTCAAAAATAACTTTGGTGAACTTGTAGTGTTTACTGGCAGTTGCTGTTCTTCTCCACGAAAGAGGCACCATTTTCAGCTTAACCATGGAACAGACTACCGGTCCCACGATCGGTCCTTCTTCCAGCCACAAAAAGAAAAAGTTAAGCAAACGGTCTTTGTCACCACAGCAGGCTGGCAATTTGTTGCAGCCACAGGTGGGTGATTCTGTTGTGACAAATTGTTGTACCTCAGACTACTCATCTTTTACACCAAATCCCCGTGATCTAGCACCTACAGCCACTATGACCAAGGGGGTTAACAATGTCCTCTCTGAATGTTGGGGACCCCTCAGTGGGCAAGGGAAAGCCACTCTTGTCGGTCCTGGGACAGGGAACAGGGAAGTTTCCCTGTTGTGTCAGAATGCTATGCCCATCCCTGGGAAAGCAACTTCTGCCATTAGTAACATGGTTTGCCCTATTTTCCTGTCAAAAAGAAACAGAAAACCAAGCATGTATCTACTCCTACTCAAATTTCTTTGGATAGGAGTAGTTTACTGTTTTTGTAATAGAGGGATTCCTCTCTTTCTGAAGAGATTCAAGATTCTAAATCTGAGCAGGGTGATGCAGGGACATATGCATTTTTTCCTAGATTTTTGAATAATCAGACTCTGAGGAGACCTCAGATTTGATTCTTCCTATGAAGGTTTCTCTTTCTCTGAGACTATTGCTAGAATGTGCCAGCTTTTTCAGTGGGAGAACGCTGAGGTTTCTCAGTCCGTCAGAAAATACTGAGAGTTGTTAAATTGTGAAAGTATGAGAAGTGTAGTTTTTATCCGCAGTTTTGTCTTATGATGAAAAGTGTGATTTAACTAACTTGGTTTCTTCGATTGCACAAGTCGCTTATTGTTGTTTGCGGTGTGTTTATGAGACTGATACTGCTTCCAGGGCTATGGCCACTGGTACTGTTCTGAGGAGGTTTGCATGTTAACATTTCTGAGAACCTCTCAAGTGATGTTAAAAACGAGATGTTAAATTCTCCCTTGGATAAAGTTTTCATGTTTAACCCCTTCTTCTGCAGATGTGAACAGGAGGTGTGATCAAAGGCAAGATTAATCCACGAAATCTTTAAGATTGTTCAGCCCTCCTTTTCCAGATTGCTGAAGAGGTTTTATACCTCCTTAAAAAAAACAATAAATAGTTTTTCCAAAATTGAGATAAACAGACATTTAAGAAGAAATGGCAAGGGGCTTCCAAAAAGACGTTTTGAAACTCCCAAAACTAAGGACAGTCCAACAAGTCTGAGTGACTGTTCAAGAGACCCTCTCACTACTACTCTTCTTCCAGAAAGTCTGAATCTCCATTTTTCTGTTTGGCAACAGATTGTCAGACAAATGGGTTCTAAAATTTATTCATCATGGTTACACGTGGCTGTGGGAGGAAATTCCTCCTATCCAGGGGGTCATTTCTCATCCTACAATTCACTCTTTTGTTTTCACCTGTTCTTTATCACATACTGTCCCAAAGAGTGATAAAACCAGTTCCTCCTTCCCAGGTGGAGAAGTGTTTTTATTCAAGGATGTTCCAGGTACCAAAGAAAGTGCTTGGAGAGCAGTTCTGGATCTTTCTTTCCTAAATGTGTTTGTGACAGTGCCCACATTTAAAATGTCACTTCACAGTGTGCCACCTCTTCTGTCTCTTTCAAGGTTCCTGGTAACACTAGACTTAAAAGATGTTTATCATCACACCTGTGTTCATCCATACTTCAGACATTCCTTAAGGCTTTGTGTGTTTGGATCACATCATCAGTTCTCTGACTTGCCATTTGGACTGTCCACTGTACCAAGGGTGTTCACAAAGTGTCTAGCTCCAGTTATAGCTTGTTGCAAGCTACAGGGTAGCCTCATTTTCCCATATTTAGATAACATGCTTATCTTTGAATAGTCTTTTTCAAAGTATCCGAAATCTCTCTTTCGGGTGAGAGATTTCTTACACCAGCTGGGATCCCAAGATTGTGTTCCTGGGATGTCAACTAGACACCTCAGTTCAAATAGCTTTCCTTCCATAGGAAAAAAATAGAGCTTTATTTAGATCAATTTCCAAGATTTACCACTTGGGCTTTGGTCACTGCAAGGAGAATACCTCAAGATTTTAAGTCTCCAGGCATTTATGATTCTGATAATACCTCTCACAAGACTCCACATGAGTAAGATGTAGTGGTATCTGAAATCTCTTTGGTCTCACCATCCACAGTCTTTATCTTTTCAAATCCCAGTTGCTGGGGTTTGCCAGTTGAGAAATCATTTGTTGGAGACAACAGATGTCTTTACATACAATTGAGGGGAGAAGGGATACTCAATACATTGGATGCCCAACAACAGACAACTCTGGTACTATCTCGACATATCTTCTGATCATTTATTGCCCCCCCCCCCTTGAAGCTAAGAAGGGACAATTTGTGTTCAAGTAGTTGTCTAAGGCTTTTACCTTACTGTTATACTCACCATAGCAAAACTATTCCAGGCAGGGTCTATGCCCACTCTACCAGTGCCTTGGCTTTATTTATGGCTTTTTGGAAAATGCTGGATTCTAGTAGTATTCTAGATGTTGTGACTTGGTTCTTTTACAAAGCACTATAAGCTTTATTCCTTTTCTAGGTCAAGATCAGATCAAGTTTTCCTAGGTCCATTCTCCAGGGGCTCCTGGAGTCCTCTCCTTCCCCCTTCCAAATGCTGTTAGCTATGGTAATCTACTTATATAATTAGTGCAGCAGTGATCAGTGTGATGAACATACTACAGTTGCTTTAGTTCAGCTTTTACAGTGGATGTCTGAATGAATGATCACTGCTGCAGTAGCTGCTCCTTTCCTCCATCCCTGTTTCTTTTTGGTGTGTTTTTTTATGTCATGTAGTGGACATTTTGGTAGCATTGTCCTTTCAGGGCTCAGCCTCCCTTTCTTTGGTGGCAAGAAAGCTCTGAAGGCCTTTACACCCAAACTTGTCCTTTTTTCAGCCCAGCTCAAACTGTCTGAAAGTTTGGGTGAATGGAAGGTGCCTTGAAGCCGTGGAAGCTGACCATCTGTTATATCCTGGGCAGGTTATAACCCATATAGCTAAAGCTACAGCAGCAGTGGTTGTACTGTTATGCTAGGTTCAACTTACACAACTGTACTTTCTAATGACAGACATTTTGTTTGACTCTTCTATTGAAAAATTAGAAATCTTCAGTTTTTTTTTTAATGTGTGAGTGTTGTCTTGTAATATTGGTTACTGAAGGATAATGAATTCTTCTGCTTGATTTGAAGCTTTTTCCTGGTGGCCTATATGATCTTCTTTTTTCTGTTGTAATAATGTTTGTATAAATACATTTACAAATTATTATTTTTCCAAGTTATCATGGAGATGAAGAAAGTAGACATGAGTATAAGGAGATGAGACGCATGGCAAAGAGAGAGGTGGCGAAAGCTAAGGATAGGGCATATGGAGAGTTGTACGAGAGACTGGACACTAAAGAGGGAGAAAAGGACCTGTACCGATTAGCTACACAGAGGGACAGAACTGGGAAAGATGTGCAGCATGTAAGGGTGATAAAGGATAGTGAGGGAAAGGTACTCACAAGAGAGGAGAGTGTGTTGAGTAGATGGAAAGAGTATTTTGAGAGGCTGATGAATGAAGAGAATGAGAGAGAGAGAAGGTTGGATGATGTGGGGATAGTGAATCAGGAAGTGAAACAGATTAGCAAGGAGGAAGTAAGGGCAGCTATGAAGAGGATGAAGAATGGAAAGGCTGTTGGCCCAGATGACATACCAATGGAAGCATGGAGATGCGTAGGAGAAATGGCAGTGGAATTTCTAACTAGATTGTTTAATGAAATTTTGGAAAGTCAGAGGATGCCTGAGGAGTGGAGAAAGTGTTTTGGTACCTGTCTTTAAGGATAAGGGTGATGTGCAGAGCTGCAGTAACTACAGAGGGATAAAACTGATTAGTCACAGCTTGAAGTTATGGGAAAGAGTAGTGGAAGCAAGGTTAAGAAGGGAGGTGATGATTAGTGATCAGCAGTATGGTTTCATGCCAGGAAAGAGCACTACAGATGCAATGTTTGCTCTGAGAGTGTTGTTGGAGAAATACAGAGAAGGTCAGAAGGAGTTGCATTGTGTCTTTGTAGACTTGGAGAAAGCATATGACAGGGTGCCTAGAGAAGAGTTGTGGTATTGTATGAGGAAGTCGGGAGTGGCAGAGAAGTACGTAAGAGTGGTACAGGATATGTACGAGGGTAGTGTGACAGTGGTGAGGACTGCAGTGGGAGTGACAGATCCGTTTAAGGTGGAGGTGGGATTACATCAAGGATCAGCTCTGAGTCCTTTCTTATTTGCAGTGGTGATGGACAGGTTGACAGATGAGATCAGACAGGAGGCCCGTGGACTATGATGTTTGCAGATGACATTGTGATCTGTAGTGAGAGTAGGAATCAGGTAGAGGAGACTCTGGAGAGGTGGAGATATGCTCTAGAGAGCAGAGGAATGAGGGTCAGCAGGGCTAAGACAGAATATATGTGTGTAAATGAGAGGGAGGATAGAGGAATGGTGAGGATGCAGGGAGTAGAGTTGGTAAAGGTGGACGAGTTTAAGTACTTGGGATCAATAGTTCAGAGTAATGGTGAATGTGGAAGAGAGGTGAAGAAGAGAGTACAGGCAGGGTGGAATGGGTGGAGAAGAGTGTCAGGAGTGATTTGTGACAGACGGGTACCAGTAAGAGTGAAAGGGAGGTCTACAAGAGGGTAGTGAGACCAGCTATGTTATATGGGTTGGAGACAGTGGCATTGACAAAAGGCAGGAGTCAGAGCTGGATGTGGCAGAGTTAAAGATGTTAAGATTTGCAATCGGTGTGACTAGGATGGATAGGATTAGGAATCAGTATATTAGAGGGTCAGCTCATGTTGGACAGTTTGGAGACAAAGCAAGAGAGACGAGATTGCGTTGGTTTGGGCATGTGCTGAGGAGGGATGATGGGTATATTGGGAAAAAGATGCTAAGGATGGAGCTGCCAGGTAAGAGGAATAGAGGAAGGCCTAAGATAAGGTTTATGGACGTGGTGAGAGAGGACATGCAAGTGGTTGGTGTGACAGAGCAAGATGCAGAGGATAGGAAGAAATGGAAAGAGATGATCCGCTGTGGCGACCCCTAACGGGAAAAGCCGAAAGAGAGAATGATCATGGATGATATGTTAACTACTTTTGAATAAAAAAAAAAAAAAAAAGATTTAGCACAGTGAGACAGAAGTGTTTAGTAATACAGTCATCCAGAAAGCCAGACCTACAAGATACAAACATATGTGTTTTGGTTATGACTCATCGGTTTACTGTAAGTGGAAACTAGTTTGCACTTTTGAAAGTGTTTGGTTTAGGAAAAGCAGATGTTCTTATTTGCCCCAGGGGTCCCACTGTCAAGTATGGATGAGAATGCTTTGTCATACTGGCATGAGTACAGAACTTAATACACTAACTGCACAGCTGGGGGGTGAGGGCCTCAGATTTTATGTAAATGATGGTCGGGTTTTAAGTGTCATGGGCACCTTGCTTTCACATTATGCATGCATGTGTATCATTGTGTTGACCTCTTTGGCTTCTGGTGTTATGTCTTGGAAGAGAGCAGGCCAACTCACCAAAGTATGGGATATGGCAGAAGTTACGAAAAGGTCGTCCTCACAAATGGCATTGCCTAAAGATAAACATTAATAACATGGAAACTTAAAAGAATGAGCTAAGATTTGTGAGCATTTGAGTCCTGTGGCTAAGAGTAAGGCTTTTAAGGAGACAAATTATTCATCTTCTTGGTTGGGGCTATGCCTTTCTGAAGTTATATGCCTTCATTTGAAGATAATCAGGTTTTCATCTGCTATGTCAGGTGAAGACTGAGATAAGAATGACGAGTGTCTAAAGCTTAATGAAGCTGATCATTTGTATAATCTAGTTGCTAAGCATGTTATTCCTCCTGTCTAACCATCCAGACCATGTCCCACACCACTGTCCCGTTCTTCGACACACCTGATCCATTCAGAGTATATATACTACTTTACAGCCTAAGCCTGATCCATTATACAATTGTGCATGGTACCTGTCCATGTGGTGCTTGTGAGACCTTCCTCAAAATGTGAGAATCAAGAGAAAGTCATGCCTTCCAGTCCATATCATCACCTGGGCTTGCTAAGCCCATATGAGGTCTGTCTTTCTGTATCACAAAATCTGATAGGAAGAAACAAGTTTGTTTTTTTATGAGGCAGAGATTTCATTTTTGCTCCATGTTTTTTCCTATGCCTAAGTTAAGGGGAGAAGAACTTTTTTATTTATTTATTTTTTTCTTTCAGCCCGTCGTCATTGGGCATACATAATGCTTTAGTCCTCCTTGACTTAACATGCACATTTTGTTCTCATTTTAAGTGTCTGCCAGACTGCTAATAAGGTACATTCAGCTGAAGATGTTTCTCAATACGCTGATGATTCCATTGAATTCAAAGCCAAATGACTGTAGAGTAATTGTGTTTTTCACTTATAGAACAACGAGAGAGTGGGAGAGGGACACGTGTATGCGCACACACACAAGACGCATTCCAAAACAGTTTAAGCACTGGGCAAGATGATCCCATGAGTTCACAACCATTCAAAACACTAGTGTCACTGGGCGCTGTACCTTAGCCAAAGTATAAATTATTATTACATTAGGCTTTATTTTGTTCTGCAGCAGCAGTTTCATTATTTTTGTGTTGCTTATAAAGGTAGCAGCATGCTAATTTTAATTGTAGCCCGGCATCTAAATTAATTTGCAAATACATACATTTTTTAACACATTAATTTCATTTTTCACAAATCTATTACAATCTCTAGATGCAATGAAGCATTAAAAAAGAACAAAAAAAAGAGCATTGTACTGTTGTCTGTTTTTATGTGCTAGAGAGTCTTTTTGCAGGAGAAAATGTACAGTTTTCTGAGGTGTGGTACAGCGGAGCAGGAATTAGCAGCACTACATTACTTAATTTCCATTTAATTTCTCAGCTGGGGTCTGCTTGTCTGCCTAGGTTTTCACTGGGCATTCAAATTTTGTCCTATAAACATTCCAAATATGTGCTGTAGGTAGAATAGCTTTTCTTGAGATAGCCCGTAGGTGCATGTGGATGCACATGTTTTGCAACCGGTTTGTGCCCTTTTCAGGAATAGTTATGTCTTTCACCCAGTGATTGCCAGGATAGGTTTAAGCTGCCATGTGACTCTGATTTGGATTAAGCAAGGTATCAGAGAATGAATTTAAATGAAAATGTTTATAAAAACGTGTTTTATCTCTCAGTAAGAAGCATATTTGGCAGTTGCTTAATGCTAGGAAGGTAGAAAAGCAAGTGGTGCATGCAAAGTTGGGAAAGTCCAGCAGCAGGTAGCCATATAATCTGTTAGCTACTTTGTGGGTTAAAGCCACTTGTCTATATAGGAACGAGGGCATGCTAGTTTTGTAAAATTTTTCAAAATATTTGCATGAGCACATTACACTTGGAGTAGTTGAAGATCTTCTGATATGCGTGATATAAAGCTGACTTTATAAGTTGTTTGATGGTATGATCTCTCATTTGTGCAGATCCCATGGGTAGAGTATGTTGTGAACTCCGTGACTACTATATTTCCATACATGTCCGCTTTTGTCTTTCCTCTGTACATTTTGACTTCACTGTAATAGGTGTTGTATGTAAAATCATGCAAAAGTGAGTGAGTGATGTAGTCATAGTAAGTTCTACAACAAGTTTTCAACTTTATGCAAAATTGCAAGACAAAGTCCACAGACCTTGTGTATTACATATTTTCTTTTGCTAGAAGAAAAGTGGTGGCAAAAATGGCAGCTGTTGGAAATGCAGCAATTTTATCAGATTCAAAATATAGTGGTTAAAAAGAGAGCAAACAAAACATTCAAAGTACAAAAATCCTCAGACAGCCTGAGAGATGAACATTCAGTAGGACAGTAAAGAAAAGATGATATTCACTTGTAACACGCACAGTTATTTGCACTGTCTACAGTATGTAACCTAGCAAAAGTTGTTTAGTCATTCCATAACACACCATTTAAATATACTAATCCACTTAAGTTGTGCCAAGAGCAAATGACTGCATGCTAGAGTATAAATGAGTTATGCTTTTGTTTTACGTCTGAGAAAATGTTACAGCTTTGCAGTCATCGTATCATTTTGTACTCCAGTTTGCTTTGTATCTTATGTTGGCGGATATTCACTGATTTAGACTTAATTTGTGGAAGACTTTTTTTCTGGCAGTGCAGGTGTTCCTTTGATGCATTCAGTAGAGCAGGGAGTGTTTACAGTTTATTGTCATGATTTGGGGAAAATTACAGGGAGGCCATGCTGACACATAAGGTTGCCGAACTCTTCAGTATTTCCTAGTCAGGGTTGCTTGAAAGTTCATATGCATAAATTTGTACTTCTCATTACGCACTGTGCTTCTGTGAGGGCACACCTTCTGAGAAAACTGTCTTGGAAAAAAATCCTTAGTTTTTGTTCCAATATAAGGTTTCTTGTGTTTCCTGGAACTTGAATGAAAGAACATAACTGAGATGCCATACAGCCTTATGTCTGGAATGTTAGAGGGTGTTCCATAGGTGATATGCACTAACACTTAGTCCCATACTACCAGACCATAGAATTTTAGGACCAAATTCTTGAATAGATGGGGTTATAAATCATCTGGCCAGGAATGATTTGAATCTCATTTTGTAAGCAGGACCAGAGACTGAAAGAATCATACCAGTGCTGCATGAGTACATTTAAAGACTCCCATCCACAAACAAAAACAAAAAAACAAACTTGCATACAAATAAAATAGATGTCAAAGTTACTTTAGTGCTTTTATTTGATTTAGTTTCTCATTTCTGTGACGTATCCAGAGTGCAGACGTTTTACTACTTCACTTGAAGGCAGTCGGACCAGGCAGCAAAAAATGTTAGGTTTTAGTCAACTTTAGAAATGAACCATGTGCTAATGAAATTTTACGTGCTGCAGCCCAGCTGTGACCACAGTCTGCTTCGAGGAAGTTTCACTACAGGGTAGTTCAGGTTTGAAGTTGCAATGTGGGTTTAATGCAGTGTATGCAAACTGGTTTCATATTTAGATATGATCAAATGCCTGCAAATACAGTCCTCTACATAGGCATTGTTAGAGTCATGGATGTCTTGGGTTTGTGTCTTGAATGAGTGCTAATTTTGTCCTTTCACTTCCATATTTGAATATGGTTAATTTGATGCTTTATTCTTTTTGTTTACTTTGAGATTGTAACGGACTTTGTTTTAATGACTTCTACTCCCACATATATTTTATTGGCCATATGGTATTTCGAGGACTGGCTTTAATTTTTTTTTTTTTTTTTACACTTAATACAATGCAGCCTTACAGTCAGTGAAAGCCAGAAAGTGTCTAGTACCACATAACCCTAAATTAGGTTAAGAATTAATCTAAAAATGAATAAATACCTATTTAAGTGATGCAAAAACTGACTGCTTAAACTTGTTAAAAAAAAATGGACCCAGCAGGCCTCACTAGTAAAGTTAGACCGATTAAAGCCTAGTATAAAATTGCTATCTTGCACACAGTAGCAAGTGTCATCAATGGGCAAGGATAGTCCATCGTATGGATTGGCAGAACTTTATTTAAGTGATGAAGTAAAGCTGCAGATTTGGTGTTAGACCTCCTGGAAAAAAGTCCTTATGGATGTTGTGTTGGGACTTTACGTAGTGACAGGCAAATGTCCATAAACTGTTGGAGGCAAGCTACTTTACTGATGGTAAAGATTCTTTTTTTTTTTTTTTTTTTTTTTTTTTGTTATGGAGATGAAGTTAGGTCAAGTGCATGTCACATTACCGCCTCACTAACATTCCTTGTTTGTCATGTCTATTTCATAGTTACACTAACGGCGTATACTTTATTGATATATAGAGAGAACAGAATGGTATAACTTTTTTTTTTCACTCCACAGGAGCACCCTTCCACTCTACAAGTAAATACTAAGGAATTCTAGGATCTGCTATGTTAAATTTGTTGTGGTGTTTGGGGGCTAGTGGCTAAATCAGCATTGATGGAAAGGGCAGTTAAAGGGGAACATGTACAAATGGTTCACGGTTCACAAATTTGTTTGACTATCTTGGTAACAAGTGTATTACTTGTAAAGTAACTAACAATATATAATAAGAATAACCAAGTGCAATACTAAGGTAGCTCACCTACACACTGAAGGACTGTAAAGTGCAATATAGAAACGGTGCAATAATTCAGTCTAATAGATATGCTGCTATTGTTTCAATTTTACTTTGACAAGATTACCTTCATATTGTTCCTTGTCTTCTGTTCTGGGATGGGTGTGGGTCACTGCTGTCCTACTTTACTTACAAATTGCTACTTATTAAATTTCTGTAGTGATGTTTTATTAATTTTTCTCTGTGCAACTGTAATTCGTTCAGCTACACTGCTGTGTAGTTCTGAATGACAAAGTTTTCTTTGACTTTTTGACTTGGAAAAAAAATGTATTAGTGTAACTCTGGTTTCTTGTTGATTCTGTGCCATTAATCCTGTTTTATATAAGACTGAGCTTTATGCCATACTGGGACTCTTGAATACAATATAGTTTAGTAAATTTAAAAGTTGGTACTGCATACCCTGTATGTAGCGTGTCTCTACATTTTGCGTCTGTTAGCTTGGCTGAGGACTGGTACCATCACTACTGGTATTTCTCTGCTCTCTGTAGCTCTGTGAGCACCATGTTGTAACTGCACAGTAAATTGCTGTCTGTCTAAACCGGATTATTATTAGTGGATATGCAGTGATGTAAGTAATTCCTTCTGCTTTTTTTTTTTTTTTTTTTTTTTTTTTACAAAATATACACTCAACAGTCCATTGCAGGACCCATTTTATGGACCACTTCACAAAATAGTCTTGTTAGCTTTAAAACTTGGGACAGTTAGTTCATGACCTCCTTAAACAAGTTAGGGGGGGATAAAGGAGACCAGGATTTACATTAGAAAATAATGAACGTTTCTAGATTATTGGAAATGTTTTACTATTCTAGGCATGTCAATAGCAGCTGTGTTTAACATTAGATCAGTAAACACATTTTATTCTTGTTTGTATATTTCATAAGTAGCACTCCCCATTCATGATTTAAAGCATAACTGAATGTTGTTTCTAGCAAAATAAATGGTGAAGGGTGATGGTATGTACTGACCAACCCACATAGCAAACATTTTATGTACTGAGAAGTCAAGATATTGTTTACAGAGCCTGCACATAATGTAACAATGTTTAGTCCCATCTTGCAACATAAAGTCCTGTCATTTAGATATTTGTCTTTTTCTGAAGTGTTACAGGTGCACTTAAGGAACTGGTTACAGTCTCTCAGAAGTTTGTTAAATTTCACTGAATAAAATGCTGAGGATATTGCTTCATTTTTTATTGCCCCAGGATTATATGTGACACTGACCTAAGCAGTTTGTTTTTCATAAAAGCCAAAGCAGTTAATTGAAAGCTGAAATCATTTGACGCACACACACACATCTCTGTCCATCTTTTTCGTCATCAGTAAAGACCCAACAGGATCAGCTGTATACCCCCACAGATTAAAATAAAATGATATTGCTCCATTTTTTCCTACCGTGTTGTGTGATGCCATTCAAAAGATTGTCACTGTAGAGTAACAAAATTGTGATCTCTGTTCATACCAGCAGAAGGTTTTATTCCTAGCTAGTGTAGTAACACTTCTTTGAAAGTCACTGCAGCCCTGTCTTCTGTTTGCCTTGCCTTGTCTATCATAACCTTGCAACCCGAGATTCCTGCTATTTTCTGTTGTAAAATGTGTCTGGCTTGGCATACTTGTAGTTGAGGTGGCTTTACTGTTTCATATTAGATACTCGTTACGTGCTTGTTTGCTTGAAAGTTCCTTTGATCCCAAATGGAATTGGCATGAATTTTGCCAGAAATGGACAAACCGCTCATGAGTTCATGATCCCTCTTGTATAGTGATGAGCAATTTAAAACAATAGTTAACATTTTTTGTGCATGAAAATTCCTAACATTTTGTAAGTTAGTGGCATGCCTGGTAGCATTCTGCTGTATCCAAGCTTTTTGGGGTTGAATGTGTGCCAGTTCTTCTATGGGCTAAAACAACTCAGTTTGGATAGAGCAGTTAAAATGTCTTAATTGCTGAAAATCCATTAATGTGGGCTAGTGTTCATCAGACTAACTTAGAATTTCTTTTGACTGCCATTGAGGAAAGAATATTGAACTTAGACGTGGAACAATGAATCGCATAAAGAAATGCTACCTTTACAATGGGTAACTAAGCTAAATGGCAACTCTGCCAATGTTGGATACATTATCTGCAAAAGAAGTAGATAGTTTCTTTAAAGTTAGCTGTTATACCAGAGTAATCTTTCATTAAGTTTAATTGATGGTCTTGTCGGTTAGGACTTACACTGAAATGGTCATGAACTCTCATTGCATTCGTGCCCATGGCACTTTACTCCCGTAGGTTTGTGAACTTTCAGCAGAATAAAACTTGGAGATGGACCAAAGTAAAGCAAGCTGATCACTGTTTAAGTTTTAATGACGTAATAGTGAGAATAAGAGCAAATCGGGTTGTTGATCAACATTTATTAATAGAACTGCTGTGAGGAATTTCTTTTTAAGTGAAGGTGGTTATCCAGAGTGACAAGTCTAGTTTTGAGTGTTTCTTTTTTCTTTTTTTATGTAAACAGCTGTGTTTGGTGTACCATATTTGACATGGAAAGCACTTTTAATCTGTTTTCATTCTGTTCCTATATGGCCTCTTCATCGAATCTTTTCCTTGTCTTTTTCATTGAAGCTTTTTGTAGAAAAAATTGTAATGTCATTGCAGAACAGGCTGCAGATGTCTATGTATTTAAGCATAGCTTGTCTCGTGGTTGACATAACTGTCCTGACAGACGTCTGCTGTGTAGTCTTAATATGGTACAGTGCTGGATGCCTGGATGGTTTCCAGCTTTATTGAGACCTGGATTGTTTCCAGCTACAAAGGAACACTGTTAGTTTCTCTTAGGGCCTTCTATTTCTATTAATATGCAGCTTTAACTGAAAAATATTACAGTGCATCTTCATAGTGAGGATAGTGGCACAGATTTAATGAACTGTACAGCTGTCATCACTGAAGTACAGTGGCATAGCAAACAAAAACGTACACTGAGTGGGGGGGGGGTCAGTTTGTCATCCACTAAAAGGCACTTTATCAAGTTATTTGCTGTTGCATCTCCATAAGTATAACCAAGTTGTATAATATGCATGCAGGTTCACTTAACACTGAGCAAGCTAAATTTCAACTTGAATGACTTTGTGTCCCGACTTGGGAGTCCTGCTGTTCTCTGTACTTGTGGGGAGTTGTAATGTATTTAACCATTTGCACTGTGCAGTTTGCCCATTAAAGACTGGGTTAATGTATTCATAGCTCATTGAAAGATATGGTACATTAAAACTTGTTTGTATTTGAAACAGGCTTTGGGACCCAAACAGACGAATTCTGCTTAAATGTTACTCTCAGGCTGAATAAAATGCTTCTGAAATTGAACCTTCCTGTCAGTATGCTTCACGCACTTAGTGGTGTGGACAGAATTAGACTTTCTTTTCTGTTGTTGAGCAGTGGTTTGGTGAGGGGGAAGTAGATGCAAGGCAAAATCCTGGCAGTATTTTCTAGTCAAATTTGTTTTCTGCAGGTAATATAACTGTTGCCATTGCATGCTCTTCAAAGCTTGCATTATCTGGGCATTGGTAAAGTGCACAAAGTTCTAACTCTGTGTACTATTTTTTTTTTTTACCCTTTTTATAATTTATTTTGTTTGACTGGGAAGTTCATACTGGCCTTAATTTTTTTCCAGCAGTCAGCATTGATCTGTCTATGTATTACATACTCTATTACACGAAATTGCAAGCTTTGGCTTGGGCAACGGCAGTTGCATCATTTTACATTTAGCGGGTTGGTATGCATACACAGATCATCAATATTGTTTACATTGGGAAATAAACATGTGCTTTCTAGTCACAAGTTAGAAGATTTAAGTTGACAAGACAGAACCTGCTAGAAACAGGGACAAATTTACACCAAGACTTATAAATGAGGAAGCATGAATGGAGGATGATGGAATGCTTCCAAGTTATGCTCCTGACACAATTGCATCTCGCTCACGGATGGTGTAAAACTATATGTATGCCTTCCTAAATTAGACTTTGTTTTAGCTTGTAGAGTAGTATAAATTATTTCAGGTTTTGGAGATGGTAATTGCAAAATTAAACTTACCATATTGGTTTGTGAGGTAGGTGTGTGTGTGTGTGTGTGTGTGTGTGTGTGTGTGTGTGTGTGTGTGTGTGTGTGTGTGTGTGTGTGTGTGTGTGTGTGCGTGTCTGTCTGTGGATATGTAGTTAATTGAACAAAAAGATACTGAATCTCATAGCATCACATCTCTGTTGAAACACCATCCACTGAAACTTCAATATGGATTTTAACATTGGTCTTGGGGGGAGGGGGTCGCACATTCTAGTCCCTACACACAACTAGCTTTAATATTAGTTTGAAAACGACACATCCAGTACAGTAAATCTGGAAGGGGGCATGCCCGTGCACTTAATTCAATCATAAATGCTTGACCAGATTTTTATTGATTTGCAAGTGCTTAAATCATTATATTTGTAAACTGTATATTTAATTTCATTTTATCTGTATGTGGAGGATTTGTGGTGAAAAATTATCTTTTGTATTTTACACTAGGACATTTATCAGGACTATGGGGAATGCAGAGAGCTGGTTGGATAATATTGTTTTGGCAGCACTTTTTCTCATTTTGTCCAGCCATTTGTACTTAAAGAAATGTAGAAACTGGTTTTGATGGCAGTCGGGAACAATCAGGGCATCTTTTAAGACCCAGTTTCTTTGTCTAGCAATGTGTACAGGATTCAGATATTTCTGTTCTGTGTGTGTGTTTTTTTTTTTCTTTCACTTCATTACGTGCGTTAAGGTATGTGCCTTAATGCATTAAAATCTTCTATGCCCCCCCCCCCCCCCAAGAAAAGAAAAGAAAACACTGACTTGCTTTGTGTTAAAACTGCCAGTGCATTCTTTGGAGTCTGAAGGGCTAATATAAAAAATACTTTGGTAGATAAGTTTAGAGTTTTGTTCCTGTAGCGTATCTCTTCATATCCTTCAGGTAAGTAGTGTCATACATTGTGAATAAACATTCTGTAGGAAAAATGAAACTTAAAAATTAATGCCTTGTTAAAACAGAAACTATTAGTCTGTTTTATTTTCCATTTGACCACTGCTACTTTATGCATCCCTGAAGATTCACGTATGCACAATGACTGGGGAACTGAGATGCATGAGACGAAATTCAGACTGTAAGTGGGTCAGTAAATTTTGCGGCTGGTTACTAGTTCTGCAAATCCTGGCCATGTACCACTTTGTCAAGTAGAACATTCAGGTTTTGAAAGAGCCACAAACGTTTGCTGCCTGAAGTTCAGCTGGTTCATATTTTGTGTCAGGAAATACTCTTAGCAGACTGGATATGTTACCTAGAGAAAAAAAAATGTTTCCTTTTGTAAATGAGTAAATGTGCTTTAACATGAAAAGATGCATTTCGGCAGCACCCCCATGAATAATGAGGGCATTGTTTGGCAGCATTCCAGAAAACAGGGTTTTAAAATAAATCAGTGGCTTGGGGTTATCCTTTTATGGAATTTGATGTTGATTAAATGATCAGCCAGTGTTTTATTGCAGGTTTAAATAGCAATAGTCAGGACTCTCTCACATATGAAAAATTTAAGTGGTGTTTATAGTCAGCACAGTTTGTCCTGAATTGTACTTGAGGTTATTTGAGGGCCATCACACAGTGTGCAATGTTTTGCTGCATATTCGTCTGTCATGCTGATGTTCTGGTTCTACTTGTGTACGTGTTTTTGGGTGAAGAGGTAAGAAGAGTAAGGGGAACATCCCTACTAAGGGGAAGGGAATAGGAGGAGTCAGAACATGGGGCAGGCACTTAGATGGTCAAGTTAAAGGAAGAAAAGTAAAAGTACTGGAGGAGCAATAAGTTGTGTAAATCCACAGATTCCTTTGGAGAGAAAGATAAGGGACTGGAGAGAGAATGATAAGGGACTGGAGAGAGAATTAAGGAGTGGGGGCTGAGGAGAAGTTTTCTGGAGTGTTCTCCTTATGGGTGCTGGGAATCTAGTAAGATCAGACTGAAGCATCCTGAACTCCTG
>NC_056739.1:274918675-274946175 GCF_019279795.1 Protopterus annectens
GTGTTTCGGGACTTGGTGTAATGGGTCCCAGAATTTCAAATGGTTACCTTTTTCCTATTTGATTATTTGCCATTCAGTCTGCAACCTGTAAGTAGTATGTCATTCCCCTACATCCTGCTGTGCCATCATATGGAATTATTACAGTACTTGTAGACTGGTATCCATGAAAGATCAACAGCTAAGTTCATGAACTCTGCTTTTGACACATTTGAGCATAGTACATGTTGAGCGTGTGTAATGAAATTAGTAAGAATAACTGTTAAATAAAACATTTGGGTAAAAGCTAATGAGGAAACTAAGGTACACAACTTTTAAAAGTATAGCTTAAATGTATTCATTAGGTTGTCCTCTGGTTCACAAACAGTTCTAGTTCCCTGGGGATGAAACTCCACGATTGTATATGCACCTGTTTTGACAAAAGACAAGAGTTTGTCATAAAGAGAGACATTTTCTGGCCATTGAAATGGTTCACTTGGGGTGTACTGCATGCCGTAACTCATTTACATTTTATGTCAAATCTATTTTAATATGCAAGTTTAAAAATAAATAAAAATTACTTCATTTCTAATGGATTTGTGAACCGTTTCAAAGAACTCCTAAGACATTTAAAAATTATTACAGAATATTTAGTTAAACTTGTATAATAAAAAAACTGCTAAAGTATTAGTATCAACAACTTTCAGCTACTTATAGAAAAATGCTGCAACAGTAACAAGACTTGATTGTGTGGTCCTAATAATTTTTACATATGCATTTATATACTGTCACTTAGATCTGAATAGTCCTCAACTGTATTATGTTGCCTGTGTATTTCTGTTGTGCGAGGTACTGAATTGTGAAGGGATCTGATGTCTACTTGATGGCAGTCCTGGCTTCTGCTTGAGGATCCGGATACATGCCAATGACGGTAGCCTCAGCCAAAATGTAGCTGTCTGTGTTCCTGTTTAGCCAGCCTGAATTTAGCTCCAGTTTGGTCTTTTGTAGTACAAAGTATCAGCTTCTTCAGTAGTGCATCTTGGAACCACCACCGTGGAAGTGGAGTGGATGGTGGTGTAGCAAAGGCCATGTCTGAAGGGAAGAGGGAACCCTTTATGCAGGTAATTACAGATGCATATTAAATTATCCATATTTTATTTATGTAGATATAATTGAATTTGGCCTTAACAAGCGTAGGTCACTTTTCCATCTACCTAATCAAAATGTGTGATAACATTTAATCGGGAAATGGTAATTAGTCCTTTTCTCATTTCTGGAAGGAGAAAGGATTAGTATTGTTTAATATTATTTTGAGTGGATAACAAGCTTCCCTTTCCATAGTTTAGTTGCTGAGTAATTGTTGAGCTTTTAATTTTTTTTCTGCCTCTCTGTCTAAAATGAAGTAAACCACTTTGTGGGTGAATTTGGGTTAATATAAGTTTTTTCAAACCTTTATATGCCCTTTCAGTACCAACATGTATTCTTCCTTGCAGATTTGTCAGCTTTGGGAACCAGGTAGCCCAAAGGTTTGTCATATTCTGTCTTTTGGTTCCTTCAGGTGCAGCAGATATTCTTAAATTATTCCTTCCTGACCTGCCAATCAAGTAGTTTGGTTGAGCAGAAACTCCATTATTTTTATCCTCTAATTCTTTGTACTGTTCAGGAATGATTCCATGTATTCTATTTGATTCTCTTGTCTTGGCATCACATTTCTTAATAAATCACTTTGGCACAGTTCTCTAGAATGAAGTCATTTTTTGAATGAAACTGTTAAGGGCCAAGTCTTGGATTGAAGGTATGTACTTCATTCAGGTCCTTTTACAAGAGGTCTTCAAGCTGTTAACATTTACAAAAGCTTGTTTGCCTTCTAGTAATCAAAGGTTAAAATGTATCCATAAAGACAGTTTTTCCAAGATTAAGGAGAAAACAAACATTTCACGGAGGAATAAATGAATGTCTGAACACCTACCAGGAACTGTTATTCACCAGGCATTTTGGATTCATGCCATAAATCAGTTAGTTCTGTTGGGGACAAGATTTAAAATGTAAATAACTTCTTCCCATTATGTCATAGGTCTAGGTGAGTGTTCAAACCTATCTTTAACCCACTGCAGACTATTCTTCAAGAAATCTTATTTGAATGTTTGGAATGAAGTTATATGGCATAGATTTGCTGTTACGAATAAATATGCTGTCCTGTCAAAGCAAATAAAAAGACAAGTGTCTGTCTAGTTAGGTGCTGTATGTTAGCAGTTTTGTTTTAAATTCTGGTTCAAAATATAATGGTATTATTTCTTTTTGCCCCCCCCCCCCCCAATACAATGCTTCTTTTTCCTACAAAAAACATTCTGCTTGATTTGCTGTTCCCTCATGAAATGGGTGCGTGTGTATCCGTTGGTGCCCCTTTGACCTGTGTATTGGTTGTAATGGGTCTGAGACTAGCCAGTATATTTACCCTGTTGAATTATAAAGAAAATGTTTTAAGGTAGTCCAGTGGTACTGTGCTGTTTTGTATGAAATGCCTAGCAACCACAGAACTTGGGCCCAGAAGAAGGTCTTGGTTGTTAGTTTCCATGCAGCAGCTTGTACTTATCCCTCCCTTGCGGCCTGTATCTCCTCCTAAGATCATGTAGTGTTTACAGACAAAAGTACTGCTAGTCAAGAAGGTATCCTCACTTTTCACAAACTGCCTTTGCTGCCACATACAGTTGCACTTATACATGCAGTGCCTGTAGAGAGAGCACACCCAAATCTTTTGGTTTGGTTTTGAACTTCACACCTCCCAACTATACTACTACTGAATATTTCTTTTAATCATATCTCTTCTGGCAACAGTATTGTGATGGCTTTCAGAAGCTCTACATCAGAAGAGATTCAGTGAGTTAATTACTTCATGGTCCAAATACAAACTGTACAAATGGAGAAACCAGTAATACTATAACTTTTATAGTTAAGTAATACTTTGGATATCTTTCTGTTGAAAACTAAGTTTGTGTGTTTTTTCACTTTCTCATTATAACTTAAACCTGTACCAGGTAAACCATCTTTAACGTCACCCTGCCTTACAGGATAAAGATGGACAGAGAAAGAGAGAGAGAGTGAGTCCTCTGTACAGCATGATAACCTAGTTTGCCCACATTTTGGACCAGTGTAAAAGAAAACGGGGTCATTGTTTATTCTGCCATACAACCCAAAGTGTTGGAAAACTAGTTTTAGATTTTACCAAAATTTTAAAATATGTAGAAAATTGAATATCTCTTTATTAGTGGGTTATCGTGAATTCTGTTAATGCATAAGGAATGAGTACAAGATAAAGCAGGGTGCTGATTGAATTGATGATTTCTGTTTAGCTATAAATTCAAAATAAGCTATACAAATATAGTCATGGCTGTAAGGGTAATCTGTTTCTGGTTTCTTAGTCTGCGCCATGTTTCTGTGATGTGGTAGCTTATGGCATCTAGTACTTCATTTATTTGCAGTGTTATCACACATCTCCAGTTAAATAAGTTTTCACCTTCCACATCTTTCTCACTATAAGTATTGTTGAAGGGGTTTGTTTACCAAGTGAAACCCTAAAGACAGAATACTTCAAATGAAACATACAAATTTTAACGAGCTATGTAGATTTCTTCAGAGTGTTTTTTGTGTGTAATGTCAACAGATCATGTAAATGTGATTTGACTTGTACAATTTCTGAATTGTCCTCTTGTTTGTTTCACAAGCAGTATGGTTAGAACTCCGTTAAAGAGGTGAGACAAGAATATGCATTCATCTGTAATTTTTCTATCTTGGATGGCTGGGCAACATAAGTCACATGGCATGCATCACTAGTTAAAGTTATAGTACCTGTTTTACTATATGTAATATCTGTGATACCGTATAAATTTCCATTTTTTTCAAATGACCATGTTACACTTTTCTTGCGTTATGCTAAACTGTAATTTTTCTTAAGTGATAGCATCATGCAAATAGCAACATTTAAATGCTCAGCAAGTACAGTCCTTTTGTTAAGTAACACAATGATTTCATGCATTAGGTTCTACAAGCCTTTTTCTTTACTTTGTGATGCATCTAGTTATGTCAGGTGAAGCATCTGCTAAAGTTGCATTTGATGATTTGACATCTGTCTTTTGTTTTAGTATCTTTTGTCAGTTGATTACATTTTTCTTCTTTAGGTCATATTAACTAACCTTTTTAGTATAATTTTCCTCTCACTCTTAGAGAAGCAAACTTGTAATGATCGCTGTAGCTTTCCAGCACTTTGAGAAGATAAATTTAGAGACTGTTGGCGCTATTGCCTTCCATGGAGTCAGATCCGTTATTTGCAGGGAAGGCAGTCTGTTTCTCTCTTGATTCTTCACTTCTTCTGTTAAGTATATGCCGTATCTTCTACCAAGTCATTGGCACGTGTAGTGGCAGGGACTCTTAACTCTCATGATATCCGTGGGATCTTCACTTGCAGCATTGACATTTTGTTGACATTCTGAGAACTACTGTTTCTTACTCCTGTGTGGCTCTTTGCATTTCTAACATAGTAAACATAGTACTTTTTAATTGTGTTTTTTTTAACTTCTGAACTACTTTTATAAAATTCATAGTTGAAATAGCATGTATGTTTTGGGTGGTTTTGGTATGAGCATCCTGTCCCCAAACAATTCACATGAGACTGGTTCAGTTTTCCTCAAAGGGATATCCATATATTATTGCAACCAAAGTTGAGGATAGGAGACATTTCAGTTTTCTTAATTATGAATGTAGTAACCTGAATTGCTCTTTCCATCTGTCCTTGCTCTGTAGATAATGAGGATCCCGGGTATTGTACAAAATTTGCAGAACTCTTAACTTGTAAATTGCATACCATTATCTGAAATTACTTCCTCCGCTATGTTATTATGAGACTTTTAAGATTATGGGTCACTTCAGTGTTAGAAGGTGAACATCATTTGGGTATTTAGAATAGTAGTTCCCACAGAACATATAATGGTTAGTTCTTGTACTGGAAAAGATTTACGGGTACCTTTTTAAGCACAACATGTATAACTGCATGAGGAACAGAAAATATACCCCCTGGGATACCATCTGTGTCTCTGCTGGACAGTGGAATAGGGTGCTGACTTGTTGGAACGTGGGCTAAATTCTTGGCTAGGGTTGTAAGGGCCTCAGGGCCAATAGCCTAGTAACTTCCTATGATCCTAAGTAGGCTCAGGATTGGCCTATAGTAAATAGGCAGGATAATAACATACATCCACAGCATAGGCTATACTTTCTTAGACTGTAGGGTATTTAGAAGAAAGATGGTATGCATTCTCACTTAAGTGTGTGTGTCTTTTTCGTGCTTTTGGTACGGAATTTTTCCCAGGTGAACTCCGTCCCGGCAATGATTGATTGGTAGATTTACATGCTGGCTTTTGCCGCGCCCAACCACAACCTTCACGCCGAACCATTTATTCCATGTGTCGTCACACAGTAGACGCTAACTGAGAAATGTCGAGCGACGCCCCTCTAACTGTGGCGACGCCAACGCTACCGCAGCACCACCACCGCAGTTCCCTTAATAATTATAATGCTTACGGCTACTAAGCATATGTTGTAATAAAACTGAAATTTAACATGAGCGTTTCTAACTTTGTCTTTAAAAAGCAGAGTCAATAAAATCACAGGGAAGTAGTGGAACCTTGTTCATAAATGTGTAAGAAATATGCTACCATCTTGCAAACGTTAGTAGCCGAGCATCATGGCAACTTGGGTTATGCTCATAACGCGGAACATATTTACAATGTACTTTCTTGTATAAAAAAATTAATTAAATGTACATGTAATTTTTTGAGTTTTTTTTTTTTTTTGGCAAGAGCACTTGAATGAAATACAGATGCTTGTCAATCCATGATAGTGTGTATACTTATATGAATGTATAAATGTATATTAAAAATGCTGGTGTCAATCATTGTTTTGTACTTTTAATTCCAAAATATTCATGCAAATCAAAGTACCCTCCCACCACAGAGTACTACACTCCTGTAATGCAAACTTCCACAAAGGTTTTCATATGAACCAACTGAGTAGTGTTGTTCTTATCATGCAAACACTACACAAGAAGGAAAACTAAAATGTGAAGTTGTTCTATCTCGCCTTCATTCTCACTGATAGATTCAGAGCCAATCCTCGGCTCTGATTCGGCCAAATACTAAAGCTCAAGGTCTTCAAACAGCTCGTGGCCTACTCCCTATCCCATGAGAATAGTGCTTCCCTCGGTTCTCGTTTGCCACTGCAACAGATCGGGTGTTCGTCGAACAGCTCTGGCCAGTATTATCAAACTTTTGATATTTGTGTAAACTAAAAATTTCATTCCTTTTTGTTGTTAATTGTTAGCTACTCAAGACACGTGTCTCTCTTGTTAGTCTTTGTTAGAATGCGTTTTCTCCTTTTTCTTGAGGCCATTTATTTTTAGGCCCTTTTTTTCTATAAGTCAACTAGAATAGTTAGAACTTACTCCCTATCCTTTATATGTAGCCTGTTTTTTTATTAGGGCATTAATAATATATCTTTGCTATTATTGCTATTACTTGCAAATACTTTTTATTCAACCCTGTGGTTTTTATTAGGGTTGTATAATAAATAGTTGTTGAACAGTTTGGTGTGTTTCATAGTTATTATAGTTGTTATAGTTAGTCTTAGAGACCCTCCTTTATTAGAATTATTTCTTATATAGATATTATCTTTGTGCTGTGTGTTTACATATATATATATATATATATATATATATATATATATATATATATATATATATAACTAGAGTTTGTTCTGCAGTTGACAGAGTTATGTCTGAGAAAGTTAAGTCTAGGTTTAAAAAATGTCCGAAATGCGAACAGAAGATGTCCGTTACAGATGGCCATACAAATTGTGTTTATTGTTTAGGTGAGCTTCACCTACAGGAAAATTGTGCCATCTGTCGCTCTCTTAGCTCTCGCGTTCTTCATGAAAGCAAGAGTAAACTGTGATAGCAAGAGGTCTCTTGAAAATTTCTTTTCAAGAAGCCTTAGACAAGGACAAGCCTACTAAGTCTCCAAAAACTGTGTGTACAAGCTCTTTGTTGGAGTCGGAGCCGAGAAAGGCTTCATCAACTTCAAAAGCAACTAAATCTAGCAAGACTGCCTCCTCGGTGCCTAAACTTATGGAGCTGGTGGTAATTGTGGTCAGTGGGAGCCAGTCCCCAGCCTTGGAGCCAGTGTCTCCCACTTTAAAATCTCCTATTCTGCAGTCTGAGACATCGTCCATTGCTTCCCAGTCCTCAAAACTATTGGATAAGGAGGTGGATTGAGTGGTACATGGACTTCTACAGTCACAGGCACTAGCCAAAATTCTGTCAGATCTGACCCTAAGGGCTTCGGAACCGACCCAGACTCAACCCGTTTCTTCGATTCCTCCTCCGCTTCAACCCAAAGTTTCAGAGCCGGAGTATTCGGAACCGCTGATTGTGGAACTGTCGGAGCCAACACCCATTGGGCTTTCGGTTCCGATTACTCTGACCTCTTCGGTTCCCACCTTAGAGTCTAGGAGCCAACACTCACCAGTCGGGGCCGGAGAGGATAGTTGTACCGATCTTTCGGTGACGACTTTGGCTCTCGAGGCCTCTGCTCGGGTGAGTGCAGAACCTACCTCAGGCTCGGAGCCCATGTTTTCGGCGCTGTTAGACTGCCTGTTTCTATGGATCCAGGCATTTCTTCGGACTGGAGCTGTGGGGCTTTTGATGCCATGAGGAGAGTGTTGTCCTCTCGGGCACCCACGTCATCAGTACCAGCAGTCTCCTCCCCTAAAGTTCCTGTGTCTGCTTCACTGTTCCCTCAAAAACGTTAAGACCCAGAGTCTCAGGTCCCCCCATGGGGTGAGCCCTGTTTTTCTGGGACCTCCCCAGAAGCTCCCTCTGAGGAGGTTACCAGGAAGAGAGATGCAAGAGGAAGCATCTGAATTCCCCACATGAATCCATCACATGAGATACTGACTTAGATGAGTCAGAAGGGTCCCCACGGTCCCCCTCTGAAGATATCTCTTGGTGATATCTTAGAAATCCTAAAACAGAGGGGTGGCTGGAATCCCCTTAACTCTATTGATGATGAATCAGTACTCCTGAAGGCTTTCAGGTCTCAACCCTCCACCTCTTGGGTGACTCCACCTTTTGATGAGTTGAACCTCCTCTCTCGAAAGGCATGGGAGTCCCCGGATACCATAGAACCAGTCCCTCGGAGGCTGAATAAATTTATTGAGTCACCTCAGGACAAGGCTTTCCTTACCAAAGGAGTACCCATTGATGTTATGCAGATGGCGGTGACCACTAAGAAGGAGCTGTTGGAGACCTCCACATCTGTTCATCCTCCTAATAGAGATTCTAGGATCATGGACAGATACGAAAAGTGCATGTTTAGTTCCGTGGCCTTTACTCTTCGATCCCTGAATTATATCACACATTTCACCAGACTACACAGAGATCTCCTTAAGGAGTTAGGAGATGCTCTTCATGGTGCTGTAACTGCAGGGGTCTCCGATAAGGTAACCTCCCAGCTTGCTACCCTAAATTTCCTTATAAACTCTTCCATGTGTCTGATTTCGTATGCAGCGGATGGAACGAGTCGGGCAGCAGGTACAGGAATTGCTCTTAGAAGACACTCCTGGATGCAATTATGTTCCTTTGTGGAGCCCTACAAGTCATCCTTTGTAAACATCCCCTTTGATGGTTCAGCACTTTTTGGACTGAAAGTGAAGGAAACGCTTACCAGGTGTGAGCAAGGTGGAAAGACTGTCTGCTTTTTACACTCCTACCAGACCTTATCGTGAAGGTTGGAAAAGTGGAAAAATGTGGTTCTGATAAGCCCAAGGAGCTTTCTTTGACACGTGGTGAAACCCCCTCTAGAGGCAGAGGAGGAGGCAATAATGGGAGATGCGTCCACGTGGCAGAGGGGGCCTGCAGAACCAGGGTGACAGGGATCAGTTCTTTGGCAAGCCCTACCAGCACTCCTGAAAGGAGGCCTGCCTGTCCATCTCTGGTGGCAGTCAGGGGACTGTTATCTTTGTACCCAGACACCTGGCTAAAAATTACAAAAGATCGGTGGGTACAAAGCATAATATCCAGAGGATACACTATTCCCTTTACTACTGCTCCAACCCCTGTGAAAAAGTCACAGATGTTCCACCCAATCATAGGGAACAGGCAACCATAGAGATTACAAGGTTGCTAGAAAAAAAAGAGCTATCCAACCATTCCCAGCAGACCAGAGAGGATCGGGAACTTTTTCAAGGTTCCTTTTAGTTCCAAAGAAAACAGGAGACTGGAGACCAGGTTTGAATCTCAGCAGGTTGAACAAATCTGTCAAGAAAACAAAGTTTCAGATGGTCATGCTACAGTCTATACTTCCTTTTCTAGGAAAGGACAATTGGATGTGCTCAATAGATCTCCAGGATGCATACTACCATATAAAGATCGCCAGAACATCCAGGGATCATCTGTGATTTCGGCTGGTAGCCAGTCACTTTCAGTTTCGGGCTGTGCCCTTTGGTCTCACTACAGCCCCCAGAGTGTTCACCAAATGCATGGCAGTAGTCACGGCTCACCTGAGGGGGTTAGGATTCCAGGTGTTTCCATATTTAGATGACTGGCTCCTCACCGCCACCATCAAGCATCAACTCATACACACAAGGGAGACAACCTTAGATCTTTGCAGTCATTTTGGATTTACTATATAGTGGGACAAATCTGCTTTACAGCCATCCAGACGTACCGTCTTTATCGGAGCAGATCTCTACACAGTTTCCATGACCATAAAACTTCCAATGGAAAGAGTGGTGAGTCTTCGACAACAAATTCTGAATCGCATCCCCAAACAGGGAGCCCCAGTTTCAGTAGTGCTCAAATTACTAGGGACCATGGCAGCAGCCGTCATTGCCATCCATTAGGCCAAATGCACATGCGGATACTGCAGTGACTGGGTTTCACCCACTGGTCTTATCAAGAACTTCCAATGTTGCACCACATCATAGTTAAAGTCATGCAAGAAGGATCTTCTTTGGTGGCTGACCTCTCCTCAAGTGACAATAGGACATCCCTTTGTTCTTCCAACCCTGGTTGCCACTGTGACCACAGACACCTCCCTGATTGGGGAGGGGTATTTTCAGGGAAAGACAGCCCGAGGCACATGGGAGAATCACGAGGCTCATCTGCATATCAATGTCCTAGAGATGAGAGCAGTACTTCTAGCGTTGCAGTCCTTTCAATACTTTCTACCTCTAGGGACTATTGCGATAGACTGACAATGTCAGTGGTCTGGTACATAAACAAACTGGGAGGAACCAGATCATACCCCTTATGTCGAGAGGCCTTGAGGGTATGGCAGTGGTCAATTTCCACCCAGCGCTTTCTGATAATAATGCACATTCTGGGGAGGTCCAATGTGATAGCAGACAAATTAAGCAGAGCAATGCTGCCTCCTCACGAGTGGCCCCTGAAAGAAGTAGTAGTGGAAAGGATATTCTGCAGATGGGGCCAGCCTTGCTGCGACCTCTTTACAACTCCCGCCAACATTAAATGCAGCAACTACTTCCCATGAGCCACCCAAGGAGATGGTGAGAATGAAGGCGAGATGGAACATCTTCACATTAAGAAGTTATGTACTTAACGTTCCATGTGAGATGTTCATCTTGCCTTCATTCTTACATTCCACCCACCAACCCCCTTCCTTTAAAATCTTGAAGGCCGGGAAGTTTCAACAAATCCTAGTGATATTCTGTCCTTGTCTGTGGTATTCTTATTTCAGTGCCTGTAATCTTTAGTTTCTCTTCCGCACTATTCATTGACCTTTCAAAAGCTTTTGACATGGTTAACCACTCTTCGTTAATTAACATTCTGGATTCCCTCTCATTTGATAAACTTACCATACAATGGTTTAGTTCATGTCTTAGCAACAGACAACAAGCCATTCTTTGGGACAACCACATCTCCTCCTTATTGCCCATTTCTGTTGGAGTCCCTCAGGGCTCTATTCTTGGCCCACTTCTCTTTTCCCTCTTCATTAACGATCTCCACTCAGTTATTCCTCAAGCCACCTGCATTCAATACGCTGACGACTCCACAATTATTTGTTCAGCAACCTCCACTTCTGACCTAATTACACTAACCCAAAATATCTTCAACACAGTAGAAACACGGTTTACTAGACGATACCTCCTCCTGAATGCTAAAAAAACAAAACTTCTCCTCTTCACCCCCACCACTCGTACCTCCCCATTACATTTCACCATCCTGTCTAACAACAATACTGTCATCTCTCCAGACTCTACAACTAAACTGCTAGGTATAACCATTGATAACAATCTCTCTTTCGATCAACACATCAACAACACCATCAAATCTGTAAACAGAAAGATGGGATCCTTATACCGGATCAAACCATTTCTCACCCCTTCTGCTAGAGCTACTATTGCCCACTCCCATCTTATATCCACTCTCTTTTATGCCTCTCCTATCTTCACTAACCTCAAGAAATCTAACCAAAACAAACTAGCAACTTGTTATAATAACATTGCCCGCTTCGCCTCTGGCAACCCCTTCGGAACCCATCACTGCCTTAATTTGAAACATCTGGGCTGGCTAGAACTACAAAACTTTCTTACACTCACACAACTTATTATTGCCCACAAAATTTTGTACCAACCTGATACCACCCCTATTCTATCACAGCTTTTACTCCCTTATAACAATCTTACCTCCCTTCGCTCCTCTTCTAAACTCTTGACCAAACCCATAAAAGCTCACAACCTAGCTGGTGACTCTTTATTCACTAATACCGTAGGCCGAGTATGGAATTTACTACCTAGGGATATAACTCAAATCACATCCCTACCCCTCTTCAAACAACAAATCAAACTGTACTTCCAAAATCACTGGCTTTGCTCATGTAGTACACCTGACTAACTTCTCTCGCCCCTCTTCTGACCTTTAACCCTACCTTGTGCCTAATACCTACCTTTTCCTCTTCCATTCCCTTGTAGTCATTCTATGCTCTGAACCATTTCTCTAATCCTCTCCCATATCCTCTTGTTTGTCATTCTTTTTCTCTCATTTCTTGATTTCTGTCTCTTCCCTCTCTTCTTACTTTACTTTTTTTCCTCCTTTTTCTCCACCCACTTGCATTTTTTTCTTATTGTAGTAGGAGCCTTATGGCATAGCATGTTTGAAATTAGTAAAAAGCCTGGAAACTGTCCTATCTGTAGTCAGGACTTCTATTATGATGTGCCTTAATTTTTGTTAATTTTAATTTTATCACCAAGTTTTTATTACCAATTTAATTTGTTTTATTTACTCATGTTGTCTTACTTTTTTCTGTGTGCTTATCATTAATATGTCTCATTGTTATGTTCTGTGTGGAGCTTTTCTCCCCGGGCCTCTACTGAAAATGGAAATATATCCAGCTAGACTAGCCCGGTCAACAAATGTAAAATAAAATAAAATAAATAAAATCAGTATGATGGGGCAAACAAAATCTGAGAGAAGCACTATTGCATTATGAGATAGGGAGTAGGCCATGAGCTGTTTGAAGACCTCGAGCTTTTGCATTTGGCCGAGTTGGAGCAGAGGATTGGCTCCGAACCCATCAGTTAGAATGAAGGCGAGAATGAAAGCGAGATGAACAAATCACATGGAACGTTATGGTAAGTACTTAACTTTCTTATATAGTTCCTCAAGCCACATTTGACCCCTCAACTCAACATGGTTAGCATTCATTTTTTTATCATCACTTTCTGATTACCTGTTTAATACAGTGTAGAGTTGCAGGGAGCAAGAGTTTATGCTGGATCACTTGGTGAAGGCATGGAAGCTGATCCTGAATGGTATGTTTAACCCATCACAGGATACACATGCATGCTCACATGAATGCTCGCACACACCCACATACACACACTACTTCATTCGCTATTTTCTACAAGATCAGTAACTTGCCCAAGGTTAGCTATGCAGCTATTCTTGACTCTAGAAAGCACAACATGAGTAAAGTTTTTCTTTTATTTTTCCCCCAAGCTGAACTTTACAAATTTCACCATCAACCTGTAGTAGTCCTTGTTTTCCTGCCTAGTTTGCACACAAAATGTTTGAATAAATAGCAAGCTACATGTATTTTATGTACTGCATAGCTGAACAGTACACAGAAAAATTGAAACCTCCAAGACGCAGACAACAGAAGTAGGATAGTGTCTTCTAGGTATACATCATGAAGTTAAGCAACATCTTGCTTAGTTTAGTTATGACCTTTGCAAAAAAAATTCACATCTTTATTAATAGTATGTAGGCCGCGGTGGTGCAGTGGTTAGTGTTGTTGCCTAACAGCAAGGGGTTCTACCATTCGATTCTCGGCTGGAGCGCCTTCTGTGTGAAGTCTGCATGTCCTCCCCATGGTCGAGTGACGTTAAAGACATGCAGGTAGGTGCGTGCGTGAATGGGCGTGCCTTCTTTGAAGGTTGGCCGTCGAGCTGGCAACTCGGCACCATAAAAATCCACTGCCAATCTTTAGCAGATGGGAGTTCTTCTGTAGCGACTCCTAACCGGCGAAAGCCGAAAGACTTTTTATTAACAATAATATAATGGCGGGAAAGAGAGAGATGTTTTTTTTTTCATGTTTATATAAGTATGCAGAAAACTGATGATTACAAACAGGTCAAAAATAAATCGAAGTACTTGTGGCTGAACTGTTTTCCCAAAAAACAAGGTAACTGCGTACTGTGGTAGATGTTACTTTTGTATGAAAAACAATCTTTGAGGTAACTGTGTGTGTGTGTGTGTGTGTGTGTGTGTGTGTGTGTGTATTGATATATATAAAGAAGTGTAAGTTTGAAATTTTGTGGAGTGCAGAGGAATTGAATACTTAGGAGACTGAATGCTGTTTCAAATGAAAGTGTTTGAAATATGATTCAGAGCACTGTATATAACAGAAGTACACACACAGACACGTGCACACACACACACACACACACACACACACACACACACACACACAAATATTTTTGTAGGAGGGAGTCCCAACACCTCAAGTACGGGACATTGTTTTCCTGCATCCTCTTTTTAAAGTTTCTAAGGCCATTACACTTGAGTTCGGGCAGAAAAAAACTGTCAGTGACTTAGACTTTCTGCTAAGTATATAAAATTGTGATTTGAATACTTGCACCTTGCTGAACTGTCAATCTGCCAGTTCTGTTTTTTTAGTCAAATTTGATTGTTTGTCTTGGGGTGGGAGAGTTTTGCTTCAGTGACTTTTTTCAGTTGGTAAGTCACATATTTTCTGTTGATTGTTGTTAACTGCTGCAGTCATTTTTCGTCATGACTGCAGTCCTTTCAGTGTCTGCTGATTTACTCCATTCTAGCCTAAGTGTCCAAACTGTAAAGTCCTGGCTTAGTAACTAAAGAGATCCTTGACTGGCTTCAAATCTGTGGCCTCTCTTGTTTTCTGAGGAAGTAAGCAAGATGTTAAGCAGAAACGTTTACAAGTGATAGTCCAGAAGTGGGTAATTCATTGGTGTAATCAGTTACATCATAGTTATCTTCTTTTCATGTCAGTATTTGGGGTTTGTATCAGTAGTATAAGTGTTCTGAAGTCAACAAGAATCCGAGGGTGCTAGCTTTTCGGTAGAAGAGTGAAGAAGCACATCTGCTCATATTAGGGAAGTATGCGTGGCTGTGCATGCGGCAGATTGTCTTCTGTTTAGACAGAACTCATACCAGTTATGATGCACGCATGCACATTATCTGATTCCCATTATTAATTATTTTCCCCTGCACTGTGCCAGGGGCCTCCCTGTGAAAAGCAAGCCCTTGAAAGCAGTGCTTTATTGTCTTTTACTTGTCTTATCTGTCTTCTTCATTTCATCACCTCCGACTGTGGAATAGGTCAGGTCAGGAGCAGGCATGCATTCCACAACAGCTATGTTAAAAGTTTACATTCTTTCCTTGTTCTGTTTTACTCCTCCTCCCTGTGGGTCATTCTGCTCAGCAGCGAGTTCACCTGTAGCTAAAGTTCCAGAATAAATTAACAGTTTTCCTTTTCTTTGTGAATTATCATACAGGATCAGTCGCCAGGCATAAATCCCTCCTGATTTTGAATGATTTGAGAGCTTCTGTCCAATTCTTACCTTGTGCCACTGGATGTATGACAGCTACTTACATTACTTATAAGGACATCCCCTTCATTGTTGGTAAAACTAACAGATAGGAACAATACTTATTGATCCAAGACCCTGTTACTTGTGCTGGTAAGATTATTCTTTGTGGGCATGTCCTGTGAGTAATGTTGTGCCATGAATAATGTGGCGCACTCAGGTCAATGCGAAAGAAGCATTTTCATAATAGTTGAACTTGAGTATTTGTCTTGTGATATCCGGTACAAATACATCCATTTACAGGGCGATCCAAATGCTTTGGTCACATTAATTAATCTGATGCATGTTATCTTTTTTATCTCATTTTCCAACATAGTTTTGGAATGGTTATTTATACTTTTATTGAAATTTCCCCTTTGGATTTGTTTTGATTTAAAAATGTAGAATTTTTTTTTTTTTTTTGCTGGGAAGGTTATTTTATGTTGTTTGGATATTTGTCTACTCCTATTACCAGAGGCTGTTTTTTTTTTTTTCTCATAGTGGGCCTATGTGAGGAGGATTCCTCCCCAGGTTAAATGTTGTCTGTGTAACCCATCATAACAAGGAATACATCATTAAAAGTGCCAACAATAATGTACTATCAAAAATGAAAGTTGGTAACTAACATTACATTCAGATTGTTCATACAAGTCTGTTAGGTTTCAGAGCCATGGACTTGGTCTTTGCATAGACTGAACAAGTATCTCGGGTGCACTTGCTCACCTTCTACCTCTAGAAACTGTGGTCAGATGGAAAGTTACGTTTCTATGAGGAGTTGCATGCCAGTGGTGCTAGACTTAACACTTTTGACAGCTGCATCAATGTGCAGTCTTTCTGCCATCAACTTTCAACAGAAATTATGTTGAAGCCATCCATGCATGTACTTATTGTGCTCTTGGAGCCACTATTAAGGCTTTGGACTGCATTGCTAATGTTGACAAACTTGCTCTTTCACACAGTGTGCCTACTTTCTAGAGAGTGTGATGCCAGCTTTTGAAGCAGCTTTTACAACTGAACTAAATTTTGATTTGCCATTCCATGTTGCTATGGTCCCCCCCCCCCCCATGCATACCTTCCCCAGTTTGATACTGGTAAATAACTTGTAATTGAAGAAATCTTTTCTTGGTTCTTTGGCTGTGTCACCTGTCATTCAGCAGTGTAGTGACTTCAAAAGTCTTATGCAGCCCACCACAACATGTTCAACTCCCAGACTGTGTCTTCCTCATTTTTGGATTCTCCCCCCTCAGAAGGTTCCAAGAATGGACTTGCACAAGAAGAAGCAGTCCGGTCGTCTGGTTGTTATGATAAAGTGGTTGCATATTTGAGGAGGCCCTGGAAATAATGCTTGAAGGGAAATGGCTTGCAAATTCTACAGAAAACATGAGGAGGGAGTGAGTTAGTGGACGTCAGTGCCTTGTTAGGATTGCCACCTTTTGTTGTGGCTCAAACCAGATTTGGTCCACACCCCCTTGCATCTTCCATAACCCCACCATGTCCTGGCCACTTTCTGTCCATTCCATGATGTCGTCGTCATGTCACACAAGGGGGGACACCCTCTTTTTCTGATCATAATGACTTTTTTTTTTTCCTGCAGATCTGTTCAGTCCCTGGCCTAGGTGTCACATTGTCATAAATCAGAAGATATAAGACTAGCTATGCAGACACGAATAGATACTACTCATTTAATGTTGCTGTGTGGCACTGTGTAGTGACATACACAAAGTCCTGCAATGCCTGCAGTAACGTAGTTAGGGTAGGGTGAGAGGGGCAACTGCCCTGGGCACAATGTGTTGGGGGATGTGATCAGTTGGTCCTGATCCCTGCTTAATGCAATACCGACTTTTAAAAGCCAGTATTGAATTTATGGTTAAACCTGAGATGTGTAGCCCTCTGTGTGGGATCTATATGGTATCAGCCATTTCCTATATTCCTGGCAAATGGTTAGCCACAGGTTTTTTTTTTTTTTTTTTTTTTTTTTTTTTTTTTTATTTACAAAATAAGTTGAAGGTGAGTTGAGGGCAGGGCACAGAAATGGGACCCGAGTGGCTGGGCAGGGGGCCACCTGGTTGGTGTGCCAGTAGAAGGAATATCTGTTTTTTTGTTTTTGATCTTTAGTAGAAAAGCTAGGGGTGTGTGGATTTAACTATGTAATAATAATTTTTATTTTTTGCTTTTCAGCTGAGCTGAGGGGATGGGGTGCTGGTCTATGGTACTGCCATAGTGTGCTGGTTGAGCCAGCTATGCTTCTGCTGTGGTGTTTAGGAACAGGGAGCATATCCACCTGCTGAGGACATTGGACGGCAGCATTGTGGCTATTGAAGCAACTATGGAGGATAGTGACCTTGACCACTCTGGCCTTTACCACATATATGACCACTCCTGTTTTGGCTTCATTGTGGTTGCACCCTGCAGGGCAGATTCCTTGAGCTAACAGAGTGCCATTTCATTGTCACCACCTACTAGTGATGAATTTTCCATAACGCAGACAGACCAGCCTCATGGATGTAGCCATTGTGGCAATCCTAACTGTTGTATGACAGTCCTGTTCTCACGACAGACTGTTATCATGTATCTATGGACCCATTACATCTGTTACAGACATCCCCCACAATTCTTTTTAATGTACTGCACCAGATTCAACCTGTACTAGTAATGTGCCGCAACATAGGCCATTTGGTCCTTTGTCCCACTCAGGAAACTCCGCCTCATTAAAAGCATACCTAGCCCCTCCACGCTGCCTTCCATATACCCAATAGCATGTACTTTGCATCAGTGTAATCATTGCTGATCCCTGTCACTTTGTTCCACCCCACATACAGATGATAACTCTTCCCTACCCTCCTGTTTGAGTTATGTGAGTTTGGTATTTTCTGATAGGTAAGATTTGAGGTGCAGTGTGGTAGTGTGGGTGTCGTATTGCATGCTTCATTTCTTTTCTTTGTTGTGTCCATCTTGTTCCATAGTTATAGACCAGATGTTTGCTCTTTGCCACTGCAACAGCTCATTGCACCTGCCTCAGCCCCTCATGGAGTTCCCCATTAACTGGTTCCTCCAGTGATTCTGACCTGGCATGTCTTTTGCTGCTGGCTCTGATCTGTCTGGCACTCTGATGGTGAATCCATGATGTAGATTTTTGTGTAAAATCATATTGTGTGGCATAGCACATATGACAAATGTGTTACTGCAAGTATGTAATACTGTAGGGCATCACTGCAAATATCTAGACAAGTCAGATTCTGCTGTCAACTCTCTGAACACAGGCTTAGATTGTTGAAGGCACAATTCAACACTGAACACAGGCAGTGCTGTGTTATGGGACATCTCAGCCATGTGCTCTGAGGATAGTGTGTAGGAGTTATGTGCCATGGCATTATCTGAAACACAGCAGTGGGCACCATTATGAGCTGATTGCACTCTACACTCCTGGCTTGTTTGTGAAGTCTGATGGTGGGGATGAGAGCACTGGTCAGTACGTCCCTGTGGGACATCACCCCCACACAAATTAGTGGTCAAGGTCAGATATGTACCAGAAGTGGGAGTTGCAGGAACTGCCTGGATGGTGCAGGGAGACGCTGTAAAAATTCCCCATGCTTTCTATGCCAACTGGTAGTTGATGGAGTGGAAGAATTGTTAGATGCCATGTACACCAGGCCTGTCTTTGATGGCAATGTAGTGAAGCAAATAGCACCTAGAATCTCAGGGGAACTAGGTTGTTTCATAACACACCCTGAAAGAGATGTTTCATTGGATAGTTCTGGAAACCACATGTGGTAGTCTTTCATTTGCTGGAGTATGACATCAAGGAGATGTTGTAATGTTTTTGTGAGAGCTGCTTTGCGGCCTGTGGAAAGTCCCCATAGCAAGGATAGTCAGTTTTAAAAAATACCTCGCCGTCCACAAGGATGGTTATTCTGAGCTCCCATGCAGTTTCAGGTGAAGATAAACATGTTCAGAAGCCTTTGTATGGTGTCTCTGTCTATGTAATAGCATGTTATGTGCCTTACGTAGAGGTGATGGTAGGTCATTTGCTAATGGACCCATTTACAATGCGAAGGAGACCAATGGACACTGGCTGAGAGACTGGCTCCTGATTTGCTTTTTTAGCTAATACAAATGTTATTCCTAGCATTTTAGTGCATTCAGTTTTTCTGTTTTAAAAGTACGATTGAGTAGATACTCACTGCTCATGGTGGCTGAATGAGCAATTTTCATGTTTCTGAATCATTCCATCATGCAGTTTGTCCTTGTTTACATTTCTTGTCACTCTCATTTTCATAATGTTTACTTGTATAGTATGTGGACATTTACATGTGATGCTGACCTTGCTGTTTGCTGTGATAGCAAGTTGATATTCCATGCATCTCTGAATCTGCCCCACTTTGCTTTTTTGCCACTTATACTGTTTCATTTAATGCTGTGCACTGTTTCTGAATTCTGAGGAGTCACTGACATTGGATAAAAGCAAAGAAGTCTGGAAATGCTGTACTTATGAAGAAGGCAAATACTAGCTTTGTGCTATTTTTTTTTTTTTAAGTACTAACTTTGTTACAGCCTGCTTATTGTTCAGATATCACAGATTAGAAGGGGGCTACAATGAAGAGCATAGTCTGTGCTTTTCATGTGTAGAGTGAACACCAGCTGGATGCTGCATATATTATGCAAGTATTTCAGTATAACAAAGCAACTGCTGCGTAGCTGATATTGCACAGTTAAGTAGCACTGATTAGATATTATCCTAGATAATTAAAACTCATAAATACAGTCAGTGCCAGGACTATCCTGTGCATTTTTGTAAGAATGCTAGAAACCTCACCAGCCCACTTAAGCTATGCGGAGTCTGCCTTGTACAGCTTTGGCATGTAATTATGTGCTTCGAATTAAAAAGGCCCACAGTGTGTGAGCACTGTGGAGACAAGTTCAACCCACAAGATAGCTTATGACGGTCTTGTTGTAATTGCTCTATATGAAGTAGTAACTGCACGGTTATCAGACCTTCTTGCCAGAGAATGAGAGGAACCCCTGGCCACCTACCTGCCATAGAAAATGAAATTCTCAACAGAGAATAATATTATTATTGTAGTAACTGCAGCTATTGCATTAATTCATTATTTTTCTGTTTCTTGGTACATTCATGCACTGAACTTTTAAACAGATTAGTAGCCGACTGCTTTCAGTCTGTACAGAACCAAAAAGATAAATGAAACAACATAAAAAAGAGAAAGAGATAGACATGGTTTTCTCTAACTTGTTTATAAGAACACTTGGTCTCTCTCTTTTTTCATTGTCAAAAATGACTGTGGAAAGTTAAAGGATTAACTAAATTAATATGCAGCTTCTGATTTGTATATCTGTGTGAGATCTGATGATCTTGAGAAGAAGTGTTCATTTTGTGGTAACATTTAGGACTTGCAGGTTTCAGTGAAAAGTACAGTACTTGCATTTTCCAGTACCTCATAAATGATCAGTAACACTGAAAAGGACACTGGTGCTATTATTTTGAACTTAAAACATTTGAAATGGGTAATCATCTCCAACTACTGTTTAAAGCTGCTTATTATGGTTTCACCCAGGACTGTGTGACTGGTATTTTTTAGTTCATGGTTTCTCCATGGAAGTGAAGAAGTGGCTTAGAAAGTATTTACCTTAAAGATTTTATGAAATCTCCAGCTATAACATCCTGTCTTGACCAAGTTATCTTACCAACTGGATCCTTCAGGGTTCTGTTTTAGCATCACTGTTCCATTAACAGCCTATGTTGGAACATTCCTCATCTTCATGTAACCTTGTATGCAGACAATAGCATCTTTAATCCTGCTCATAAATCAGCTGACCAAATGACTTCTCTGCTACAGTATGAATCCCCCTAATCTGGGACCGACTTGTTAGTAGTAGTAGTTTTTGTCATAACAAAAAGAGTAGACAATATTTGCATACCACATGACTTGCATCTTGATTCAAAGGGTTTAAATGTATTATCCTTGCCTTCAAATTGCTTAGTAATGGCTACTGTTTCCCCTGGGGGGGGAAAAAAAAAAAAAAAAACTTTATACAAGGCAATCGCTTAGGAATAGGTACTGTCTGCCTCCCCTGGAAAAACGGTCTTTGTACAAGACACCAACTACTCCCTGCATAACAGCTCTTCTATCAAATAATTCAGGCCCTATCGCTGTTTAACTGTATGATCTGTTTGTAAACTTATTCTTGCTTCTTAGAACAAGTTATTCAAAGAAATGTATGCTCTTGATTAATCTCATTTATTGAAAAAAGGTTGAGGGAACATCTGGCTAAGGAATTTAAATATATTTGCTGCAGAGAGGGAGGGTAACTTGAAATCCTGTAAGGCTTGTGCAAGTACCTTTTGATGGACTTCAGTCTGGCATTACTATATACAGTTGCGCCAGTTTAATTGTTGCGTTTCTGCAAATATATATATATATATATATATATATATATATATATTCTAGCTGGTGGTGTTCAGTTTTATCTTATTGTTGTTTTGTATTAGTATTTATCTTTTAGTTGCCAATAAGTTTTATCTTTGGTTGCTGTTCCACATCTATTGTGTACCGTTTTCTAACTTCTGTTTTTTGACTCACTTGTGTGATCATTTATAGTTTCTGTTTGGCCTGGATAGTGCTGCAAAGGGTATTATGCCACCTTGCCCACTTGGTTAACAAATAAAGCTACAGTTTGTGAACAATTGCAAATAAATATTTCCTTCTTCCTTTCATACATAATTTTATTCTGCTGTGTTAAAGATTTGGACAGAGAAACTAGACTACCTTTTTTCCCCCATTTTTGCTACAAGTACAATTTTTTTTCTTTAATTTTCATAGTAAGTTGTCATTTTCTGGAATTGTTTAAGATGTCCTGGAGTCTGCCTTCTTTACCAAAACTTGAAACTCTACTTTTCCTGTAAATATATCTGCAGCAAATCTGTTCCATGGATATATGGAATGTTTTTATTGCCTTACACAGCATGACAACTGCAAGTTCTGTTTAAATATGACGATCTGACAAAACATCACTGGAGGAAAGCAGTAGAAATGATTTTCTGTTACTCAGCATACCATCAGCCACATTCCCTCTACATGTTAGTAATTCTTTTCACATAAACTTGAGAAACGTTATTCTTCTGAGAAATCATCCACCTTTAAAAAATGCTGTTCCTGGTGACACCAGATACACAGTGTAAGTAGCAGTTCCGCTGTGACATCTGTCAAAACTACTGCATTTACTCTTTTAATAGTTTGTTCTTATTGCGGTCTTACTTTGATGGCTTTGGTTTGTACCATTGTGTTTATTTATGATATCAGACTTGATTGTAGTGTCCTTTACCTTTTTTCACATTTCAAGGCAGTGTAACCGTATTATCTTAGATCTCATTTTCTTTCTGGATAGCTAAGGTAAATGTAAACAAATTACATGGTATGGGTGGTTATGAATCTGCAAAATGAAATTATTCTTGAGTCCAATAAACCAGATAGTAGGCAATTCTAAAAAATCTACAAACTAACTAACATGGGTAAAAGTGGCACTGGTTAATAAAAGTCATCCTTATATGGGCACTTTAACTTGTACTGTCTTGGAGGGATGTACTATCTACTGAAGACCTCAACTTGTTGGGAGGAGGAGAATCTTTGGGTTTCTGGAGAATGATATAGTCTTTCCTTTCCAAACACAGCCTAGAACTAAGCTAAGAACCTAACTGACCTTGTAGGCCATTTTAAGCCTAGACAATTGTTCCATATGAAAATCGATTTCCATTTGGAAGGTAAACACCTTCACCTTTTATGCCAACCGCCTGTCTGTAGGCAAGTATGCTGGACACAGCCCTTTGTGTTTGGGTGTTGGATAGGTTTTGCCCTCCAAAAAAGTGTAATACTGCTTTTGTTACTTTAATCGTTCTTGAAATCGTCCTTTAGTAGTAGTAGTTCAAGCAGCACTCCAACAAAAATAGACTAACACGTTGCTTTGTTTATTGTAAATTTCCTTCGCTAGTGTAGCGTGTTTCCACTGCAGTTCTGCTATGTTACTGGCGTTAATGTTCCTTTTTGCTATATTGTATTAGACAGGGTTAGATATTAAATAAGGTACTAAAGTATTTGATTATGTCCAGAATTCACTTTGCTTCAGTTTAATTTTTCAGCAGTTACTGAGTAGGTTACTCATGTAAATGCATTTGTTGAACTTCACTAGTACTGCAGTCTCATGTTTTTTTTTTTTTTTTTTTTTTTTTAGTTTTTATTTGTGCATGCTATTATTTTAGGTGGTCATCACAGTGGTTAGCAGCATTATAATGCAGTATTTTGACACTCTAGTGTAGTTCTTAGCTGGTGTTTGCTTGTCCCTCCTGTATCCAAGTGAGTTTTCAGAGTGATACAGTGTCCCCTCCCAGTCCAGACATTCTATGATCTGGCATCCTATTTAGGATTGCTTTCTTTGCCTTGTATCCACTAAGTGCCAAGATAGGCTTCACCTCCCTCTGCACCCTTGGATTAGATAAGCTGGTAGTTGAAGAATGAATGAATGAATAATGTTTTATGATTATCAAATAGTAGGACATGCTTTTATGATTATCAAATAGTAGGGCATGATTCCGTACACCAGTTTCAGCTTTTTTGGTTTTATTATATAGAGAATTTGTTTAGTGAGTTTTATGATTTGAGAGTTTAAATGTCAGGCTTAAGCAGAAGTGTCTAGTTTGTTATTCTTTGTAAAACATGCACAGTTAACTTTATACACTGTTGCGGATATTCCTTGCAGTGATAACCTGAACTTCAGTCTGTTCTGATTGAAAGTGAAACACAGCTAATTCTGGATGCTGTACAGTCTTCATTTTAGTTTCAGATATTACAGTAGTCTTTACTTTGTTTTACTATGTATTTATTGTGCTTTTCTACAGTAGAGTTAACTTTCCTGCAACCCTTCTAGATATTCTTTTACTGAAAGGAGTTTGTCACAATATGCTCTGCTTTCCTTTTTTAATCAACCTCACTACATTTCTAAACACATTTGTAATTTTATTTATTTTTACTTCACATGCATAGTCTGTGTATGTACCTTTCACCAAGAGACCCATTTACTGTTGCCTTGAATCAGCATTTGGACAGCCTTTAGATGGCATACTGTTATAAAGTCCTGGCTCCTAAGTGCTTGTCATCTGATGCTAATCCTTCTGTGTCCTTTGCAGAGTATATGCTCATTTCACATGTTCATCACTTCCAAAGTCATATTTGGTTCATTTGACAGCCTGCACTGCTTCATGTTTGGCACCCCTCAAAAGTAGGGTGAGGAGCAAAAAAAAAACACAAAAGGGCCATTCTTTGGTCTTACACTAAGAAGTGGCAGCTCATAACCCTCTAAATCATCTTGCTCTGTTTGAGAGTTAAAGGTTCTTTGTCTAAACTGGCACTCCTTCCTCGTCTCCTAAAGAGAAGCACAAGATCCTAATGCCCTCCTGTTCTACTGCCTGCATTCCTGCTTTTTTTTATAGTGGGCTAGTCCTATAGATACGTCTGCCACTTGGCCTCCTAACACCTTGTGTCTAAGATCGCTGCTCACTTTGCTCCACCTTAGCTATGAATCTGGTTACCCCATCGACATACCACTTGTATTCTTTGATTACTAATGGTGATGGTTTGCTGGAAAATAGACATAGGTCTGGACAATCCATTTTTTGCTTCTAGCCACTGCTTAAAATGCAGTTAGAAAATAGTTTTTCTTTAGCTAGGGATTCAATTTACTGAGATGAAGTTGCAGTGTTCTCGGGGAATGTATTTCTAGAGCAGTCATTTGTGGTCTTTTGTGACACACAACTGTTTGCACTTCCTTGTTATGGCTCTACTACACAACTAAATGTTTCACTAAAAATAAAATTTTAGAACTCATAATTTGTTTCACGAGAACTCCCCTGTCCAACAATCTCCCAGTATCTTTATGTACCACTATCCAAAATTTCAGTTTTTGTTTTGCATATCTCACAATTTTTTGAATGGACTTTAAAAAAATATTGAGTTAATTTGAAAGCTTATTCACACAATTGTGAAAATGTGTTATTGCCACAGAAATAATTAATTTTTTTTTTACAGGAATATGAATGTTTTTAGTTTTTTTTGTTTATAACCTGCTCTTTAAATTGCAGTGCCCTTCTATGACTTTGTCATTTTAATGTAAGGGGATAATGAAGAAATGTATCATTATTCATTAGCATGCCATCATTCACTAGAACTGCCTTCTGCCTATTTCATGTCTTCTTGAATTATCTCAGCTTTTGAGATCATTTCCTGCAGGAATCCATTTGTGTGCTATTATCCTTCCTCAGTGCCTCTAAATCAGTTGTCAGTTAGTGGTTTATAACTTGAACGGTATCAGTTTATCAGAGTGGTGCGATATAGCTTTCTCCAAGTAAATTATCAGAGGTGGTTATCAGTAGGGGAAATAGCCTTTCCGTACTGGATGAAACTGTGACTCTTCAAGCACTGTCTAAATCATTTATCCTTGGTGACTGTAACCTTAGCTTTCGTCACCCTATCTAGCCTACCTGAAATAACTCCAGTTAGTAGCTGTGCCAACTACACATAATCTCATAACAAATTGCAACTTCTTCCTACACCTCATTATAACCTTCAGCCCTTCCAAACTCTCTACTCACGCAGCTTTCGTTTTCTACTTCCCTATATAAAAGTTCCACATATAAAAAATATGAAAATAAAGCCATGCCCAAAGATGGTTTTCTTCATACTCAAGTTTCCCCACAAACTTTTCAAACCAGATTCCCTATTCTCCACCATGGGCTGGTCACTCACACTTTACCTGACTGACCCCAACATTTTTGCTAACCAAATTTCTCATAATCTAATTATTTTTCAGAACACTATTTTCCCTTAGTTTCCAGAGTATTTAAACATACCAACACTGAATGGTTTACAGAAAAATTGATATAGAGCTGAGATGAAGCCTGGAAAGAAGATCCATTAACTGCAAATATAGTATGCTATATCATCTTACAGAATGTCACCAGGAAGCAGTTGATAGGGCAAAACCAAATAACATCTCTGGGAGAGATCGTCAAAAGAATTTTCATCACAAGGACTTATTTTTTATCATGCCTGCATCCTTAGACATTCTGATTTCCTTAAATAATTTTCTAACCTCACCCCCACGCACAGCTTTCTTTCTGCTTCTCAAGCAAAGCCCAACTCTCTCGAGTACCTTCCCCATTCTGCTTTACTAAAATCACTGCCAAGCAAATTATTCCGTTAATTGAACATAGCCCACTTGACTTCCCTTTGGACTAGACAGCTTGTGCCCTTGATTTCCTTATCACTGTAAAGACTACATTGTCAACCCCCTAAAACCTATTTCAGTCATAGCTTCACAACCAGCACCATGCCTACAATCTGAAGGTCAACTTTTGTCAGACCTTTTCCTAAAAATCCCAGCTACTTCAAGGCCATCTTCATACTTTCTACCTTCAGCAAAACACATGGAAACAAATTAATTTGTGAGCAATTTGCCTCATAAAAGGGGAAAAAAAATCATTCACTCTCCAATGTATCTTCTGAGAAGGAAGGAGTACACTCACTGTCCTCCGGACTCTAAACTGACAACTGGTCTCCTACATGGATAAAGGAAATCATATTACTGCCATTTTCATGGATGTGACCTAAGCCTTTGACTTGATAGCCACTCAATATTACTAGCCTACCTCCTAGACTTTGGCATTAGCACAGAAGCGGCACAGTATTTCAAAGAGTTCCTGACTAAAGATCCATGATATATTGTCTCCTATCTGACACATACTGCCTATACTCCTTCAGCTGTACCACAGAAGTCAGTGCTTGCCCCAGTACTGTTTTCCATTTTTATAAATAAATTACCTCTTGTCCTGCGCCAGTTAAAACTACTTTTATATGCTGAGGACACAGTAATGTACAGCTCTAACCCAGTATAAATACTACAAATCCAATAAAAAACTGACCTAGAACTAATCCAGCAGTTCATCTCTTAAAAAGCTTCAACTTATTAATGGTTAGGAGGTTGATTGGATGGTTTATCTTGATATTGCAAGACACTTGTAACAAAAGTAGGTTTAATGTGATGAGTGGGAAACAGATTCTATCTGCAAGGATAAGGAAGCAGTTGGGTAAAGTTTGTTTATAGGACTTGAATTATTCATCAGTCTTTTGCATATTGTGCCCAATAAAAAGGTTTTCATAGTGCACATTGCAGTGAAGAAAAATAAAAAATACAATGTGGTGCCTATTGGTATCTGATATCATGAGACTGCTGGCATACTGTCCTTTAAAGATAAAGTGCTTTCTTTTGTTTGCAATAAGTTAGGGGTATGC
>NC_056739.1:274951175-275018675 GCF_019279795.1 Protopterus annectens
GTTCAGCTGTGTGCAGATGTCTTCTCATTAGATATAGGTGATCAGGCTTTACACTGCCAGGTGTGTTCAGTCAGCTGAAGAATGCTAACAGGACTCCCTGTCACTCTTCCCTTTTATGGTTGGTCATCTCCCAGCAGGTGAAGAACCGTGAAGCATAGCACACAACTGGTGTGGGGTTAAGCTGCCAGAGGCTATAACTGCAGTGGTTTCTGTTCTGCCTAAAATGCTTTTTCCATTCACATTTTCTGATAGTGACAATTAGAGCAATTTTCCGGCTTCCCTTCTTGACCTTCCATTACAACACGGTAGGGGTTGTTATATGTGCTTCCATTTCTCTGAATGTTCTTGAAATCTCATTATCTTTTCTGTGACTCTGATCTGAGCCACTGTGTGACCCTATTTTAGGCAATGACCCCAAACTGCACACCAGTTTTCTGGATTCTTTTCCAGTAAATTTTTTTTCCTGTATGGCTTACTTTGAAGTAGAGCGGCATAGTGTATGCATGTGTGTGCTTGTGTGCGTGCACTTGTTGCGCTTGTGTGTGCTTGCGTGCATGCGCTTGTGTGTGTGTGTGTGTGTGTGTGTGTGTGTGTGTGTGTGTGTGTGTGTGTGTGTGTGTGTGTGTGTGTGTGTGTTTGTGTGGTTAGGGGGTTATTAAAGGAGTGAAGCTTTGTATCCTGCAAAGGTTGAATTGTTTCCTGTGGTTAATGCTAAGCAAACCATGTAAGAAAACAGATTGCCATCTCATTATTGAAAACTATTTTGTAGGTTTACCTAGTGAAGTACAGTATAAACCAAAAATAATTTATAACAATTTTATCTAAAAGTAAGATTAACCGGCTAGTGATGAACCTTGTACATAAAACAGTCATGCATTTGTTTTCCTGTACCCTGCTTACTGTGCACTGTATGTGTGTGTGTGTGTGTGTGTGTGTGTGTGTGTGTGTGTGTGTGTGAGGACCGAGGTCAATCCTGAAAACGTTTTCATGCGACTCGTTAGTTTCTACTGTAATCAGATTGTACTACAGCTGAGCATGTACCAATCAGTCTGTGCATAGTCCTTTCTAACAAACCATTGGGTACAGTTGTTCATGAGCATAATATGGAGTCTTTGACACTACCGATTTCAAAACTACAGCAGGGGTAGTTAGGAGGTAGGTTGAGTTTTTATTTTTATTTATTTTTAATGCATGGTGGATCCCTAAGTCGGGTCTGTGGTGCAGGACATACAAGTGCTAATTTTCCTTTTGCACATTTCAGAAACAAAAGATTGATTTGGAAAGCAAAAGGAAAACAAGTGTCAGTCTGCCCAAAAACAGAGCCTGCTGTGCTGATGCTGTAGTGTAAATGAGTATATGAAAGATGATCTGTCTTCGCCTACTTTTTAAAAATCTTTTTTAACACTTTGAATATGAGATTTCACAAGGCTTTTTTTTAAATACTAAATTAAAAAAGGTGTTGGAGAAAAAATATAATGAAGCAGTCTAAAAATATAATATTCCTTTAATTGAAAATACAGGCTGAATGAACTATCCATTTGTTTAAAAAATACATTTTTTTTGTTATATGATCCTGTTAGGTTTGCTTTACCTGTCTATCAAAAGTTCTTGCAGTATGGTAGGATGTGAATATCTACAAATAATACCAATGCAAGTTCTTTTCATATTTTTTATTTTATTTTATGAGCTGTTTTAAAAAGAAATATATAGCACTGAGTCTTTTTGGTGGGGGCAGGGATGTGTCATATCTAAGAACAGAAGGGTCCTTTTTAATCACTTGGTAAAGCGTAAAATGATTTCTCGTCCAGATTCAATTAACTGATACTCAGCTTCGTCAAATTAATTTTTCAAGGATGTTAGATTTTGATGAGGGGGGTGAGAGAGAGGAAAAAAAAGATTGTATGATTTGAATCAGGGCCTATACTTTTTAAAGGACACAAATGAATAATGCTTTTTTATTACTTTTTTTTTTTTTTTACTTGATTCCAGTCCACTTGCCAGTCGGGTAAAATGCTAACTTGTTAAGAGAAATTATTTAATCCATTTAATTACTGCTTTTGATAGTGGGTGGAGAAATGAGGAGATAGGCTTTGCCCTGAATTCATACAAGCAAATTAGATAGAGGTGAACTTTTTAATAATGTGTGGCTCTTCCTGGGCTATAGGAATTTCTCCTTTTTTCATTTGCTTCCACCCTTATAAGTAGAATGTATTTGCGTCACAAAGCCTTAATCAAACAAGAGCTAAGTTGCGAAGTGGAAGTTTTAAATACTGACACGTTGAGCTGAATGAGTTCTCTATCAGCAATGAAATCCTTTTGTTGCCTGCTTCTGAGCAGTGGCTGTGACTTTTTTAACTGTACCTGACATGCAGCAGTGAATTCTAAGTCTTTCTGATAGAACTGCTGTGAGGTCAGGGTATGTTTTCTCCATTCAAAGTTCTTGTACTGTCACATATGTGATGGCGGTATGACTTATTTGCTGTAACTTAGCCCTGCCAGTGAGGCCTATATACAAAGTTCAAATAAGTTTTTGCACTTGTCACTTGACAGAGGAAATCTATGATGGGCAACATCTATGTCTTTACCATGAAATCTGAAATTACTTTTTTTTCATAGACACCACTTTCAGAGTGGCATATGTTACTGACTTTTGTCAGTAGTTTATGTACTACATTTCTAATTCAGGTAATCAGTGTGAGTTGTTTTAAGATTCTTGGCACATTTATTCTGAAGATAGTGAAAATGGCGATAAGAAAAATGGAGAGTTGAGAAAAATCTTACAGCTGTTACATTTTTTAACATGGGGAATGGCCATATAGGACAGGGTAGGAGCATTGTTTGCTTATCATGGTGCCAACTGCAGACCAGATGGACAGGGGTAGGAATTTATTCTCTTCTTTTGACTCCCTTGAACTATGTTTTAGCTCTGTAGATTTATTTATGTACTTATTTTGTTTAATACCTGTTAACCAAGCTGTTGAGCTGGTATGGGACTCTTTTCCGTCACTACCGGCCCTATATGGCAACACAATACATAAATATGAAGCAAAACTGAAAATATAACAAACCAATAGAAAAAAAGCAAAAATGTAATCTGACAAACATCAGTCAACAGTCAAAGGAAAATGTAACATAACAATAAATATGCATTTTAACAAGGAAAGTATTAATAAAATCATAATATTTAACTGTAAACAGTTGTACTTCACAAGTTAACATTGTGCTCAGTTTTACATTGTAACAGAATTCACAATAGAGCCAAGCAGTACTACTGGTATAACACAAGTAGTCGCTTCTCTTAAATAAGTCATTGCATAGTATTTCATGCAAGAGGGAGTTACATTTTTTGGTCCCCTGTAAACCTCTTGCTGTTGAGCATGTGTCCATTCCCGATGATATTTGTTCCCCTACTGGAGAAGTTAGTGAAGTCCTGACATGTGCCTTTGACAGATAGTACTACCATACAAGAAACCTTTACTTTTTTAGCTCCATTATAAAATTGCTGCCTCTCCTTTCAGTGCATGTAGTGGGAGATGAGGTTCATATATGTGGCTGAGGTTTTAGTTATGAAAGAGAGCTGAAGTAATTGGGCCAGTGTGGTGTGATGTGAGGCATATTGGTGCAGTCAAAAGCACAGTAACCTATGCCGCACTTTTACCACAGTGAAACAATAGCCTGTCTAATCAGCCTGAAGCACACGATGGTTTCATACAGGGAGCTCCAGGCTTAAGGCAGAAACCTCAAACCCTTCTTCCAGGAGGGATGAACTGAGCCCCCCATTTTTCCATCCCCCCTGTCCAGCTGCTGCAGCTTCTAAACCAGTAATTGAACTCTGATCATCTGAGCTGCAGTTGGTGCTTAATCCCTGTATATCACATAGTTGGTTGGAGATAACTAAGGAAGCACAAATCTGTTGTCTTTTGAGGCACAGTATTAGAGTGAGAATGTAAGGATTCTGCAAATAATTGACATCCTTTTCAAACATTAGGAGTTCTCGAACTGCTTGAAATAATGCAACTGATTGACTGTCTGAACGGTTAGGTGTTGATACTTCATTAACTTGGTCAGAAGTCGAATGTCATTCTTTAGTGGTAATTCCAGGCAACCTGCTTATAAATGCACCTCAGAAAAAACAACCTCATTAGTCTGCAGGTAAAATAAAACTACACCTGATTTGCATGTAGTAACCCGACCAGATGAATGTGAACATGGATTCATTGGTTGAAGATTAATAGAAATACAGCTTCCATTTATGACTTTATTATAGATGTAATCTTTTATGGCTGTTCAGAATTTGGATGTCAACTAGGTTTCTGGTTCTGTGCCTCATAATGTTGGTTCTGTGCCTCATAATGTGCAGTTCATTAATCTTATGGCTCAGGACTTGTAAGAGTAACCGAGCTAATAACTAACTTGTGGTGATATTATTCCAAAGTAGGTAATAGTTAAGGAACCTCTTTTTGTGGAGCTTTGTGGTGACTTGGTGTTTGTACTTTTCCTTTCAAAATAAAACATAAAGTTCATATGGTGGTTATTAAAAAAGTTGGTAGATGTGTCATATGGTGGTTATTAAAAAGGTTGGTAGATGTGACAGCCAATCTATGGCAAAAATCTCTGAAGCCCAGTTATGCAAATACTGTTTGCTGAAAGCCACTTTCAGTGAACTAGTCTTGGCCCTTACCTGAATGACCATGCTTTACCTACTTGCAGGTAAATGTATTTTTGGTTCACTGAAAGTAGTGGTCAGCACACTTTACTTACATTTTTGAGCTTCACAGATTTCATGTTCTACGAACTGACAAGAAGCCAAATATTGCACTCTACTGTATAAGAAACTGGATAAAAAGGATGTAATGGGAACTTAGATTGTAGTTAAAAAAATTTCAAGAGATTGTATATAGTTTGTCTTTGGCTTAGTTGTGGTATGGTACAGTTTTGCCACTTTTGATCATAGGAGTCACAAGAATTTCAAGGCTAATAAGTAGTCTTGAAACCATTACTCTTTGCCAATTCCCATCCTAAAGTGAGCCTCCCCCTAGAGGAAGGCCATGCTAGTCAAGTCATGGGTGAGCTTATGAATGCCCATCCAATTATCCAGCTCCCATTTGAGGGAAGACAGTGCATCACTCTGCTTGCAGGGAGAGAGAAGTGAGATGCTGAGTAACAAATCTGCACCTTGTTTTATTGATCTGCAGAAGCAGGTTTAATTCCCATGTTCTGCTGTTGATGATCATCAGTGGTCTTGGAAGAGTCCTGCTGTAAAGCTGGCTGTACCGTGGGAGTAAATCCTGGCTGTGTGATCCATAATGTACTGGGTCTCAATGTTAATCCCATGAGATTACATTAACCCACACAGTTTGGGACAGCAGCAGCTGTAACCACAGCTGTTGGTTATCTTGCTGTGATATTAGGGAAGGCATTTAAACCATCATGCGTTACCAGATATAAGGAACAGTGTCCTGTTAGGAAAGACAAAACACTGTTGATAACAGAAGACAGCAGGTTTGAAGAACTAACATTGTGAGGCTATTGGTACATGTTGAGAAACGCTGGAAATTACAGTTTGATTACTTACTCAACATATTCTCAGCCTGTAGAACAATTTACTATCACAAGTTAAACAAAGTGTAACATTAGTGATATTTTTAAGACTAATCTTGATGATTGATTTGTTTCATTGGATGGGTAGGCACAGAGTTACACCAAGATGCCCTGCATGTCTTGCTTTATTTGGAAGGGGAGCACTATTATGCTACGTATGTATGGGGAGATGTCTTATGGTTCCATAATCAAGTATTGTTCCTAACAAAGACATTTCATTTTTTCCTTCCCTGTGTTTGCATTTATGTATTGATGTTAAGTTGTCAAACTCGCCTTCATTCTTGCTGGATGGTTTGCTAAGCTCGAGAACTCATTTTACCAGCTCGAGGCAACCCTATATCCCATGATGCAATGCGTGACTACCTCAGATCTCGTTTGCCGCTTCGCGAAGAGGTCTCTTTTTTACCAGCTCAGGTAAATTTTCAATTTGTGAAGTTTAGTCAGGGTTTTTTCTCCCTTAGCTCCTATTTTTACTTTATTGAGTATATTTGATACTATTAGTTAATCTCTACCCTATATTTCCCTTTCTTTAAGTTAGGATTTATTCCTTTCTTTAGGCCTTAAGCCTCCCTCTCAGTTAATTCCTGTCAGGTTGTGTGTTGTCCGTTTTTTGGGGGTTAACTGTGTGACTGTTGTGTGTTTGTGCTTTTGTGGACATAATTATGTCTAAGGAAGTGAAGGTCTCGGGCTTCAAGAAGTGTGACTCGTGCTGTCAGAAAATGTCTCTGACAGACGGTCACACTTCTTATGTGTACTGCCTGGGGCCTTTACACCTGCAGGACTCCTGTGCCATTTGTCACTCCTTTAGCCAGAGAGTCCTGCAGGAACGAAGAAACAAATTAATTCTTCGTGGTTTGTTAAAGCCAGAGGGTTCTCCGACCAAGGCTGGGTCGGTTAAACCCTCTAAGCCATCTAAAGCCCAGGCTGTAGTGTCCAAGCCTTCGGCTGTGGCTCCGACTCCTTCGGAGTCGAGATTGGCTCCGGCCGGAGCCGATCTTTCCACTTTGGAAGTTGTGGTGTCAGCTCCGTCTGGCTCCGACACACAGATACCCATTACCTTGTCGGCTCCGGCCGGAGCCGACATGTCTTTATCCAGTATTGGAGCCGATAAGTCTTCGGCTCCGTCTGGAACCGAGGGGTTGTCGGCTCCGATGGCTCCATCCAGGAAGAGATCTCAGTCTCCTTCCCTGGAGTCGATTCGTTTGGCTCCGGGATCTCCTCTTTTGTCGGAGCGGAGCCGATCTTCAAGATCTTCCAGGCTGTCAGACCACGATCTAGAGAGGGTGGTAAGCAGACTGTTGAAGTCACAGGCACTAGCCCAAATGCTCCATAGCCCGTCTCAACAGACGTCTGCTATTTCTCATCCCCCTGAATTTCCTCCTCCGACTCTCCTTCAGAGTTTGGAGCCAGAGCTTCTCGGAATGGTGACCGTGGGTGCGCCGGAGCCAATACTGCCCCTTTCAGCTCCGACGTCTTCGGCTCCGATCTCCTCTATAAGACCTTCTTTGGAGGGATCCAGTCGTCGAGTCTCCCTTGTCGGCTCCGAGGGGGCGAGTGGCATCAGACCCTTGTCCGACCCTGCTCTCCCTCTTGGAGCTTCGGCATTGGTTAGCTCGGCACCGACATCGGCTTCGGAGCCTTCTCTTTCGGTGGGGCCGGAGATTCCTGTTTCTTCGGAGCAGGATTCTTCTGGCCTCCCTGGGAGAGGAGCCTTCGAGGTGATGAGGAGTGTCCTAGCCCCTCAGCTAGGTCAACGGTCTGTTCCTTTAGCTCCTCCATCTTCGGTGCCTGTTGATGTCTCTTGCCAGTCTCTTGCTCCCGGACCCAGAGATCCATCTCCCCAGGTTGCCCCACTGGGAATAACTTCCTCTTCCGAGGTTTCTCCTGATCCCGCAGCAGAACCCCCGCGTAAGAGGACGTGTAAGAGGAAGCACACCGACTCCCCTGAGTCTACTACATCAGATACCGACTTAGATGAGTCGGAGGGTTCCCCACGGCCCCCCTCTGAGGATGTCTCTTTTTCAGACATCCTGGAACTCCTTAAGCAGAGGGGGAACTGGCCTTCCATTAACCCCTCCGAGGATGAGTCTGTATACCTGGAGGCTTTTGGATCTCGACCCTCCACCTCCTGGGTGTCTCCGCCTTTCGACCCACTCATGCAAGTAGTGGCTCGGAAGGCATGGGCAGCCCCGGATTCTGTGGAACCAGTTCCTAGGAGGCCCTCCAAATTTATTACAGCCCCTGCAGACAAACAGTTTCTTTCTAAGGGCGTCCCTGTTGATGCTATGGTGGTGGCGGCGGCCACCAAGAAGGAACTTGCTGATCCTTCTGTGTCTGTCCATCCTCCTAATAAGGATTCTAGGACCATGGATAGGTACGGCAAGCAGATTTTTTCTTCTGCAACCTTTGCCATGCGTTCGCTGAACTACCTTTGTCACTTTACCAGACTTCAGAGAGACATTCTCAAGGAACTGGGTGAAGTGGTTCAGGATCCTTCGGCGACTGGGGCTCAGGATAAGATTGCCTCACAGCTAGGAATCCTCAATTCTTTGACTAACTCCTCCATGCGGCTCATTTCTTATGCAGCCGATGGGGCGAGTAGGGCCGCAGGCACAGGAGTGGCGCTTAGGCGTCAGGCCTGGATGCGGCTTTGTAATTTTGCAGACCCCTTTAAGGCGTACTTCACCAATACTTCCTTTGACGGTTCAGCTTTGTTCGGGCCTCAGGTGAAGGACACATTGACCAGGTGTGAACAAGACGGCAAGACCCTTTCTGCCGTAGGAGTCCATTTCTTCACCCCTTCAAGACCCTATCCAAAAGGTCAGAAGGGAGGGAAAATGTGGTTCCGTAAATCTCAAGGAGTCACGCCGGACACACGTGGTCAGTTTACCCCCAGAGGCAGAGGGGGTAATAATAACAATAGGCGCCACCCTAGGGGCAGAGGGGGTCCGCAGAATCAGGGTAGCAGGGAGACTCTCCCTGATAAACCCTTCCAGCATCCCTGAGGTGTTGCCCGACTGCCCACCCTTGGAGGCAGTCGGGGGAAGATTGTCGCTGTACCCAATAGCCTGGCGTGCCCTCTCTCAAGACAAATGGGTACAGTCGATCATATCCGAGGGCTACAATATCCCTTTCGAGAGGTATCCCGTTCCTCATCATTCCCTTCCAGATGTCTCACCCGGTCTAAGGGAATTGGCAAAGCAGGAGGTATCAAAGCTCCTAGCAAAAAGAGCCGTCCAAATAGTGCCAGCAGACCAAGTAGGATCCGGCATCTACTCAAGATTCTTTTTGGTCCCCAAAAGGACGGGAGATTGGAGACCAGTTTTTGACCTCAGCAAACTGAACAAGTTTGTCAAGAAGGCAAGGTTCCGGATGGTCACGCTTCAGTCCATTCTACCCTTTTTGGGCAAGGACAACTGGATGTGCTCAATAGACCTTCAGGATGCGTACTATCATATAAAGATTCACAGGCGCTCCAGAAGGTTTCTCCGCTTTCGGCTGGGGTCCAGTCATTTTCAATTCAGAGCCCTGCCCTTTGGCCTCACTACAGCCCCCAGAGTGTTTACCAAATGCATGGCAGTGGTTACGGCTCATCTGAGACGTCAAGGATTCCAGGTGTTTCCGTATCTAGACGACTGGCTCCTCTCCGCCACCACCAGGCTTCAACTTCTCAAGGCCAGAGACTACACTCTGCAAAACTGCAAACAATTGGGGATTTCAATAAACTTCGAAAAATCTTCTCTGTCGCCTTGCCAATCTATTACCTTTATAGGCGCAGAATTAAACACTGTCAGTATGTCAGCCAGACTCACAAAACAAAGAATTCTGGACATTCAGAAGTATGTTCGGATCATATTACTCAGCAAGAAGATCAGAGCCAAATTTGTCCTGAAGGTTCTGGGTCTTATGGCTGCGGCCATTGTTCTACTGCCATTAGCCCGCTTCCACATGCGTCTTCTGCAGTGGATGTTGTTCGCTCAGTGGTCGTTCCAGCAGCTCCCCATGAGTCACGAGATTTTTGTCATGCAGTCGTGCAAGAGTCATCTAACCTGGTGGATGTCTTCTCTGCTCCATCAGGGCCGACTGTTTGTTCCCCCAGTTCCGGTTGCCACAGTCACTTCGGATGCCTCCCTGATCGGGTGGGGGGGGGCATTATCGGGGCAGGATGGTCCATGGGACTTGGCAACCCATAGAATACCATCTGCACGTAAATGTCCTAGAGATGAGAGCAGTGCTTTTAACGTTGCAAGCCCTCAGCGACTTTCTTCCCTTAGGGACTATTGCAGTTCAGACGGACAACATGTCTGTAGTCTGGTATATCAACAAGCAGGGTGGGACCAGGTTCTACCCACTGTGTCGAGAAGCTCTCAGACTTTGGCAATGGGCAATCTCCTCTCATCGGTTTCTGATAGCAACGCATATCCCCGGGAGATCCAACCTCTTAGCGGACAGACTGAGCAGAGCTATTCTCATGCCACACGAGTGGTCTCTCAAGCAATCGGTAGTGGTCGAGATTTTTCAGAAGTGGGGCTTCCCTTCCTGCGACCTTTTTGCTACACCCCAAAACAGCAAATGCCCGGACTTCTTCACCCTCTTTCCTCTACCAGGCCATTCCCCGAGAGACTCTCTAACTCAGGATTGGCCCCGGGGACTTCTGTATGCCTTTCCTCCGTTTCCACTGATACCACAAGTTATTCAGAAAGCTACCGTATTGAGAGCCAAGTTGATCCTCATTGCCCCTTACTGGCCTCAACAAATTTGGTTTCCGACCCTGCATCGTCATCTCCTGGCGCAGCCTTGGCATTTGGACCCAGTTCCAGATCTTCTGACCCACCAGTCGGGTCAACCGCACCGGGCCATTCATTCTCTCAACCTCACTGCTTGGTTGCTCCACTTCCTTCCTTAGCCAGGCTTCCTATGATCTCTAACCCCGTTAGGAATATCATAGTAGCTTCTCTAAAGTCCTCCACCAGAAAGATTTATGCTAGTAAGTGGAAACGTTTTTCTTTCTGGGCAAAGTCTAAACACATAGATCCCTTTACTGCTCCAGTGCATTCAGTTTTGGACTTCTTAGCAGAGATTTTTCAATCAGGGTCTTCTTCTTCTACAGTTAAAGTCCAATTGGCAGCAATCTCAAATTTTCATGTGGGTTTAGAGGATCAAAACATAATGTCTCACAAGCTTTGCAAAGCCTTTCTGAGAGGTATATTTCTCCTGAAGCCTCCAATCAGAAATCCTCCTCCGCAATGGGATTTGAACTTAATGCTGGCATCCTTGATTCTACCCCCCTTTGAACCGGCTGCTACATGCTCCTTAAAGTTTCTTTCCTGGAAAACAATTTTCTTGGTGGCTGTTACTTCAGCTAGAAGGGTTTCTGAACTTCAAGCCCTCTGTGTCCATTCCCCTTACTTGGTTTTTCACAAAGATAGGGTATCAGTACGACCTAATCCATCCTTTTTGCCCAAAGTTGCTTCCCAGACGAATCTTAATCAATCTATTGATTTGCCAGTTTTTTTCCCTAATTATTCAGACAAAGCTGAACAAAAACTTCATTGCTTAGATGTCCATCGTCAACTCAGATATTATTTGGACAGAACTAAACAATTCAGAAAATCTGATCAACTATTCCTTTCTTATGCAGAGAACAGAAAAGGTCTCCCAGTCTCTAAAGTGACCTTATCCAGGTGGCTGTCTTCTATCATTTCCTATGTTTGTCATCTTAGAGGCAAGCAACTGTCCTCAAAACCAAAAGCACATTCTACTAGGAGCCTATCCACATCCACAGCCTTTCAGGATAGGCTACCTATTGACACCATTTGTGCAGCAGCCACTTGGGCCACTCCTCACACCTTTGTCTCTCATTACAAATTGGACTTGGCCTCCAGGGACAGGGCTAGGTTTGGTTCCACAGTTCTCAAGAGTCTGTTCCATTGAGCCACCCAGGATAGAGGTGCTAGGGACGCGGTCCCATCCAGCAAGAATGAAGCCGAGTTTGACAACTTAACATTTAGAAGTTATGTACATACCATAACGTTCCATGTTAGTTGTCTTCTCTCGCCTTCTTTCTTGCGTCCCTCCCTCCTTCCCCCTGGCCTGGATTGATCTTGAGGTTGTCAGTTACACCACGGACTACAACACTAAAATTCATAATTTGTTGTATGATTCAGGCAATTACGAGGTCATATCCCTGAATGAAATTAATATAGGATATAAAAGAATAGACCTCATATTAGAAGAATACATGATTGACAATAGAATAAGTAATGAAATATACATGTTTTTAAGAACAGACTATCCTATATTGGCAAAAATTGTGGGCATACCAAAAATTCATAAATCTATAGAGGATCCCCCCTGTAGACCTATAGTGTCAGGATCTAGATCTAAAACATTTAACATAGGGGTCCTGATAGACACATGGACTAAGCACATTTATAAAGCAGTACCACACATAATGAAAGACTGATGGAGTTTTTTAAGCAACCTTACTGAAGATAAATGGAACAAAGATTATTTTTTCATCACTATAGATGTGGTAGATTTATATACATGTATACCGAAAGATATAGGGCTTGAATTTTTTACCAACAGCCTCAAAAAATATTCAGGATTTAGTTGGGACAAAATTTGTGTAGCTACTGAACTCATGTCCTTGGTCTTGGACCATAATTACATCACATTCCAGGGGGACTTTTTTAGACAAAAAGCTGGAGTAGCAATGGGGGCATCCTGTGCCCCTATTTTTGCTAATATGGTCATGTTAGAATGGGAAACTGAACATCTATTCAAAAGTAGCCATTATGACAATATAGTATTCTATGCAAGGTATTTAGATGATTTATTTGTGTTATGGAAGGGATCTGAGACCTCGATTAGTGAATTTATTAATTTTCTTAACAATACTACAGAATTCTTAAGATTTACCTACAACTTCAGTAAAAAAGAAATTGCATATTTAGATACACTCATCTGGCATACTGATACATGTTTTGCATCTAGAACATACAGGAAACCTACTTACTCAAACGACTATATTGAATACAGCAGTAATCATCCATCATATACATTCAAAAACATAGTCAAAGGACAATGTATTAGAATAGCTAGAATGTCATCCAGTTTAGAGGTTATGAAGGAAGACATCAAGACCTTATATAGTATGTTTAGTAAGAGAGGTTATCCAGTGTATATGTTAGACGACATTACTAACTATGTTATATCACTGTGGGGACACAAATATAAACCTTTACTAGGTTTACTTGATACAGATAGTTTTACTTCATACGAAACAGAAAATAAATTCAATAGAGTTTGTGTATTGACATATACCCCTTATGTACATTTTATTAAAGAAATCCTATATAGACATTGGGACGTTATTGCTTCCAATAATTTGAGTTCAATAGTAGGAATTGAACCAAAAATAGTGTATAAAGTTGCACCAAATATAAAGAGAATGTTAGAATATACAGATACGCAAAAAGGAAGGTTTGTGCAAAATAAGAGAGGTAGTATTAAATGTGGATCATGCCGCCAATGTCGATATATCAATGAAACAGATAAAATAGTTTTAGAAGATATAAATCACACAGAAATCAGATGCCTAAGTGGGAACTGCAATAGTAAACAGGTTGTATATATAGCCAACTGTACTGCATGCACGGCATTCTATATAGGAAAAACCGAAAGGGTCATCAAAAAACGGATTTATGAGCATTATTATAAGATACGTAAAGAGGACACTACAAATGCCCTATATAGACATATTCTAGATAAGGGAGACCAGCATAGCTTTATATTTTCCATTATAGATCAAATAAGTCAAAACACACATGAAGGGAATTGGAAGGCACGGTTAGCATTGAAAGAAAGTGTATGGCAGATTAAAACAGATGCCACTAGGCACCCTGGTCTCAACGACTCTATTAGTATCAAACCATTTCTTATGATAGATTAAATTAGCTCAAGGCCTGTATTAATTATTTTTTCATAGTAGTTTTAGCTACATCACCTAACTTATATCAACACTTTAGCACTTTATGCTATATTCTCTCTTCATTTTACCTATAACTTAACAAAACATGTAATAAGTTCTACATATTTATGCACTACAGCAGTACTGTATAATACCATATTGATATTTGTTTATTCAAATTAATTATATATATTCATTCAACTATAGTATAAGGAGTTTCATACATATCTTTAATATTGACAGTCAGCAAATGTATTTTATATTCATATTTTTATTTTTATTTATGAATATGTAATTTTTATTTATAAATATGTAATTTCTGGTTTTATTTATGTTATTTATCCAGCAATATATTAATGTTTAAGCAAGAGAACAAAATCTACTTGGAAATTCATACACAATAATTCAACAGAAGCATGTTTTTAAATATGTACATACGAAATCTGTTCTGTGGCTTTAAAGGATTTTGGCACGTTTTTCAAAATGCAAAGTAACTGGTGTTATATAAACTCAGTAATATGGATAGGTATGTGGTTCTGAAGAAGACTGACATTAATCAGTTGAAAGCGCTTAACTTTTCGTTGTGATTTTATGGTTACGTTGGATTAAAGTTTTTTACCCATACGAGCAGCGTTTTTTCTTACCTACCAAGCCATCAACTTGTTCTACAGTAGTGGTACGTCCATTGGTTCTTGTTTACTACTACATTTAGTTATCTTCTTCCTGGGGAAGAAGTGTTTTTTTGGCAGGGTTTCTTCTAGCTACCAAACGAGATCTGAGGTAGTCACGCCTTGCATCATGGGATATAGGGTTGCCTCGAGCTGGTAAAATGAGTTCTCGAGCTTAGCAAGTGCCGAGTCGGAGCCGAGGATCGGCTCCGAACCATCCAGCAAGAAAGAAGGCGAGAGAAGACAACTAACATGGAACTTTATGGTATGTACATAACTTCTAATTTTTAGTCTATCTGGTGCGACTACCATACGTTTCCTGCCTGCTATCCATATTACCATCATTTTGAAATGAGTTTTCTTAGTACTCTTGTATTCATGGGCCCTCAATGCAAGTTTTTGACCATTTCTAGCGAATAATTCAACATGCACCAGAGAGGTGCAGATTATTACTACTGAATATGTTGATGAAGCTGTGCAGTGAATGTAATGGAAGTTTGCTTTTCATAAGGAGAATGACTATGTTGCACTGTGATATGATATTGGAAAGAGGCTATACAACATCAGAATCTTCACTTGGATCTGGCCTTTTAATTTTAGAGTTTTGTTTTTATCTTCCTGCTGAGAAGTGTCATTACATGTCTTCAGAAGAACCTAAAGAGATACAACAGTGGTGGGGGTGGTGCAAGGCCTGAATTCTTAACAAAAAGAAATCATTGAGGAAGGGCTGCTGACCATGTTCCATTCATACATGCAGCTCTGATGTAATTTTTACATGCACTGAGGATACACCCTAAACACTCTATTAAGCGTAAAAAAAAATGCATCCACCCAAAATCCGACATTACTAGCTGGACTGAATCCAGAAGAAACACTGACTGTGTTTTATTAATTGTTGTTTCTGTTCTGGCACTGTCTGGGCTTTACAAATGAATGTGTTATGGCATGCCGTGTGTAACCAAGGGACAGAGTCTTGTCCTCTGAAAGCAGCTTCTAAATGTGTTATGCAAGAGGCCAGCCAGTTGTGTATGCTTGTAAATGTCATTAGTTTTTGCTTTTCATGATGTACTAAAGTGTATCCATTTTCATAGTAATATATTAACTCTTGCACTTTTTCTGCTGTTCTGGGGATCGTGCGTCTTGTATTAATGGTGTAGTGATATTTAAGCTATACATGCTGCAAAATGCTGGTATGTAAATTGAAGTAAAAGTAATGTGAAGCAGCTTCATGTTTATGGAATGAAACATCAGGCACAGATGGATGTTATGTGCATCCAGCAGTGTTGTGAGCTTTGTTTACTGGATGGATCTTTTAAGTTGTCCACTGCATTGGATGCATGTCTGTTACTTTGTTCTTCCAAAAATGTTATTATCTCCATAACATGGATGTGCAGTCTCTCTTTAGACTGTTTATGGTATCCATACATCCGATCCAAGAACACTGCAACCACTCCTTCTCTGCACTGCTTTTTGAATATGTATGCATTTTTTCTTGTACATTTTTATCACAGTACTTGCTGACTATCAGCAATAATTTCCCTGGCTCCCTTCAGCAGTAGTCTTGATGCATGTGCTTTCCACAAAACCATTCCAGCACACACAAAATTACTTTATCAAGAGTTGGGCACAAATATGAAAGTGCATTGCTTGACGAGTCCTCATTTTGGCCATTCTTGCTGTTTTTCTGTTAACAGTCAGCCTCCAGCTGGTGTTGGTGTTGCAGCAGATTAGTCTGATTCCTTGACTCAAGGATGGCCAAGCTGGTGTTGGCCATTCAGTCTCACTGTCACCCTCATCCAGCTTCTCCAGTGCCTGGATTGTTAGTCCCAGGTCAAGTTTTACATCCCATGGTTTACACTTGGGTCTCACTAACCCCATGCCACCAAGATGCCTATTTATCTAGTTGTGATTTGTTCTCGAAATGCATCATAATGGGATGTTCCCACTGTAGATGCACATGAAGCATTCCTGGTTTAGCTGCCTTCATCACATGACTTACTGCCACTGGCACTGAGATAGGTTCATAGGCCTGATATAATGTTGATAGTGGTTCCACTACCTGCATTAAAAAATGAGCTGTTGGTATCAATAAATGAAGCTCAAGGCTTTCACAACAACTTCCAGTGCTAGAAGAAAGGAGGAGGATTGGTGCAAAACATTTCAACTGTCCCTAATTTAGCAGAGCATGCATGATTTTGACTCGCATTTTAGCTCTGTCCTTCTTAATCCCTCCAAAAACGAGTGGATTTTGGTGAAAAGTTGGTGAATTACCATAAATAAATAATGACAATAATTGTTGTACACCTCTTTTTCTTCAAAAAATGTATCCTCATTCGCATTCTCTTATTCTGTCAGTGGTTCAAGTTAGTAGTAATAATATTAATGTGTCCCTGATTGTTCTGGATTATTTCTGGGTTTGTCCCTGACTGAGAGCTATGTTTGGTGCAAGTCTGCTTGCAGAACTTGTCTGAGCAGCACAGGTAGTCACCTGAAAATAGAAGGCAAGGGGATTGGTGCCCTGATCTTATTCCTGTTCTAAGTCAGTGATACCCATTGTGACATTGGCTCTTTCATCAACATGACCTTGGCTAAGAAACTTATTCTACTTCTCAACTTTCTGCTGGGTTGAGTTTAAATATGGAGGTGTTGTCTCTTAGCAGCTTCACCTGAGCATACGAGTAGAAGTACCTCTGCTGTCTATGCCCCTGGTATAGAGGGTACATCTCTAACTATGACCCAGGATTTGAAAGCAACCAGGACTTTGTAAGACAAGCCTGAAGGAGGTGTGAGTGACTGACCAGTGCAGGCATGTCCACCATGGGGTGAAGGAATGTGAGTAGTAGGGAGGGTGGGACAAGTTACTCTGACAACTACTGGAGGGCAGGTAAACCAGTATAAGATATAGGGCTAAAATATGTGGCTATCTGCCAAGCAGTGGCTAGGCCTGTGGCCACTTTTAATATGTACATGGAAGCATGCATATATCTCTGGGCTGCCTGTACAGCTTGTACTTGAGTAGCACATGCACAAGATCAATAAGGTTGGGTAGTGACATTGAAATTTACAAAAAAATTCAGTGCGTCCTACTGGGCTGATTGCACCTGATTTCCAACTCTGTTTTTGTATTCACTGTCAGAAGGTTGCTAAGCACTTTGATGGAGAAACACATGCATTTAATGAGGGATACATGTTTGAGTGGATTAGAGGCCAGCCCCCCCCCCCCAAAAAAAAAGCATAATAAAACTAAATTGCCATTGAAGTATGATTTGGGCCTTAATCTTCTACGAACATGTTTACAAGTCTGACATTTGGACTGGCAGATCAAACTGCTTTGCTTCTTCAAGAGGTTGTTTGGACTTGGCAGGTGTTGATATATTTCTCATGGAACATCCATAATTGGACCCTTTTCCTTCCCCCATCCCAGATCCTTGTTTAGATAGCTAGCATATTGTGGAAGATGGCTGACTGTCAATCTGTATGTTGCTCTAAATGCTTTGCCTTTGTTCCCACCTCTCCTGCATTGGCAGCATGAGATACAAGAAGACCGTAGATGATGCCACATGTTTTACCTTCTGACGCCTTGGCTGTTAAGCCCCTGTTTATGGGGATTTATATGTTAGCTATTGAGTGAAACGGTCTGAGGATATGCTTCACTTTGCAGGCCTTTCAATTAGAAATTCCATGTTAGTGTGCCTGCAGGTCTTTTGTTCCTTCTTTTAAAAGTATCTCTGTGCCTATATTTGGCAGGGTGAGCACTGGTGATTCCTTCCTTAGAGCTTGTCATTAGGAACATCATGTTTGCTGCTTGGAAGCATCCAGAGCAGTGGTGCATTGAAGAAGCGGCCTTCCCAAAGGGTTTCCCATTTTTCAAGACTGGCCAGGACGCAGTTCTTTGACACTGCCTGCCCTCAACATTGGTTTCAGAAACTCTGCCATTTGTCCATGCTTGCAATTATGTTGCTTCCAGAAGTCTTTTGGATGGCATCCATGGTGTTTCTGCTGATGTGGACTTTGCTTTGGCTTTTGTCAGGTGGTGTCTTCATCAAGTAGGACATATTCATTGCTGTGATGGCTGATGACTCTGTCTGGAATCCTATCGTTTTAAAGTAGCGTCTTAATGCTCCTTGTGGTAAAGGAGCTGATCTGTCACATTACTTGAACTGGAACTTCTCTACAGTTTAGATAATTTCCTGTCTTTGCTGGTGTGCTTAAGTTCCTGTTTAAAAAACATGTAATAAGCTAAGTCGTAGCAGTTCAAGTTTCATCGTTGTTGCTCAGCTGATAAATGTCTTCTTACTGTGCTGCATAAATATCTGCATGTTTCTGTTAGTATTGGAAGTATGGGAGACAAAAGTGATCAAAAGGTACCGTCTGTAGGCTTGCATTACTGCACAAAAAACAGCTGTTACTTAACTTTTAATTTTGCAAGAATGGGCAAGATAATGCAAGATAGTCATGTGCTGCACTTACGTATATTATCATCATTTTTATATTTCTGTGTATAGAATTGTATAATGTCAGTAGTAGAAGGGGCAGTGTATGTGCATGAAAGCCCACAATCTGGTGAAAACCTGCTGCTTTTGGTATGGGTCCAGTCCTTATTGTTCCTGCTTTACTTTGAAGGTGTTTGCAGAACTTAAGGCATAACTTTGAGCCTGTATACTGTAGTTTTTAAGATGTGGTGTGTAATGAGGAGAGCCATTGTTCAGAGGGAGTTGTGGTGAACACTGTTTGCTTGTTTATACTTTATTTAATTGAGCTGCACATATTGTATAGCTGTTATCATTTTGTTTGAGACAGATGACTAGTTTTGCCAAGCTAGACCTCACATAGTTGGAGCTCAAACTTTAGAAACTGTTTTTTTATTATTCTTAGCCTTTTACGTGAACTGGTTCCCATTATCTCGTTGTATATTGCAGCAGCCATAGTACCCATGATTTCACAAATGAGATTTTATGGAGGAGCTCTCATATGGACCCTTCAGTTTGAGTAGGTCTCTGTGTGGATCTGGTATGACACCAGATACAGACTTTGGTTATGGCAAAAGGATGCTACCAACCTCTGTTCTGGTAGTCCCGTCTTTCACCTTTCATGGCACCGTTAACCATAGATGTATTCACTTAACTTGTGTTGAAAGGCCATTACAGTAATCAGATAGTTAAGTGTCTTGATGCCATTTGAACTTGCCCTGTGCATTACATACTGGAGATAAGAGCCCAACTCATTCTTCAAGTTTGAGGAATCCATTTCCATAGGAATTTTAATCAGACAAATGTATAGCATGGCAGCGGTGTTATACATCAACAGGTGTTACTTGTGTTATCCATCAGCTATCACATGGGAACTTTTAATACCATCAGTTGTGTGGGAAAGATTTGAGGGTGAGGGGACTGGCCACATTTGGCAACCATTTTATGGTATATATTCACGGCGAGTGATCTTCCGTGGTGAACATACAGAACAGGTGCTTACAGCTGCTATGCCATTGTGTCAAAGAAGATATTCTAAAAATGGAAGAACAATGCAGAGTTCTGTTTACCTTCCCCATCCAACACCCAAGTTTAGGGATTTATTTTCCTTCATTCTATTACCAGGCAATCTCAGAGGGAGTCTAAGCCTCAGGTGGCCATCTGGGTTCCTCTCTGCTGCTTCCCCCATTTCCTCTGATGACAACATTCATGCAGAAGGCAAAATTTGTAAGGGCCAAGGTCAAGTTCTTAACTTCCATATTGGTCCTGGCAGATATGGTTCTCGTTTCCTTTTCTAACTAATTTGCTGTAGAAGCTGCTGCTGCTGTTCAGACCAACAAAGAAGGTGTTATCCCATCTTGTGGTTTACCTGATGGCAGTTTGCTTCCAGTTATTCTCAGTAACTTTGCTTTTTCTTGTAGTATGATTAATGTACTCTCCTCTTCCCAAATGTCAGTACAAAGAGGTCTTATAAGGAGAAATTGGCATGTTTCTCAGTGTGGAGGTGTAGGTTTCTCTCTCTCTTTTTTTTGCCTACCAATGAAGTACTTGTCTGAGTTTCTTTGAAATTGAAGTTTGTTTGGTTTATTTTGTGTAATCTCCAACTTTCCACAGGGAAAATATAGTTTCTCCTTAGCTTCTTTGAAAGCCTAAATGATACTTCTTCTACAGGAGACATGATTTCCTTTGGACTTGAGCATTATTCTCATATGCCTTTCTTGGTATTTGATAATTCAATGAGTAGATTTTCTTAACTTTATACTCTTTCTGTTGACTCTCTTCATTTGGTCTTTCACAATGACAGAGTTAGATTCAGAACCTGTCTCTTTATTTTTTGCCCAAAGTGGTCATAGAGTCTGTCTTAAACCAGCACATCCATTTCCTGTTTTGTTTTTGGACTACTATAGACATTGGGAGTATTTGCTACATTACAGGGATGTTTATTTTTAACTAAGTATGTGGACAAAACCAAGCCCTTATGGAAAAACACCATTGTGCTTGTTTTTCTCCCAAATCCTTGGTCCAAACAGTATCTAAAGTTATCCTTTCCAGTTGGCTGTCCAGTTGCATTAATTGTTGCTATGTTACATAAAATAAGCTGTTACCTCAGCTTGCTAAGTGTCACTGTAACTACTTTAAGAACTAGAGCCTTGATACTGATTGTGCAGTGACTGTTTGTCTATGCTGAGTACTTTTGTAAAACACTAGTAATTGGACGAGAAAAAACTCCAGCTTTACTCCGTAGCATATCGCCTACTCCAAGGTGATCTCTGCCTAACATATAAAGCTATGTCAAACCCAGAGCTGTTGGGCATGCTACACATAAAGAAATCCCAATCCCTCCGAGCTACACACTCTAGGGACCTAAACCTTGTCACCACAATAAACAGGACACGCTGGAGGGATAGATTCCTGTCCCAGAGACTTCCTATACTCTGGAACAAGCTACACATCTATGTCAAGCAAAGTTCTTCATTAGCACTCTTCAAGAAAAATCTTGATGAGTGGATGGGAAATAGGAAATACACCCCGGGGATCACTTCTGTGTCTCTGCTGGACAGTGACACAGGAAAATAACTTTCTTGGGTGGCGTAAGCTATGGAACCTTGCTGGCTAGGATTACATAGGCCCTTGGGCCGATAGCCTAGTATCTACCTATGAGATGTATAGATCAAGATCAGCTTTGAGGCTGCAGTTGTCAAGCTTACATTATTTTAGGGATTACTGCAGTAGGAAGTGCTTGGGACACTGTCCTTTGAGTTATCAAGGATAGGGCCACTCCCATCTGAAAAAGTTATGCACTTACCATAAGGAGAGATCTGTTAGTGTGACTCCCCCACCTTTGTATGTAAATATGCCTTCCTTTTAGTGTGGCTTACCTGAGAGAGAGCAGTGTGGTGCATTCTGACATGGGGAAGTACTAGGCAACCTGGAAAGTCAGGACAGCAGAGTGGTCTTAAAGCATTAAGCCTAACTCCTCTCTGTTATGGTAAATTAGCAAGGTTAATATCCTGCTAGCCCCCGTCATGTGATCCTACACTGTAAGGAGACTGCATTGGCATAATGAACGGTACTGTCCAGGATAGGAACATAGATGACAGACAAGTTCTGTTCTCACTGTTATTTTTTTCAGGGTGAGTGAGAGATCAGTGAACAAGTATTCAATTCCTTAATAACAAAAAGCAAAGTGACTGGCAGCTAGTTTCAGCTGTGGGCAAACAAGAGCTTTAACATAATGCTTTGTCGACAAATGTCAAAGAAAGTAATTCTGCACTGGATGTCATTCAGTTACAGAACACATAAGGCATGCATACCTATTCAGAATGTTTTTTGGTCATAATTTAATAAGCAGGCAGTTTCATGATTAGCCATGTTATGAATTTGGAAATAACTAATATCTCCCATATCCCATCAACAAAAGATACATTACCTCATTCTTGCTGTGTTAATCAAACGAGAATGTGGTGCTGAACGATTCAGAAGAAATCATGTGAAAGGCTAGGATATGTATTGAAAAGTATGTAGTTTGAAGTTGCATTTTAGTGGATTTACACAGAAGTAAAGTATGTTGTATTTTTTTAGTAGGGAAAGGGTCAGTGTACAAAGACACGTGTCTTAAGCAATGGTGGAAACATCTGTGGGTAATTGGGTGATCAGGCTTTAGAATTAAGTTTTAAGGGATTGCTCCTTCATTCTAAAAAGTCATACATTAAGTATTGAATGCAACTGAGTGCTGTAGGGTGTTGGAAGTGATGCTTTTTAATGCATTGCAGCCAAACAGAAAGGGTAGCTTGCTTAGTTCCACTTAATGTAGAACAGCATGCTGAACACCCAGCCTTGCAAGCCAAGTTTTGCTACAAGGCCATACCTTCTGTTGAGATGGACCTTGGTGTTCTAAACTTGATCTATGTACCTCTTTCCTCTGGGTTGTAGGTGTGTATTTTAATTGTAAGGTAGGATATCCTCGGGTGTAACTCCAGTATCTTTAGCACATTAACAGTTTTAAAGGGAAATTTAGAAAAATCGCACAAAGCAAAAGTGTAATCTAATAACTGCAACCCTCAGTCCTACTTTTCTCTCTCTTCCTCTTCTTCCTGGTGCAAGATGTTGAGCCTGGCCCATTTGAATTAGTACTTTTAGTTTGTGTACCACTGTTTCTCTGGGATTTAAAACAATGGGTGGATGTAGATTTTGGAGATTGTGAACACACAGAAATGCTGTATTGCAAACATCTGTATTGGTGTCAGTGACAATGATCCATTTGCCTCAAAATGTGACTGAAGCTGCATTCCAGACAGGTTGAGAAAAAGAGAAAGACCCAATCAGGTTTTCTTTGTTTTCCTTTTTTTTTTTTTCTCGGAGGGGGGTGCACCATGTGTGCATGTGTATTTTTAACTCTTGCATTTTTCAGAAGCAGGAACAATCAGAAAATCCTCCTTGGAACAGAACAGAGAGATTCAATTAGTGGCCCTCATTAGCCAAACTTGGCGTTTGTGTTTTTATATAAAATCCTGGCTCTGAATCAATGGCTTTGATATGCTAATTAAGGAGTAATTTAATTTCAAAAGGCCACAATTAACAAGGGTGTTGTGGACATGCTGCAGTTAAGCAGCATAATCTAATTTGCATTAGTAACGAGCAGGGCCTAATTAGAAGCTTAATTAGACACTTGGATGACTCTGGTGTTTACTTTTCTAATGAAGTGGAGTGTTCAGAGGTTCCTCCATTCATGAGTGCACTGTGCAACACAGAAAACTAGACTGAAGTTCGGGTCAGGCTGCATGGATCGGCAGTAGACAGTTTATAAGTACATCTGTGTGTGTGTGTGTGTGTGTGTGTGTGTGTGTGTGTGTGTGTGTGTGTGTGTGTGTGTGTGTGTGGTGACAGCAGTGCAATCCTACCTGCAGCAACATTGCTTGTCAGTTAAATATGTGATGTCAAAGGAAAACCAACAACTTTAAAATGCATTACCACTTGCATTGTACTCCAGAAGCAACCGTTGTTGCACTAAGCAGATCTTTAAGTCCCTGAGTTCCCCCTGTGGGAGCAAGTGGTGAGTCAGTCACTCCTCTAAGCTTGGAATGTAGTGTAACTGATCCTCCTATGTGCTCTTAGCTACTTCGCAATATGTGTATTGTAATCTACTGTCCTTGTGTTATGATAGTGTTTGTGTGAATAGTTCAGCAAATGGATTGAGTTATTGTTGGAGTTTCTGTTGAGCAGAAGAGAAAATGCAGCTAATAGTACCTGAACCAATAGCTGCTTCATTTTTGCAGGATATTACCTCTGCTTGTCCAGTAGTTGTGCTTTGTACCACTGATGCCATTGTTTTTAAACAGTGTCCTCCTGCTCAACATTAATTTACTTTAGATGCTCATACTGGTTACAGGTAACATTACCAGGATTGATATTCTTCCTTTTTTCTGAGCCCTTTGCTTTGCCATGAAGTATGTATAGTAACTCCAGACCTGCACTATCTCTCATCATTTACAGTATCACTGTAATCAAAAATGAGTCAAAATAAACCCTATAGTATTTTTAAAAGTATTTAATTGCATTTTGTGTACAGAAGGTAAGAGCTGCACACATCCTTCACATTGTTAACCTGCCTCACCCTGCCTGTCTCCATTTACTGCACCTCACTGTAACTCTGCAGTGCCTGTCATTCCATAATTTTTTGTACTCTGCCATAACGGTATTGCATCAAATTTAGTTATTATTGGAATTCTACATTTGTGATGGTAACTTGCATAAGGGCAGTTGCAAGTCTGGTTAAAAAAAATGAGAGATTCATGTTTCTAATCAGCAAAATATGCCATTTGAATGTGCAGAATAAGGAGTGTGGGTAAGTGCATCAAGGTGGTATTCCACATATTTTTTTAAAATAGTGGCAGAAGTTACAAACATGATGACTAAGAATACATGAGACCCAGATAAATCAATCTTCAATCTGTAATACCTTTAATCCTCACTTGAAGAAGGCCCATGAGGTATATTCAGGTGTTCAAAGTCTAAGGCTTCTTAATGCCCTCTTTTTTTAGTCTTTAGCAATGCATTTAGGCCTTTAAAGCCAAACCCCAGCATCTGCATACTTGACATTTATCATCTCTTTATGGGCTTGTCAAAGTACAATGTAAGTAGTTAGTTTGGTCAGATTCTTGTAATGTTCAGCTTATAAAACAACTTGATGCCCTCAACATTAGGGTGACAGCAAAATATTCCAAACATTTGCATATACCAGGCGGGCCTCCTTCACAGGAGGATTAAGCTAATATTGAGTGGAGACTCTGGTTTATCAGGGACTTTTCATAGGTTCATAGGAGTATACTAGGCTAACGACCAACAGGGCATTTGTAATCTAGCTGTGCAACCAAGCTCAAATGTGTCTGTATGTATTACGGGCATTTATTAGGAAATGTTATGTTAGGATGGCGTCAAATAATTTTTTTTGGTATTTATAACTAAAAAAGGATTATCACAACATTAATCATAACCTGGAAATGGTCTGAAGCTACACATATACTTCACTTTTTTGTTTTCACCACCATTTTTTATTTTTTTTTACTGTTTCTGTGAACTTGAAAGTACAGTAGTGACTGCTTATTCATGCAGTAGCAAATGACAATATTGTACGGCCATAAAATAATGCATTTGCCTTTAAAGACTTTTTATTTTAGAACTTGCCAGTTTATTGTGAATGTTGTACTAATTTCAGAAGACAGTGGCATATTCTGTTATCCATAGTAAAGGCTGTGCAGTTTCTTTGACTGTACTTGGTGAATTTCTGACTTTACAGTCATTCAGTCAAACATTTTGAATTGAAACCTAACTCGCATTTGTACACTGCTTCTCTTCAGCAGCCTAGTTCAGACTAGTATGATTTCACAACATACAGTATCAATTTAATCAAGTTACATACGGCAGCATAAACATGCAGTGCTAATAAAAGTAATTTACTAAAATAAATTCCCAGCTGCTTTTCATCAGGATTTGGAATTTCAGCTTTTTGAATCTAGTCCCTGGTTGCCACCTGTGGCTCAGGTAATGGCTACTTCTAAAGCACAGCCTCCACTTTGCCACTTTGAGTGGTTTAGCCTTTTACAGAAGTTGTTCTCTTAAAGGTCCACCTTAACTGCAAGAGACATTTTAATGGAGAGAGAGAAAAAAAAGGACAAAATTAAGTATTTTTGCCTTCCTTTGCTGGTTTGCTATTTCTAAATCATTTTCAGGCTGTGAAAATTGTAGCTGTACTTGTATGGCTGCAATTACAGCAGTTTTGTTGGTATTGTGGACTCCTGAAAACATTATCTGACAAGTACTTCACTTACATTTCCTTGCTACATTTCTGGTGATTAGTTGGTGTAATGTGCTCCAAGTAGCATTTAAGCCATAAATGCAAAAAAAAAAAAAAAAAAAGTATTTCTGAAGGATTATGGACTACCTTGAGAAAACAGTTGATCTGACACACAATCCGTGATCACCACTTTCCATGTGGGTGTTAATCCACATAAATTGTCAGATTTGCAGTTCTTTCTGCATTTCTAAGTGCAGTTAGAATAACAATTCCTTATTCTGATTATTTTTTAACGTAATAGAGGTCTTAAGTAGCATTGCAGTCTTTGTATGGGATTAGTTAACAATTTGTCCGGTGGGAAGTCAGCAGCATATGAAAGACTTGAGGAATAATATACAGACATTTATTCTAGAAATTAAGAATTCCTGGCGAGAAAAGACCCATCAGAAGCACATGGCCTTCTTGGACCCATGGTGCTAGTTGTTTATGGTAGTGTTGCATTTTTAGGTTGTTTGACAACCACCATAATATATTCTTCAGTGGAGCACCCCCCCATGCCCAAGCAAGTTCAGATAAAGGTTGGTCGTTATTTTTCCCTTTTCCCCTAAAAACGAAGTGCAAAGCAACTTTCTGACACAGTGTATACAAGATGACGTGGTGGATGGTGATGGTGGTACAGATGCAGGCTGTGAAGAAACGCTTTGAAATACTGCACAAGGAATGTGCAGTACAACTTTAACTCTCTGATGATGACACGTCTTGTTTTATACTTCAGCTGGATTGGTACTGCATTTGATGTTTTAATTGTATAACCAAAGTCTGAAGCAAGAGGTTGCATTGTTTTTCAGTATATAGCTTGCAATCACAAATCCTGCCTACTTTTGAACAAACTTGTAGTTTAACCACGAGTCCTAAAAAGCTTGCTAGTGTAATTTCAGACCATTTTCTTGGAGCATGCCTTGTTGCTTACTTGATTTTATGCTTTGAAATAACATTTTGGTTAAAAAAAAAAAAAAACAGTCAAAACACAATGAAGTCTGGAGGAACAGTCCTGCTAACAAATTAAGTACACATCAGGCACAAAACAGTAAGCAGTAAAATTTAAACTCAAATTCAAAATGAGAAATTTCTTAATTCCAGTGTATAGGCAGGGCCACATCTAAACTATGGCAAACTTTATTGCCACCTTGGGTATGTGAGTGACAGCTACTCATAGGGGTTACCAGGCAAAGAACAGTGTAGATGAGCAAAGGGTATTTTTTCCGATTTTTGTCTTGGGAAACCAAATTGCTTAGAAATGTTGTTGCATGCAGCAGGTGACCCATTCACTGAGAGAGGATATTGCGTGAAACAGGCATTTGGTGCAGCATCAATTCATCAGATGGTATCTTGTCTTTTGGCATTGAGCCACAGTTTATTTTTCATTGCACAGTAGTGCTTTGACTGTAGTAATCCTACACCCAGGTCTTCCAAGTTGAGGAAAGGGGTTTAAGAGAGTGCAGCTATTTCTGAGAGACTTGTTCATGGGAGGAATATGTTTCTTTTTCTTTTTCCAGTTTGTTGGAGCTAGAATTTGCATGTTTTTTTTTTTTTTTTACAAAAATCGCTTGTCTGAAGCAAAGCTTTTGGAGCCGTGACTGATGCTGACTTTTTCGTTTTTTTTTTCATCATAACTTTTAATTGCTTTTACTCATAATGCAGTGCGCAAAAGTTGTAATGTCAAAATTGCACATAAAAGTTTTGGAAAGCAAGTTGGTCCCTTTGCACACTGTGTACTAATGCGCCTACCAGGCAGGAAGAGCAGGAAAAGCTGATTTATATTTTGCATGCACATGTATTTATTATTATTACTATACAAAATCTTTTGCTGATAAAGTACATTAACTTCACAATAGGTCAGATTTCAATTCTTTGTACAATCTGCAGCAGCATGGCAGTAGATAATCTGTTAATAACTCAGATTGGAAAGGGAATGTCAGCCAAAATACTATAGGAGATGTAATACAAATGACATTACAGAACTGTGTCGAGTCTGATTCTTGGCCTGTGCTACAGATGGTATGATATCACTATGTGAAGTCTTGTATTCTGTGCCTATGTTATGTGTTATATGATAAAACTGTGCAAATTCTCATTCTGGTGTCCTCTTTATTTGATCCTAAGCTGGTGTGCCTTATTTGTGTAGTTTATTTGCATTGTGTTTTGCTGTGGTTTCTCCCGCTAGTTTGAAGACATGCTAGAAGTTCAATTGGCAGTTAGAAATGCTTGTTTGTGTGTGTGTGTGTGTGTGTGTGTGTGTGTGTGTGTGTGTGTGTGTGTGTGTGTGTGTGTGTGTGTGTGTGTGTGTGTGTTGGGGGTGTAATGTGACCATGCTCTCTGCAGTGGACTGTAATCCTGTCTGGTGTAGTTTTCTTGTCTTGCACCTACTGCTAGCTGGAGTGGGTGCTATGTCATACCCACCACAAATTATCTAAAGTGGTTGTAAAGAATGAAACATGATGCAAAACTATTTGTTAGTAAACACAAAAGGGTTGCATACTTTCTCATGGTAAGACCTTGTTAAAAATTGCAATTGCGGGGGGCATCCTTTTGAAGAGAGTGCATGTGGAACAAGGTACCCACGGTGTGGCTTTTTGTTGATGGTGAAAATTTGTTGATAGCCAAGGTTGTCTTCAGTTCTGATACTATTCTCCAGGGCACATCATGTGAATATGTCCTGCCAGGAGTTGACTATTGTCACCTTGTTCAGGTGTCTTGCCTCTTGCTCTTTCCTGCTTCCTTAGTGCAGTGAGCTTTGCAGCTCTGTACAAGCACAACTTGCATCTTTGTTCTAATCACTGTTACTCACTGACTGTCCAGGATGTTCTTCGTGTTTCACTGTTGCAATCATTACATTTGGGTAATCTGCTGGCAGGTTGCCCTCAGTCGGCCTGAATTCCAAAGTCTTGGGTCCTGCGTCGTTTGCTGTCTTCTCTTCCATGACGTCAGGTCATCAAGGGTAGAATATGCAGCTGACGCCATTTTCTTTAGTCTTTCTTGCTGCGCGGTGCCCGAAGCAGAAGCATTTCGCAAGTGCCTGTCGGCCGACTATTGAAATATTCCGAGTTTGAGTTTCAGAACCAAAGTCTTCACTAAAGCTAAGTACCCCTTTGGGGAAATTTTTTTCTTGATTTTTACCGGTCAGAAAAAGTTAATAATTGTATTACTTGTGGGAAGCAAATACCTCATAAGGATTTCCATTTATACTGTATTCCTTGCCTAGGCCCTGATCACAATGTGCCTGGCTGTTGGTTTTGTGCTAGATTTAACCAACGCACCATTAAGCTTCGGTATATTTTTGTATCAAAGTATTTTGGAAACATATTTAACTACCCAGAAATGTCGTTGGATAGCAATCCGACTACTGGAGTACATAAAAAATGCAAAGAAAAAGACAGAGAAAGGCAGTCAAAATCCAAAACCAACGACAAAGCTTCTCCTAAGCCAGTCGCCGGTTCACCTGTACTCAGTGAGGCTCCTTCGCAGCCCCTGATACCAGCTACCTTCGAGTTGCAGGCCTCTACCGACACCCATGTGGAGTCCGGCATGCCACACGATACTCAAGGTATTGGACCGAAGGATGCATTTCCCTCTGGGTCCGGAGCCACTGAGCAGGCACCGGCTTCTGATGGTGTATTCAGACCTCAACATTTATGTATCAAACGGACGAAAGCTGCAAAACCAAAGACAACGACATCTTCTAAAACTAAAAAAACGATGCCTGAGCCACGTGCACAGGCCTCTATGCCTGAAAAATAGATGATCAAAATGGCTGAAGACCTTTTTACCTTGATCAGGGGTACCCATCCCCCTCCAGATAAGAGGCCTAGGCAAGACACTGACTGAATCTTCAGATCAGGTTTCTATTTCTTCTGATTCCTCTTCTGATCAGGAATTATCTTTACCTCCCTATGAGGATTCTGATGCTGAGGAGTCTATTCCATCTACATCTCCTCCTGCGGATTATTCATTTGGAGAAACCTTGCATACTTTGAGGGAGCATCTTCACTGGGAGAGTCAAGACTTCTCTGAATCAAAAAAGAGGCTCAGGGATTTCCTTCTTCTCCCTCAGCACAAGCCTTTAACCATTCCCCCTGTTTTAGACATTGTGGATGATGTGTTTTCAGGGTCAAGCCTGACCCCTGACTCCTTACCTCCGGCTCCCATTAAGCCTGACAGATACTACAGGGTCCCTAACTCTCATTTTATTTAGAAACCCTGCTGCTGATCCTGAAACTATTTCACAGGGTCCAAAGGGAGTTAAGGCCTCAACAGCAAAGAACCCTACCCCCTCTGACAGAGATTCAAGGGCACTGGACAGATGGGGAAAAAGGTTTATACATATGCTACCTTGGCAATCGGGGTCTTAAACTGTCAATTTCATATGCTTAAGTACCAACAACATGTTATGGGTTTGCTAAAACAGAAAATTATGTTGATTTCAGAATGTGCAGAAAATAAGGAATTGCAGGAATTATTGCATGCAGCTGAACAAGTTGGAAAGCATACTTTGCAATGTGGTTTTGATTCTTTAGAGGCCTCCTGCAGGGCCGCAGTTACTGGATCTGTGATTAGGAGGCATGCCTGGTTAAAGGAACAAAATTTGCCTGATTATGTTAAAGCTAAATTGCTAGATGCACCTTTGCAGCATGATTCTCTGTTTGGTATTAAGGCAGAAGAGGTTTTAAAGAAAATGGAAGACAAAGCTAAATCCATGCAAACTGTTAAAAGATTTCATACAGGCGCAGCCACCTAGAGTCAGTAGACACTGGCCTACAAAAAAATTGGTCCTTTCCTGTGTCAGACAGAGCTCAAAGGGGCAAATCCAGGCGCCCTAAGGGTTCCAGGTACCAGGCTCAAGACTCGTACAGGTCAAAGCAATGGGGCGCATCCCCCTCCAAATCTGGAGGAGATAAAGCGCAAACCTACAGAAAGCAAACCCAGTGACTTCCCTCTGCCTACACCAAGCACTTATCTATTAGCAGCACCCATAGGGGGAAAATTAGCACTTTTTGCTCAAAATTGGCAGTTAATAACCCAGGACAAGTGGGTACTAAACATAGTATCACAAGGATACAGATTCCATTTCCACACTCTGCCAGTGACAAGTGGTTGGCCAGATCTGCCAAAAAAACAATGGGCAGAGGCACAGAAACAGGTTACGTCCCTCATGGATATGGGGGCCATTCAGACAGTACCAGAACAGGAAAAAGACAAGGTTTTTACTCAAGACTGTTCTTGGTACTCAGAAAGGACAAGACCTGGCGGCCAATACTGGATTTATCGATTTTGAACACTTACCTGGACATTCCAAAATTCAAAATGCTCACTTTGCAACAGCTTCTGCCCATGCTGGGCAAGAATGCTTGGCTAGTGACTTTAGACCTAAAGGAGGCATACCTGCATGTCCCAATAAGGCAGTCGTGCAGAAGATACCTCAGATTCAAGGCTGGCTTACTGCATTACCAATTCTCTGCACTGCCCTTTGGCTCATCTACTGCACCCAGGGTCTTTACAAAGTGCCTGGCACCAGTAATTGCATTTTGCAGACAAAGAAGTATTCATATATATCCTTACTTGGACGACTGTCTCATTCAAGCAGAAAACAAGGACACTCTTCTACGACACCTGGCATTTGTGAAAAGGTTTCTAAGATGCCTACGGTACACAATAAATGAAAAGAAATCACAACTGGTACCCTCTCAAAAGATAACATTCCTGGGTGCAAGCTTGAATACAACTGCCCAGATGGCTTGCCTCACACCAGACAAACAGAGGCAACTGACTACTTACTTCAAACTGATGGCAACAAAAACCCAGTCTTCTGCAAGACGAATTCTGCAGGCTCTGGGCTTCATGGCATCCTGCATCCTACTAATTCCATATGCAAGACTGCATATGAGGAAACTTCAATGGTACCTAAAAAGTTTATGGAGTCTACATTCACACAGTCTGGAAACAATGATTCCTCTCATTCCCTGCCTGGAACAGGAGTTTTTATGGTGGGCAAAGGCCTGTCACCAAAACATGGGATGGCCCTTCATTCTCCCCCCAGCCAGCAAAACCTTAACAACAGACGCATCAGATTATGCCTGGAGGGGCCCACATGGCAGGAAGATGCATTCAGGGCATATGGGCACTAAATCAAATGCATCTACATATCAACCAGGAAGAGATGCTAGCTGTTCAAAATGCCCTAACAGCCTTCAAGGACTTACTTTATCCAGGACAACTACTGATAAAGACGGACAACACCACAGTCATGTGATATATAAACAAGCAAGGGGGCACACACTCATACCCCTTTTGCAGATTAGCCATGGCAATGTGGGACACAGCTTTGACCTACCAAATACATCTTCAAGCTCAATTCCTGCCAGGAAAACAAAACACTCTGGCAGACGATTTAAGCAGAAACCATATGGATCCTCACAAGTGGAAACTTAATCTACAAGTCTTCGGCAAGATAACAGAGAAATGGGGGAGCCCAGACATAGATCTGTTTGTCTCTCCTCAAAATTATCAACTGAAAAGATTCTGCACAAGGACTTATCACAGACAAGCATGGAAAGTGGACACCCTATCCTTTAGTTGGAAAAATCTATCCTTTTATGCCTTTCCTCCTCTGCCTCTTCTACCCAAGGTCCTCCTAAAAGTCAGACAAGAGAAGCTAAAGATGATATTAATTGCCCCGGACTGGCCCCGCCAATACTGGTACCCAGTCCTAAGGAACTTGTCTCAATACCCAGCTTGGACCTTGCCTCAAAAACCACAACTACTGTCCCAGCAAAACAATCCGATCCTGCACAATCCACTACAGATTCTGAACCTGGCAGCATGGCTAATCCTGTAATCATACAAACGACACCTCTCAGTAAAGCTGTGATAGATGTCATCTTAGAAGCCAGAAGGCCTAGTACTAGAAAATCTTATGCTGACAAATAGTACTAGAAAATCTTATGCTGACAAATGGAAGAGATTCTGTGCTTGGAATCAAGCACAAGGAACTGATACAGCATAACCACATATTCCTCAGATATTACAATACTTAATGCTTGACAAAGGCCTATCTTTCTCATCAATCAAAATCCATGCCTCTGCCATTTCGGCTCATTACAGTACAGAGCCACCAATCTTTTCTCATCCTTTACTAAAGTGGTATCTTAGAGGAGCCAAAAATGTAAGGCCTCCTAGAAGATCACCCTTACCTGCATGGGACCTCAATTATGTGTTGGAAAAGCTCACCCTGCCTCCATTTGAGGCAGCTGCGGCTACCGCTGATCTAAAGTTCTTATCATGGAAGACAGCTCTGCTGCTAGCAATTACTTCAGCAAGAAGAGTTTCAGAACTACAGGCCCTCATGGCTGTAGAGCCTTTTATCATATTTTACCCAGACAAGGTGTCTCTGAGGACAAATCCTACTTGTATGCCTAAAGTCGTTTCCAGTGTGGCTCTTAACCAAACAATTCATCTGCCAACCTTTTATCCAAATCCGCAGAACAAAGGGGAGAGAATTCTGCATCCCTTGGATGTACACAGACAGCTAAGATTCTACTTGAGCAGGACTAAAGCTCTAAGAAAAACTGAGCAATTACTATTGTCATATGCTGCAGGATCAGGAGGAGAGGCTATTTCAAAGCAGACAATTTCAAAGTGGAAAAGCCATTGCATCCGTTTCTGCTGCTTACACCATGGCAAACCTGTGCCCAAGGGCATTAGGTCTCACTCCACCAGGGCTGCAGCTACTTCAGCAGCCTTTCTCAGAGGAGTACCAACCAAGGACGTTCTAGAAGCTGCTACTTGGGGTTCTGTTCACACCTTTACAGAGCATTACTATTTGCCTCTCTACTCTAAGTCCAGGGCAGGCTTTGCCACTGCAGTGCTGCAGGGCCTTATAGCCTCATCTAATGCTGTTTAGCTCCAGCCTCCCAACCATAGCTTTGGGATTCTAGCCAAATGTAATGACTGCAACAGTGAAACACGAAGAACATAGTACAGATGTTCATCGTGTTTCTCTGCTGCAGTCATTACACTTGGGTTATCCTGCCGTCAGGTGGTCCCGCAGTCAGTCCCGCAGTCGGCCAGAGTTCCAAAGTCTTGGTCTGACGTTGGTTGCTGTCACTTCTTCCCTGATGTCAGTGCACCAGGGGTATATATGATGCAGCAGACGCCATTTTCTTCAGTCTTTCTTGCCGCGCGGTGCCCGAAGCAAAAGCAGTTCGCAAGTGCCGGTCGGCCGACTCCTGAGATTTTCAATTCAAATTTCAGAACCGAAGTCTTCAATAAAGCTAAGTACCCCATTGGGGAAACTTTTTCTTGCCTCAGACCGATGTCAGTAAAAGTTAATAATTGTATTTCTTGTGGAATGCAAATACCTCATAAGGATTTTCATTCTTACTGTATTCCATGCCTAGGCCCAGACCACGACATCACTAGTTCAAACGCACTATTAAACGTCGGTTTGATTTTGCTCGCCATTACTTTGGCCGAAGGTTTAATTATACCATGCCATCGGAACATGGCCGGCCTTAGGCATAGGCCAACTAGGCGGCCGCCTAGGGCGCTGCTCTAGTAGGGGCGCTTTTCCAGTATTTATTTGGTGTAAGTAGGCTAGGATGGGGGCACCAGATGGTGTGGTGGGGGGTGCCGTGGAGCCCTTTTGCCTAGGGCACCGGTTGACCTAAGGCCACTCCTGCATCGGAACAACCGACGACCGGAATACACAAGAAATGCAAAGACAAGGATAAGGACAGGCATCCAAGGCCCAAAACTGACGTTGAAGCCTCTTCTAGGCCAGTCGCCGGTTCTCAGTGAGGCGCTTTCACAGCCCCTGACACCCGCTACCTCAGAGCCACAGGCCGCTTCCGGCACCCACGTGGAGATGTCTAGGCCTCTGGATACTCAAGGCGTTGGGCCTATGGAAACTAACCCTTCAGATGGGTCCGGAGCCGCTGAGCAGGCATCGGCTTCTGAGGGTGTTTTCAGACCTTCACAGCTTACCATAAAAACTACAGCCAAGTCTAAAACTCCACTAAAGACAAAGAAGCAAGTACAGCATTCACCTGGACAGGCCTCCATACCTAAAAAACAGATGCTCAAAATGGCCGAAGACTTAATTACTCTGATCAGGGGTACCCATCCCCCTCTTGATAAAAGGCCTAGGCAGGATACAGACTATGATTCCTCTGACCAGGTTTTCATTTCTTCTGATTCCAGGGATACTCTTTAACCCCCTATGAGGACTCTGATACTGAAGAATCAATTCCTTCAGCCTCTCCTCCTGAGGATTATTCTTTTGGGGAAACTTTACATACCATGAGGGAGCATTTCCATTGGGAGGGCCAGGATTACTCCGAATCCAAGAAAAGGCTCAGAGACTTTCTTTTATTGCCTCAGCACAGGCCCCTTGCTATTCCGCCAGTGTTAGATATTGTGGATGATATGTTCTCTGAATCCAGTTTAAATCCTGATTCTTTGCCCCCTGCTCCACTCAAGCCAGACAGGTACTACAGAGTCCCTGACTCTCACAAATGTCTTTGTAAAAACCCTGTTGCTGACCCATGACCCAGAAACTATTTCCCAGGGTCCCAAAGGGGTAAAGGCTTCCACGGTTAAAAATCCAGTTCCCTCTGGCAGGGACTCTAGAGCATTAGACAGATGGGGGAAGAAAGTTTACACTTCTGCAACTTTAGCAGTGAGAGCTTTAAATTGCCAGTTTCACATGCGTAAATACCAACAATATTTAATGTCTCTGTTAAAACAAAAAATTATTACAAGTTCAGAACATCCTGACTATAAGGAAATGCAAGATTTATTACATGCAGCTGAACCGGTGGGAAAACATACTCTGCAATGTGGTTTTGATTCATTAGAGGCTTCTTGTAGAGCAGCAGTTACAGGATCTGTGATTGAAGGCATGCTTGGTTAAAAGAACAAGGTTTACCTGATCATGTTAAGGCTAAATTATTGGATGCTCCTTTACAGCAGGATATTTTATTTGGTGTTAAGGCAGAAGAGGTATTAAAGAAAATGGAGAATAAGGCAAAATCTATGCAAACCGTGAAGGATTTCTTACAGGTACAGCCACCTTGATTTAGCAGAAATTGGCCTTCAAAGAATTGGTCCTTTCCAGTGTCACACAGACCACAAAGAGGCAGATACAGACGCCCAAGAGGCAGATCTCAGCCCCAAGCCTCTTACAGACCACGACAGTGGGGTGCTTCAACCCAAGTCACAACCCTACAGGAAACTGTCCCAATGACTTACCCCTTCGCATGCCAAGCACTTACCTTTTGGCAGCTCCCTTAGGGGGAAAACTAGCACTTTTTTCTCAAAATTGGCAATATTATCACCCAAGACAAATGGGTTCTGAATATTGTGTCTCAGGGTTACAGGATCCACTTTCACACTCTACCAAGGCTAAAAGGAATGCCAGACCTGCCACAAAATCAATGGGCAGAGGCACAAAAACAAATTACAGCCCTCATGGACATGAGAGCTATTCAAAAAATGCCACAACAGGAACAAGGACAAGGATTTTACTCGAGACTTTTCCTGGTCCCCAAAAAGGACAAAGCCTGAAGACCCATACTAGACCTTTCTACTCTAAATACTTACCTGGATGTTCTGAAATTCAAAATGTTGACACTACAGCAGCTCCTTCCCATGCTGGGCAAGAAGGCTTGGCTTGTTACTTTGGACCTCAGAGGCCTACCTGCATGTCCCTGTCAGACAAAATTGCAGAAGATACTTCAGATTCATAGCTGGTTCAATGCATTACCAATTCTCTGCACTGCCCTTTGGCTTATGCCCAGGGTATTCACAAAGTGCCTGGCACCAATAATTGCATTTTGCAGACAAAAAGGAATTCAAATATATCCATACCTGGACGACTGCCTTATTCAAGCAGAGAGCAAGGACATTCTTCTAAAGCATCTGGCATTTGTAAAAAGGTTGCTAATTTGCCTAGGGTACACAGTAAATGAAAAGAAGTCAAAACTAGTGCCCTCACAAGAGGTAATATTCCTGGGTGCCAGCTTAAATACAACGGCCCAGATGGCTTATCTCACGCCAGACAAGCAAGGACAACTGACTCAGTACTTTCAATTGATGGCAACAAAAGCCCAACTCCTTGCAAGAACAATTCTGCAGGCCTTGGGATTCATGGCATCCTGCATACTACTAATTCCATATGCCAGACTGCATATGAGGAAGTTACAATGGTACCTAAAAAGTGTTTGGACTCAACACTGTCACAGTTTGGAAGCCGTAATACCACTAATTCCCTGCCTACAACAGGTGTTTCGATGGTGGGCACAGGCATGTCACCTAAACAAGGGACAGCCTTTCACTTTACCCACAGCCAGGCAGGCACTAACAACAGATGCTTCGGATTACACCTGGGGAGCACACATGGCAGGAAAATGTATTCAGGGCAAGTGGACCGCAGACCAAATGCATCTTCACATCAATCAAAAAGAGATGTCGGCTGTACAAAATGCCCTAACAGCTTTCAAGGACCTTCTGCATCCAGGACAACTATTATTAAAGACAGACAACACCACAGTTATGTGGTACATAAACAAGCAAGGGGGCACTCCATTCATATCCCCTATGCAGACAAGCCATGACCTTGTGGAACACAGCTCTAACCTATCAAGTTCATCTACAAGCATAATTCCTGCCAGGAAAGAAAAATACTCTGGCAGACGACTTAAGCAGAAACATCATGGATCCTCACGAGTGGAAATTAAATTCACAAGTATTCAGCATGATAACGCAAAAATGGGGGTGCCCAGACATAGATCTTTTTGCCTCTCCAATGAATTGCCAACTAAATAAATTCTGCACAAGGACTTATCACACACAAGCATGGAAAGTGGATGCTCTCTCGTTCAGCTGGAAAAGCCTAAAAGTTTATGCCTTCCCACCACTGCCTCTCCTTTGAAAGGTACTCCTAAAAGCCAGACAAAAACCACAGATGATCCTGATTGCCCCAGACTGGCCACGCCAGCACTGGTACCCAATCTTAAAGAACTTAGCTCAAGGCCCACCATGGATTTTACCTCAAACTCCACACCTTCTGACTGAACAAAACAATCAGATCCTGCACAGTCAGCTCAAAACCTTAAACCTGGCTGCATGGCAGATTCATTAGTCAAGCAGACAACACCTCTCTCTAAAGCTGTTATGGATGTCATTTTGGAGGCCAGGAGGCCTAGCACCAGGAAATCTTATTCAGAAAAGTGGAAGAGATTCTGTGCCTGGAACCAGGCTCAAAGCTTTGACCCTCTTGTCCCAAATATTCCTCAGATATTACAATACTTAACTGAGATGCTGAACAAAGGACTATCCTTCTCATCCATTAAGATCCACGCCTCTGCCATCTCGGCTCATTACAACACAGATCCTCCTATTTTCTCTCATCCATTGCTAAAACAGTACCTCAGAGGGGCTAAAAACATAAGACCGCCCCGGAGAGCACCAAACACCAACTTGGGACCCCAATTTTGTCTTGGAAAAACTAACTTTACCTCCTTTTGAGCCAGCCAATTCAGCAGAATGAAAATATGTATCGTGGAAAACTGCTCTGCTTCTGGCAATAACCTCAGCACAAAGAGTCTCAGAGTTACAGGCACTAATGGCAGTGGAGCCTTTCATCATTTTTCACCAAGACAGGGTTTCTTTAAGAACAAATCCTTCATTTATCCCTAAGGTGGTATCCAGTGTGGCTCTTAACCAGACTATTCACTTGCCAATTTTTTTATCCAAATCCCCAGAATAAAGGGGAGAGACTTCTGCATTACTTGGACATACACAGACCATTACATTTCTACTTGGACAAAACAAAAGCTTTCAGAAGAACTGAGCAATTGTTTGTAGCATATGCTGCAGGATCACAGGGAAAGGCTATTTCAAAGCAGACCATTTCAAAGTGGATAGGACACTGTATCCGGTTCTGCTACACACAGCATGGGAAACCTGTACCTAGTAGCATTAGGCCACATTCCACCAGGGCAACAGCCACTTCAACTGCCTACCTTAGAGGAGTACCTACCAAAGATATCTTGGAAGCTGCAACTTGGAGTTCAGTGCACACCTTTATCAAGCATTACCACTTGCCTCTTTATTCTAGATCCAGAGCTAGCTTTGCCACTGCAGTGCTGCAGGGCTTCATAGCCACCCCAAATCCTCTATAGAACCAGCCACCCTAACTCAGCTTTGGGATTCAACCCAAGTGTAATGACTGCAGCAGTGAAACACGATGAACATAGTACAGTTTTGTACCTACCATAAATGTAGATGTTTGAGTGTCTTCACTGCTGCAGTCCAGGTTACCCACCCGCCATCCCCTCTTTCTTAGCTGGGACTTATCTATACCTTTCAACCCTATACTACCTATGTAGTGTATTTGCTGGTAACTGAAGGTTTTGTTTTTACCTTTATTGTATGTTTTATTAGCAATATGTATTGCCTACCTATTTGGGGGCACCTGAAATCTGGGGCAAGAAAAACTGAAGAAAATGGCGTCTGCTGCATCATATATACCCCTGGCGCACTGACGTCAGGGAAGAAGCGACAGCAACTGACGCCGGACCAAGACTTTGGAACTCTGGCCGACTGCGGGACCACCTGATGGCAGGTAACCCAAGTATAATAACTGCAGCAGTGAAGACACTCTAACATGTACATTTATGGTAAGTACAAAACTGTACTTTGTGTACACTTACCATAAATGTAGATGTTCGAGTGTATTCACTGTTGCAGTCCAGGTTACCCTCCCACCATCCCCCTGTCATTCTACAGTTTATCTTTCCTTCGCTATCTTCTACAACCTATGTGGTGTATTTGCTTGTAGATGAAGGTAAACTTTATATTGATGCATGTATATGTGTGTGTGTGTGTATATATATATATATATATATATATATATATATATATATAATTTTGCTAACTTTTTTGGGGGCAAGAAAAACTAAAGAAAATGGTGTCGGCTGTATGTTTTATACCCCTGACTACCTGACGTCATGGAAGAGAAGACGGTAACCGATGCAGGACCCAAGACTTTGAAATTCAGGCTGACCGAGGACAACCTGTCAGCAGATTACCCAAATGTAATGACTGCAACAGTGAATACACTCGACATCTACATTTATGGTAAGTGTACACAACTGTACTTTTCTGCCTGTCCTAGATATTTTTTGTGTAGTTAATGATTTGGTAATTGTCAGCTAGAGCTATGAACCTATGAACTGTTTTTTAATTTTCTTAATTTGTTAAAGTGCCTTTTTTCATTATAGTGATGTTCTTGGCATACATATCTTCATCAGATGTACCAGTTGTGTCCCTGTGTGACTACGTTTTTTATCCAAACTAATTGCATACTAGAAAGCATGTGCTATTTGCAGTATAACATTATATTTAAGATGCTTCTGGAAATTGGGTTCACTTCATTGCCACTGAAATGAAGGTGGGTCCTTTGTGCCTACTCCAAGGATCAGAAGTAGAAAAAAAATCTTTAGATTTAAGAAACTTTGAACTAGATTTAGAAGGCAAAACATAAAGAAAGGGCAGCAGAAGTGAACTAGTGTGGGCTGCGTAAAGAAGGTTTGAAGAAGACAGTAATAAAGAGGGAGTATTCCAAATTCATAGTTAACAGCAGATAATACAGTACAATCTTCTAACAATTTCTTGGACCTTGCAAGAGCCCTCACAGTCAGCTAAATTTACCAGGTGAAGAGATTAAACAGTGCAATACCTTTTTATTAAACCATTTTGACTGGACCAGTAGAGAGTGCAGGATCTGTAAAGGAGGTTCAGTCATCGTTAAAGATTATGTGCAGTGATCCATCCTACCTTGAAAACTGAGAGTTGGTTGCCTGTATGGGCTCTTATTAACACTCATAGAATTCATTAAAAATAGAAGTGTGACTTTTTAAAAAAAGTATTTTTCTCACACACCTTCTGACACGCATGTTGTTACCTAGCAGCCCAATTTGCTCCTGTATGAGGAAGTTCTTGGCTAAATTAAAAAAAAAAAGAATGAAACTAAGGAGAAAAAGACATGAGCAAGGTCACAGAATGGACACTTAGAAGCAATGTTTCACTTGTTCATTTTCATTCCATAATCTGTCCATTCTTGGTTTGCGTTTGTTGTTTTTGTTCCGTTATGACAGGGTTAGCAATTAAGCCTATAAGTGTAAAAGTTCCCAAAAAGTATATCTGGTTGTCTGCTTCCAAAGTAAGTGTACTATTAAAATGGCAAAATGGGCATGTCCTTGGGGTACAACTGACAGAAATTGAAACATAACAAAGTGCAATATCCTGCATGAGCTTCCACCCAGTAACACATCATTATGTCTCGTACTAGGAAGATCAAGGTTTTCTGATTGGTGTCACATATTTTTAAAAGTCTTATTTTTGCAGAAAGTTGGTATTTTCTGCAAAAATAAGACCTGAGTAGACACTAACCATCACTAAGTTTCTCAGTAAGATAAGAGATTGAATATAGATGCTGCATTCTGCTCTGTTCAGTGCCTCTAATTTTCCTTTAAATGGGCAAGACTTGGCATATCACACACATAACAACCTGGTGGATAAACCTTTAACAGGCTACTTTTGCCATTCCTCTTCCCATAATGCATATCATTTGCCTCTGTCTTTGATCACCAGTTTCTTCATGCTGGTTTGTGCTTTTCAGTTAGATTCCCAAGTAGCCCTAAGCTACTGATTTCAGTTTGGTATTGGAAAGATTTTTTATTGGATTTTCATGTGTATATAGACTAGCAACCTTCTTTTCTACCTTTCTTTTTTAGAAGGCCTTTCATTTTATATTTTTTTCCCTTGAATCTTTCGCTGTTGGGTGTTTTTTCCCTCATTGGTCTTGCCACTCTGTTGCTGAAGTTTCTTTGGGATGTTGACCCTTTTGGCATCATGTTCTGTGAAAGTGTAACTATAGCAAGCTAGTTAATCATGTTGACAATCAACTGTATGTATTGTTTAGGGGAAGAGCATATTTGTGATATTTTCTGTGATATATTTCTTAGAGCAGGAAGTCGAGAAAGTTTCCGTAATTCCCTCCTCCTAGGGTTTTCAATCTCTCCAGAAAGAGTATTCTCATAGTTCTTCAGTGAAGTTTAAATCTTAATGAGCATATGAGACTTTGTTACATTGGCAATTAAACAGCTGGTTGTAAAGGCCAGAAGTGTTGTGTGTCCAGAGCAGAGGTCTGTCTTCCTCAACATGTTCAGGATTTCAGGCTACACATATGGAAGTAACCCTCCTGATCCACACTGCTGAAGTGGATATTTCTGTCTGTTTCCATACATATCCCAACTTAAGGGACATTTTGTTCACTCCAGTAATTTGGCAGTTCGTAGTCCTTCCAACAACTCTTTGGTACTTTTCAGAACATTTAGATTCAGGTTTAAGTTATTCCTGAGTTGAGATCATTTCACTGCCCTGTGTTTTATGCTGGACAGCATTTCTTTGGCATGCCTTAAGCTTAAGCTTGTATCCTTTCTGCAGCTTCCTACTAGGGGTTATGTTCCTCCCTGGGATTTGTGTGTTTTCGTTTTCTCCATTTGAACCTTTAGCGTCTACTTAAAATTCATGATGTGGAACACCTTGTTCCTAATAGCAGAGATTTCAGCTAGGCAGATTTTGGAACTTCAAGCCTTGTCAGCTAATTTCTCCATACCTGTTCATTCACAGAGAAGGTTTCCTCTGAGGACTGCTTTTCATTCATGGTGTAAATTGTGACGTCTCACCATAAACTAGTAAATTGATCTTAGAAGACAAAACATTTTTTATTGCTGCTTGCGTGCTGATTTAGCAGAACCAGAGCTTTCAGAAATGAGGATCTAATGTTTATATCCTTCGGATATTGGAAGCTAGGGCAGAAGATGTTTATAGAGTGGCTTTCTGCATTTATTTTATCTCTGTATCACAAGAATGTGAAACCATTGCTTGCTTTGTTTAAGGCCATATATTTCTAGTGTTGTTGCAAATTCTTTTGACTTTTTTTTTTTTCAGAGCTTTACTAGAATAGATCTCTGCACCTGTAACCTGGTCTATTCTGCTTATACTTGCTAAGTGTTAATAGCTGGACATTGCTTCCTGAACGGCTAAGATCTTAAGAGGTATATTTTTATAGACCACCACTTGGAATAATGAGATACAGACTGTGTTCTGTTAGTTTAATGAAGATTGAATTTCCTGTGCAAATACTGAAGTTAGGCGTTTCCCACAATGTTACATTTGCTTGGAGAATTTAGCATTCTTTACTGTCTGTCACTCCGCTGTTCATCCCCTGTCTTCTGTCTCTGGAGGCGAAGGTATTTTGGTTGTGTGTATTAACTTGTTCAGAAACTGGAAATGGAGGGGGGGATGCTAGATACTATGGGAGGGAGGAGGTGCAAAAGTGTCCCATGAAGTTTATCTCTCAAGTTATATGTGTGCAACATGTCATGTTGGTTTAAGGAAGGCTGAACCCTTCAACGTGCCTGGTTATATTAAGAAGGTCTTTTGAAAAAAGTAAAAAAAAAAACTACACAAAAAAAAAACTCAAGCAATTCTGACAGATGGCTGAGGTATACCAAGAGGAGGAAAGGTTCATGCTGTAGCTTAATGCCATAGATTCTCTGTTCATGTCAAACTGGCCCCTACTTTCCGTACTGTGTAACATGTCCATTATGCTCTTTGTGCTCCTGAGCTCCAAAAGAGGATGCATTGTCATGGTTTTGAGGTTGTGCCTGGTTAATCAGTAAAGGGCAGTAAGGCAGTCATTCTCAGGTATTCAAAAACCATTGTTATTGGATAGAAAAATGTGTACTAAAATTATTTTATTTTAAAAATGGGAAGTACACCCTTACCATGGGCCTGTTAAGTTTTAAATTGTCCAAGACATCAGAGAGTAAAATTCTTCCCTCCTTGAGGTGTGGTGGCCTCACACTTGGTTACATTAATTAAGGGGATAGAGGAGGCAAAGACTCCTTACAGAGATGATTTAGGAGCTTTGTAAATCATAAGTTTGAATTCTGCTTCAGGTGTATTTTGTTTAAATTTAAACAGAATTCTGCCTCCTGTAATCTGGAATTATATAATTATATTAACAGGCAAGCCTGCTTTTAAGAAATGTGACTAGTCAATAGGGAGACATCTCTTGGTAAAGAAGAGATGGTACAATTAACTATTTTATGCTGTCAGGTTACTCACTCTTCGAGGATGTATCTGATTTACTAGAACCTTTTCTTACCGTAAAGGTGAGCTGCACATAAACAGGAACACCATAGGAAGGACAGGTAGCTTTGCTCGACTTTCTTATATAGCTGTACTTCTAGTAAGTGTATTTCTTTACTAAAGCACTTAAAATATTTGAGTTGGGGTTGCCTGAGAAATGAGCCCTATAACACACGAATAATGTGATGTTATCACATGCTGTTGGGTAGAAATTGATTTTAGCTTGAAAATGTAACCATAAAAGCAGCCCTCAGTTATGGTTGCATGTCCTATTTTACAATGCTTTGCAGAGGAGTCTTCATTTTTCAGAACTGATTTTCACTTTGTAGTATCTGTTCTTATGAGGTATTATTTTTATTACCTTGAACATGCCACGGTATTAGAAGTTTTGAAGCTTAAAATATTTTTGCACTTTCTTACCCACAGTCTCACTCCAAATCATCTTACTACAGTGCTGTTTTCTGTGTTGGTTTCTCTTTTTATAGTTCAGTAGCTGTTTTGCAATGTTAATTGTCCTCCCACAGCCGTCCACCTTGCCGAACTTGTATGGCATATAGCCACTTCATCAAATTTGAATTATTCTTTGTAAATGGTGTGCCTTTAGAAGTTCAGAAGCCATCGGAGATCCCTGAAGTTGGAAGGGGATTTAGAGTAAGAGGACAAGATATATGCCATTGCACTGAAAGTCTGCTTGTTCTCAAGAGTAATGGTGAAGACACTGTCTTCCTGTTTTTGGCAAACTTTTAAGCACAAGTTATGAACCTGCTATCTCTATCAAGAGATTATAATGTAGTAAAATCAGATGAGAGATTCAGTTGCACAGTTTAGTAGCAACATAGTAGATGTTCTTCATGTTTCACTGTTGCAGTCATCACATTTGGGTTATCCCTGCCAGGGTAGCCCTCAGTCGTCGCGAATACCAGAGGCTTAGTATTTCTGCGTCAGTTGCTGTTGGTTCAGGACTGACGTCAGGTCATCAGTAGTATAAAGTAAGGCGGTCAACGTCATTACATCAGTCTTTCTTGCTGAGGAGCCTGAAGCAAAAGCAGTTTGCATGAGTGCCGGTCGGCCGCTACCTGAGTTTTCGTTTTCTGAATTGAAGTTGAAGTCTTCTAAAGCTAAGTACCCCATTGGGGATCCTTTTTTCTTGCTCTAACAGATGCCAGAAAAAGTTAACAATTGTCTCGCCTGTGGAAAGCAAATACCACACCGAGACTTTCATTCATACCACGTCACTTGCTTAATCTCAGACCACGACGTCCCCTGTTATAGCTTTTTGTGCTTTGTTCAGTGCCAGAACTATACATCATCGAGCCCTTATTGTAGCTAGATATTTTCGCTCCTAGTCATTGAATTCCAATACGGCTTCGGTAAGCCGTCCGACAACAGATCTTCCAAAAAAAGTAAGGATAAAAACAGAGACCTCACAGGTCCAAACCTACCGATGATGCTTCCGTTAAGATGGTCATTAGTTCTCTGGTCCTCAGTGAGGCACTTTCGCAGCCCCTGTTTCTGTGGATTCGCAGGCCGCTACTGAGACCCTTTCAGAGTCTGGTATGCCGCAAAACTCTTGATCGACTAAGGATCCTGCAGTTGTCTCTATCTTGGATGGGTCCGGAGCTGCTGAGCAGGCACCAGCGTCTGAGGAAGTACTTTGCAGTACAGATTCTTGATGCAAACTGACTTCTTTCGCATCTACTGGTCTTTTGAAAAGTACTGAGTTTCTAAGGCCCAGGGTATGAACCATACCCAAGAAACTGACGACCCCATCTCAGGCACCTGCTTCCTTGCCTCAGTCTCAAATGCTTAAAATGGCAGAAGACCTTATAATGCTGATCAGGGGAAGCCAAGCTTACCCCTTCCAAAAGAAAAAGAGATTTGTCCTCAGTAGTTTTATCTGAACAGGAGTCCGATGACTCTGATGCATCTGAATATGAAGACATACAACCCTTCTCTGCTTATGAGGATTCTGATGCAGAGGAATCCATTCCTTCAGCCTCTCCACCCGAGGATTTTTCGTTTTGGGAAACCCATCATACTTTAAGAGAGCCTTTCCAATGGGAATGTCAGGACTACCCTCAGTCTAAAAAGAAACTCGGGGAATTCTTAGATCTTCCTCAGCACAGACCCTTGGCCATTCCTCCTGTCCTGGATGTTGTGGATGATGTTTTCATGGAGTCTAGTTTGAGTCCTAACACCCTCCCGTTCCCAGGAAACCTGACGGGTATTAGAGTCCCTGGCTTTTAAAATTGCTTTTCAAAAGTCCTACTGCTGACCCTGAGGTTATTTCTCAAGGGCCTAAAGGAATTAAAGCAACTTCTGCTAAGAATCCCACCCTCTCTGATAGGGATTCCCGAGCATTAGACAAATGGGGTAAAAAAGTATACACCTCTGCCACTCTTGCTGTTAGAGCACTAAATTGTCAGTGCCATATGTTAAATTTTCAGCAGCATACCATGGAACTCCTCAAACAAAAAATATCCTTTCTTGCTTGTGCAGAAAATAGAGTTACTGCATTCTGCAAGTCGAGTAACTAAGCACACCTTACACTGTGGTTTTGATGCCCTAGAAGCATCTTGCAGGGCAGCAGTCACCGGTTCTGTCCTTAGAAGGCATGCTTAGCTTAAGGAACAGCCCTTGCCCAACCATGTGGAATCCAAATTTTTGGATGCACCCTTGCACAGAGACAACCTATTTGGCACCAAGGCAGAGGATGTCTTAAAAAGATGGAAGAAAAAGCTAAATCTATGCAGACAGTTAAGTATTTCCTGCAGGTACAGCCACCCAGGTTCAGTAGGCATTGCCCCTCCAAGCACTGGTCCTTTCCTTCCCCCTCCATTTCAGTTCAGCCCAGACCCTGGGGAAGCAGACCCCCCCAGACAACAGCCCCAGGGAATGCAGAGATCAAAGCAATGGAGTACCTCCACTTCTAAACCAGGGAGTGCAAAGCCACCCCCTCTTGGTAAGAATTCAATGACTCTCCACTTCCACCACCTCCCACTGCCCACCTGCACTTGCCCCTGGGAGGAAAACTCTCCTTCCATGCAAACACCTGGGCCACTGTTAACAACAACTGCTGGGTCCTCAGCATAGTGTCCCAGGGATACAAATTTCTTTCCACTCTCTACCAACCCCAAAAGGGTTCCCAGATCTTCCTCCAAACCAGTGGGCAGAGGCCAAAAAGCAAGTCCTTTCTCTGCTCTCTATGAGGGCAATAGAGCACGTCCCTGCAGACCAAATAGGCCAAGGTTTCTACTCCAGGCTCTTCCTGGTACCCAGAAAAGAGGGCACCTGGTGCCCCATCCTCAATCTATCCATTCTAAACACCTTAATCTATTCATTCTAAACACCTTCCTGGTGATATGAAAATTCAAAATGCTCACCCTCCAGCAACTACTACCTATGCTGTCCAAGAATGCTTGGCTAGCCACCCTAGACCTAAAAGAGGCCTAACTCCACATACCAAACAGGGAATCATGCAGGAGATATCTACGTTTCAGGGCAGGATCTGTGCACTTTCAGTTCTCTGCACTTCCCTTTGGCTTATCTACTGCTCCCAGAGTTTTCGCAAAATGTCTGGCTCCTGCCATTGCTTTTTGCAGGCAAAGAAATATTCAAATGTACCCATACTTAGATAACTTCCTAATTCAGGCAGACAGTTAGGAAAAGCTGCTCAAGCACCTGGCCTTTGTAAAGGACCTACTGACCTCCCTAGGGTACACTGTCGACAAAATGAAATCCAAACTAGTACCCACCCAAAAAATTATATTCCTGGGAGCAAGCCTGGACACAGCATCCCAGATGGCATTCCTTACACCAGAAAAGCAAACTTACCTGACAGCCTGTTTCTCTCAGATAGCCACCAGACCCTAGTTATCCACAAGGAAAATCCTGCAAGCTCTGGGGTTCATGGCATCTTGCATTCTACTCATTCTATATGCTAGACTGCATATGAGGAAACTTCAGTGGTACCTAAAAAGCCTTTAGTGTCAACACTCTCAAGACCATTGATACCTTGCGTAAGGAAAGATTTTCTTTGGTGGGCAGCAGCATGCTACCACAATAAGGGACTACCCTTCTCACCACCCCACGCCACTCAGACCAATGCCACAGATGCATCAGACTATGCCTGGGGTGTACACCTGGGTGGCAGGTACATACAGGGCCAATGGAGCCCACATCAAATACATCTGTACACCAACCAAAAAGAGATGTTGGCTGTCCAGCACGCATTGACAGCTTTCAGACCCCTTCTCTCCCCAGGGCTCTGCTGATCAAAACAGACAACACCACTGTGATGTGGTATATCAACAAGCAGGGAGGGACTCACTCCTACTCTTTATGTAGGCTCGCCATGACCCTTTGGCACACAGCCTCAGCCATGCAGCTACACCTGTTAGCACAATTCCTGCTAGGCTCTCTAAACTCTCTGGCAGACAACTTAAGCAGGAATCTTTTGGACCCACGCGAGTGGCAGCTAGACCAAAGAACCTTCACCCTTATAACTCAGAAATGGGGCACCCCGAAGATCGACCTCTTTGCTTCCCACTCCAACCTTTAGCTCAACAAAGTTCTGCACCAGGGAGCCTCACTGCAGGGCCGGGAAAGTGGATGCTCTCTCCTTCCAGTGGGTCAACCTCTCGGTCTTTGCATTTCTCCCACTACCTCTCATAACCAGGGTACTGTTAAAATAAGGGAGGAAAAACCGAGGACAATTCTGATTGTCCCAGACTGATCACACCAGTATTGGTACCCACTGCTGCACAGCCTGTCCCCTCTGCCACCATGGCATCTCTGTCAGATCCCAACACTCCTGACCCAGAGGGAATGAGAATTCATGCATCCCCAATTGCAGACCCTAAATTTGGCAGCCTGGCTTATTCCCTGACCACTGTACAAGCTGCCAATCTCAGTGTAAAGGTTCTAGATGTTATATGTGAGGCCAGACGCCCTAGCACTAGAAAGTCTTATGCTGACAAATGGAAAAGGTTCTGCACCTGGATCCAGGCTAAGGGAGCTGATATGGCACAGCCCTCCTTACCTCTCATCCTGGATTACCTAGCTGACCTACTACACAGTGGTCTGTCCTTTTCCTCTTAAAATACATGCCTCTGCTGTCTCTGCTCATTTCAACACTGAGCAACCCCTTTTTCTCACACCCTGTCATCAAACAGTTCCTAAGAGGGGCTAGCAACTTGAGGTCATCCAGAAGAGCACTTACCCCCAGCTTGGGACCTAAACTTTGTTGGAAAAGCTCAGTCTGCCCCCCTTTGAACCAGCAGCTTCAGCAGAGTTAAAGTTTCTCTCATGGAAGACAGCCTTGCTTCTGGCCATCACTTCAGCCAGAAGAGTATCCGAGCTACAAGCACTAATGGCTGTAGAGCCCTTCATTATTTTCCATGCTGGCAGGGTCTCCCTCAGGGCTAACCCATCCTTTATGCCGAAAGTGGTGTCCAGTGTGGCTCTCAACCAATCCAATTAATTTGCCCACCTTTTTCCCTAACCCACAAAACAAGGGGGAAAGGATACTGCATTCTCTAGATGTGCACAGATAGCTCAGATTCTATCTAGACAAGACTAACTCATTCAGAAAGACTGATCAGTTGTTAGTCAGCTTTGCTACAGGAGCAGAGGGCAAAGCCATATCCAAACAAACCATTTCCAAATGGAGAGAACACTGCATCCATTTCTGCTACTACCAGTAGCAGCCTCCACCTGTGCAGCTTTCCTCAGAGGAGTCCCCCACCAGGGACATCCTGGAGGCTGCAACATGGACATATGTTCATACCTTCACCAAACATTACCACCTGCCTATCTTCTCCAAATCCAGGGCAGGCTTTGCTACTGCAGTCTTGCAAGGCATCCTAGCCAGCCCTCAGTCTTTTTGACTGATGACTGCAACAGTGAAACACAAAGAACATAGTACAGTTGTGTACACTTACCATAAATGTAGATGTTCGAGTGTATTCACTGTTGCTGTCCTGGTTTCCCTCCCCCCATCCCCCTTTTTTCTCTCTCTCTCTCTCTCCTTACAAGGAACTTTTTGGTATTTACTTTCTACTGGTGGGGTTCTTCTACCATATCCTGGCTCCCACTTGAGGGCTCCTGACAGGGCAAGAAAAATTGATGTAATGGCGTCTGCTACCTTACTGTATTCTACTGACGACCTGACGTCAGTCCTGAAGCGACAGCAACCAATGCAGAAATACTAAGTCTCTGGTATTCGGGCCAACTGAGGGCTACCCTGGCAGGGATAACCCAAATGTGATGACTGCAACAGTGAATACACTCTAACATCTACATTTATGGTAAGTGTACACAACTGTACTTTCTAGTTTGTGAGGGGCTGCCCTTTTTTTTATGTTGCGATACCTACTCTGAACTGTCCAAAGTGCTGCACAGGTTTTTGATTCTGTCTTAAAGGGGAATTTTCATGCACATGTTTAACAAAAATGAAGCCTTACTAGGTACAAGGTTAATTTTAATTTATAAATTCTGAAAAAGATTACTGTCAGAGTAAGGTGGAGCAGTAAGTAAATGATTTTGGAAGAGTTTTGCTGTCCTTACCATTACAGTTGGTAATGCTGTTGAGTGTTATTTGTCCCTTCACTGCCATGCTTCATGAAGTCACAGAATGGACAACATGGTCATCTGTGGAAATGAGCTGAGCAGAGTAATCACAAAGGATGTATGACTACATACTGTCGTAAAATTCTGTGCATCACTTAACTGATCTTTATAGTTATTTATACAACAATAGATGTTCATCGTGCATACAGCTGCAGTCTTAACAGATGGGTTATCCTGCAGTCATGCGGGTCCTTGGTAGGCCGAATTCCAAAGTCTAGGTCCGGCGTCGGTTGTCGTCGCTTCTTCCCTGACGTCAGTGCGGCAGGGGTATAAAAGAACCAGCCGATGCCATTTTCTCCAGTCTTTCTTGCCGCGCGGTGCCCGAAGCAGAAGCAGTTCGCAAGTGCCGGTCGGCCAGCTCCTGAGATTTACGAACATTTTTCAGCCAAAGTCTTCTTGAAAGCTAAGTACCCCATTGGGGAAACTTTTCTTGCCTCAGACCGATGTCAGACAAAGTTAATAATTGCATTTCTTGTGGGAAGCAAATACCGCATAAGGATTTCCATTCCTTCTGCATTCTTTGCTTAGGCCCGGACCACGACGTCTCGGCCTGTCGTTTTTATGCTAGATTCAACAAACGCACTATTAAGCGTCGGGCGGAGTTCGCCCAGCACTATTTTGGTAAAAAATGTAATTACATTATGTCATCGGATACTCCGACTCCAGTTTTGAGTAAAAGACGCAAAGATAAGGACCGGCATACGAGGTCCGCGACTTCTACTGACACCACGCTAAAGCCGGCTACAGGTGCTCCAGTTCTCAGCAAGGTGCCTACGCAGCCCCTGAGTACTGATGATGCTTCTTTAGCGGTGTCTTCTGTGCCCGAGGTCGCAGGCTCCTCGGCCCCCACTCCGACTACTGATACCGACGCCACCCTTGGCGGGGAAACTCAGAATTTAGACAGACCCGCCACCTCTCAAGGTGTCTTCAGGCCTTCCTCTTTTTCCATTAAGGCTTTCACAAAATCTAAAGCAGCCATGAAAACTAAAAGACAAGCTCCACAGAGCCCCTCTCAAGGCCCCATGCCTAAAAAACAGATGCTCAAAATGGCAGAGGATTTGATTACTCTTATCAGGGGTTCTCAACCACCCTCGGACAAAAGGCCCAGACTGGAGGAAGACTACCCTTCCTCAGACCAAGCCTCTATTACCTCAGAACATTCTGAGGACCAGGAATATTCATATTCCCTTTTTGAAGATTTTGATGCTGAGGAGTCCATTCCCTCGGTCTCCCCCCCTGAGGACTATTCCTTTGGGGAAACCTTACATACCTTGAGGGAACACTTTCACTGGGAAGGCCAGGATTACTCAGATTCCAAGAAAAGGCTCAGGGATTTTCTCTTGCTTCCTCAGCACAGGCCTCTGGCTATCCCTCCTGTTTTGGATATATTAGATGATGTGTACACAGAAGCCAGCCTCAACCCAGATTCTTTACCCCCAGCTCCTGTTAAACCTGACAGATATTACCGGGTTCCTGACTCACACCAATTCCTATACAAAAGCCATGCTGCTGACCCAGAAACTATTTCACAGGGTCCCAAGGGAATTAAGGCCTCTACTGCCAAAAACCCATTACCTTCAGAGAGGGATTCCAGAGCTTTAGAAAGGTAGGGGAAAAAGGTATACACCTCGGCCACTTTAACCATGAGGGCATTAAACTGTCAGTTCCATATGTTAAAGTATCAACAGTTTTTGTTATCTCAGTTGAAAAGCAAAATGACACAACCTGAACAACCAGATTTAAAGGAGTTGCAGGATTTGTTGCATAGTGCAGAGCAAGTGGGAAAACATACCTTGCAATGTGGTTTTGATGCTTTAGAGGCCTCATGTAGAGCTGCTGTTACAGGGTCTGTCATACGTAGACATGCTTGGCTCAAAGAGCAAACTTTACCAGATCATGTCAAAGCTAAGTTACTAGATTCACCTCTTCAAAAAGATGTACTGTTTGGTGTTAAAGCTGAGGAGGTACTAAAGAAAATGGAGGAAAAGGCAAGATCAATGAAAACAGTGAAAGATTTCCTACAGGTACAGCCTCCACATTTCAGTAGAAACTGGCCTTCAAAAAATCGGTCCTTTCCAGCCACAGACAGACCTCAAAGAGGTAGATACAGGTGCCCGAGGGGTAGAGGGCAATCTCCAGGATCATTTAGAGCCAGACAATGGCAAGCACCTACACCAAGAGGTGGCGAAGATGGATCACAGCCATTCAGAAAGCAGACACAATGACTTTCGCCTTTGCATGCCAAGCAAAGCTTTAATGGCAGCACCTTTAGGCGGAAAACTGGCATTATTTTCAAAAAATTGGCATATTGTCACAAAAGACAAATGGATCCTGGACATTATAGACAGAGGCTACAGATTCCACTTTCACACCCTTCCAAAAATGAGAGGCATGCCAAACCTGCCACAAAATCAAAGGGCAGAGGCACAAAAACAAATTTCAGCTCTCATGGACATGAAAGCTATTCAAGAGGTACCTGCAAAAGAACAGGGTCAAGGTTTTTATTCCAGACTATTCCTGGTACCAAGGAAGGACAAAGATTGGAGAACAATTTTGGACCTATCCATCCTAAACACATACTTACTGCACAAAATTCAAGATGCTCACATTACAGCAGCTTCTTCCCATGCTGGGCAAGGAGTCTTGGCTGGTAACATTGGACCTCAAGGAGGCATACCTGCATGTCACTATCAGACAAGATTGCAGAAGATACCTCAGATTTCTTGCAGGTTCAACCCATTATCAATTCTCTGCATTGCCCTTTGGCTTATCTACTGCGCCCGGAGTGTTTACGAAATGCCTGGCATCAGTAATTGCCTTCTGCAGACTTCAAGGGATACAAATATACCCATATCTGGATGACTGCCTGATCCAAGTGGACAGCAAGCACATACTTCTGAAACACCTGGCCTTTGTAATAAAATTGTTGAACTTTCTGGGATACACAGTCAACAAAAAGAAATCAAAACTAATACCCTCTCAAGCAATAATTTTCCTGGGTGCCAGCTTGAATACAAACACCCAGATGGCCTACCTCACGCCAGAGAAGCAAGGGCAACTATCTCAATACTTCAGAAAAATGGCATCCTTCACCAGGCTGACTGCAAGGAAAATCCTGCAGGCACTGGGATTCATGGCATCTTGCATCCTACTGATCCCATATGCAAAGCTGCATATGAGGAAACTTCAATGGTACCTAAAAAACTTATGGTCTCAACACAGCCACAGTTTGGAAACAATTATACCATTCATTCCATGTCTTCAAAAGGAATTATTGTGGTGGGCTCAAGCATGCCAAAGAAACATAGGTCTCCCTTTCTGCATGCCTCAAGCAAATCAAATCATCACAACAGACGCCTCGGACTACGCCTGGGGGGCCCACATGACAGATCAGTGCATTCAGGGCAAATGGTCCCAAAAAGAGAAGCACCTACACATCAATCAAAAGGAAATGCTAGCAGTACAAAATGCTATTATGGCCTTCAAAGACCTACTGCATCCAGGCCAGCTATTGATAAGGACAGACGACACCACAGTGATGTGGTACATAAACAAACAGGGAGGAACTCATCCATACCCCCTGTGCAGACTAGCCATGTCCCTTTGGAGCACGGCTCTGGAATTGCAAATCCAACTTCAAGCACAATTCCTGCCAGGAAAGGAAAACATGCTGGCAGACAACCTGAGCAGAAATATGACAGACCCACACGAATGGAAGTTGCATCCTCAAGTTTTCGCAAAGATAATTCAGGCATGGGGATGGCCAGACATAGATCTCTTTGCTACCCACAAAAATTACCAACTGAAAAATTTTTGCTCAAGGACCTATCATCCACAGGCCTGGAAAGTGGACGCACTTTCTTTCAATTGGGCAACATTGACAGTCTATGCCTTTTTACCTCTTCCTCTGCTGCCCAAAGTTCTATTAAAAGCCAGAGCAGAGAGGCCAAAAATGATTCTCATTGCTCCAGACTGGCCAAGACAACACTGGTATCCACTCCTGAAGAGCCTGACGCATTCCCCTCCATGGATCCTGCCTCTAGTGCCTCTTCTGTTGACCCAACACAGCTTCAGAACTCTTCACAGTCAGCTAAAAACCCTCAATCAAGCCGCATGGAGGATTCCTTGATTTCCCAACAGACCCTCCTCTCCAAGGAGGTACAGGATGCCATCTTGGAGGCCAGAAGACCTTCAACTAGAAAAGCCTACTCCACCAAATGGAAACGGTTTTGTGCCTGGAATCAGAAAAAGGGCCAGAATCCTTGGGTTCTAAATTTACCTCAAATATTACAGTACCTAGCTGAGATGTTAAACAGTGGACTTTCCTTCTCCTCTATCAAGATCCATGCTTCAGCCATTTCTGCACAATACAACACTGATCCTCCTTTATTCTCTCATCCTCTCTTAAAACAGTTCCTCAGAGAGGCTAAGAATATAAAACCCCCAAGGAAACCACCAGTGCCTGCTTGGGACCTCAACTTCATTTTAGAAAAACTGACTCTGACTCCATTTGAGCCAGCTGCCTCAACAGAACTACAATATTTGTCATGGAAAACCACCTTCCTTCTGGCTATCACCTCAGCACGCAGGGTTTCGGAGCTACAAGCCCTCATGGCGGTGCAACCTTTCATCATTTTCCATCAGGACAGAGTTTCCTTACGAACCAACCCTTCCTTTATGCCAAAGGTAGTATCCAGTGTAGCTTTGAATCAGACTATACACTTAACCTACCTTTTATCCTAACCCACAAAACAAAGGGGAAAGACTACTACATTCCTTGGACATTCACAGACAACTTCGTTATTATTTGGACAGGACAAAGCCATTCAGAAAATCAGAGCAACTCTTTGTGTCCTATGCTACAGGTGCTCAAGGAAAGGCTATTTCCAAACAGACAATTTCAAAATGGATAGCCCACTGCATACGCTTTTGTTACTCTTCTCATGGAAAAACTGTACCTACAAGCATCAGATCTCACTCCACAAGGGCCACAGCTACCTCTGCAGCTTTCCTCAGGGGGGTTCCTACCAAGGATATTTTGGAAGCAGCCACTTGGAGTTCTGTGCACACTTTCTCCAAGCACTATCACCTTCCACTATACTCTAAATCTAGAGTGGGCTTTGCCACAGCAGTCCTGCAGGGCATCCTTGCTCCTCCTAGTTCCACTTAGTGCCTGCCACCCCTTTCTTAGCTTTGGGATTCTACCCATCTGTTATGACTGCAGCTGTATGCACGATGAACATAGTACAGTTTTGTACCTACCATAAATGTAGATGTTCGAGTGCTAATACAGCTGCAGTCCAGGTTTCCCTCCCTCCATCCCCTCTTGGGAAAGGCCTTATGACAAACACCTCCTCATACAACCTGATTGGGGTATTCTTTATGGTGTATTTACTTGCAAACTACTGTTTTTTGATTATATTACATTGCATTCTTACATGAGTTTATGTTTTGCTTTCCTTCTGGGGGCACCTGACATCTGGGGCAAGAAAAACTGAAGAAAATGGCGTTGGGTGGATCTTTTATACCCCTGCCGCACTGACGTCAGGGAAGAAGCGATGACAACCGACGCCGGACCTAGACTTTGGAGTTCGGCCGACCGAGGACCCGCCTGACGGCAGGATAACCCGTCTGTTATGACTCCAGCTGTATTAGCACTCTAACATCTACATTTATGGTAGGTACAAAACTGTACTTTCTTGTGACGATTGGGGAGAGATGGGCGAAGGCTGCCAGCCTAGTCAAATAGAATTTGATATATAATTCTGGCATTTGTAAATAAATGTAAAGTACAGGCATGTTTCTTGAGTGTAAAGAATACTGTGAAATGTGGAACTGCAAAATATGTGACAACATTGCCCTCTACTGGCCCAGTGAAGCATGTTGTACCCTTTCATGTTAGAATTCGGCTCCAGGGCGGCTGGATGAAGATTTCATGCCCATTGTTTTAAGGCTAAAGTTAATGACTAGAATTTAGATGTGGAAGGTGCTTTATTGCTCTGTTTTCTAGCATATACATGTGAAATGTCTTGTATTGTTGTAAGATTCTGAGGAGGTGTTAGATTGCTAAATAATGTAATTTGTGGCCTGAGAATTCAGACCAGGTGTTAGGTTTTCCCAGTATTCATATTGCATCATCTTAAGTGTCAAAAATGATCTAATTTTGGGAGGGCCTTAGAGACGTGTTTGTTAGTAATGTTTAAATACTATTTCTCACAAGAGACTAAGAAGCATTTTGACTTTGGACATCTAACTTATCAACACTCTGCCTTGTGCTCACATGTAAGTTTTAGCACTGTGATTTCTTGTAGGAATAGTTAAAGCTAGTAAAGATTAATTAGGTATTTTTCTTTGAAATCAGACCTGTCCTACTGTATTATTTTAAGTTTCTGTGTGATCTCTGAACTCTTGGATATCTCTGTGGTGTAGTAGTTTTATCTTGTATTTTAATTATTTGTTATTAAATATTTTTAAAACCTTCTACCTGTGGCTGATTAATGTAGAGATAAGCTCTAGAGTACATTGCATATTTATAGAGGTTATTGTAATAGGCCACTCTAAAGTAAGCCTTTACTGTTAGTCATTGGATATTAATATTGCACAGTAATAATTGGACACCCTTTTAAGGGCCTTTTAGTAGCTGATATTATTAACTGGGTGGTGGCAGTAATTACTACCATATAGTGTGGGTAAAGGGGCACAGTTGGAGAATCTGTGTCAGCCTTTCCCAGGAGTGTCTGCGAAGTTGTATAAATACTTATCTCAAAGTGTGTGTGCGTGTGTTGTGTCAGCTACTTGGCAGGGACACAAAGCACTGGTTGGACAGAGAGGGTACTGGAGATTTTAGCTTGCCCAGTTAGGCTGAGACCTGGACCCTATAGCTGTGCCAGTGGGGAGTCTTATTGGGGACCTGGTGAGCAAGGGAGCAACCAGCCCCAGACTGACTGTGATCTCTGTGTGCACTTAAGGGAAATTGTACTTTACTGTGTGTATTAGTTTCCTCTTCTCGGAGATGACCTCTCTGGTGTTAGTGGTGAGGATTGAGGTTCCTTGATTTCTGGGCCAGGGCACGGTTGTCACAAGTGTTTGGCAGTGGTGCGATCTACTTCACACACTAACTGACTTGTAGTGGTGTGGGTAGAGCGAATTCCTGTAGCTTATGTACTGTGATCTCTAAAAGAGTTTTGTACTCTAAAACAGCCAAGCAGTGTATACTCAGAGTTCAGATCACAATTGTTTTATTTCTTTTGTTAGCTTAGTATTAGTCAGGGTGAGCAGGCAGCATGTCAGCAGAAGAGTATGAAAAGCTGACAAGGAGCCAGCTGATGGAGATGTGCCAGGCTAGGGGACTGGTTCATGGAAACCTGACTAAAGCAGACCTGATTGCAGCCTTGGTTACAGCTGTATCAGAAAACAGCAGCCTGGAGGACAGTCAGACTGACAGTGGAGATGCAATATCCTCGGAGAATGGACAGCTCAACTTTTCTGCAGTGGACTTTAAAAATCCAGATGGAGCTAAAGAGTTGGAGGCCAGGTGTATGGAACTAGAAGCAGCCGAGGAAATGAGGAGTCTACAACCTCTGTAAATGAACGGCAGATGAGGCATGAGAGGGAAATGCTGTCTCTTCGCCAGAGTCATGGAGGTAATGGGGAAGGGAGTAACCAGAACCAGTACCCAGAAGCACAAAAGGTCAGTAAATCTCTTCCACAGTTTAAAGAGGGGGATAATTTTGATAGCTTCATTCATATGTTTGAGCGGGTATGTAAACAGTATGAAGTTGACCAAGAGCTCTGGGTACGGTTCCTGACCCCCTTACTCCATGGTAAAGCTGTAACTTCTTTAGCAAATGTGCATGACACTGACTGTTTTGATTATACTGCTGTAAAAAGACATTTGTTAGAATGTTTTAAGCTAACACCTGAAATGTACAGGAAAAAGTTTTGTGAGCATAGACGCAAGGCAGATGAAAATGTATGTGAATATGTTGCTGAACTGCGCACTTATTTTCATAGCTGGGTGAGTGGATGTCAGGTCACCACTTTTGAAGGGCTGTCAGACCTTTTGGTAAGGGAACAAGCCCTTAGCACTTTGCCTGTGGACATGAGGGTCTGGTTAGCTGATAGACAGTGTGCTTCTTCAGAGGAGTTGGGGAAGAAGGGAGACCTATACCTAGCAAAGTAGGGCAGCCCTGCACAGGAAAGGGACCCCCAGTACTGCTCATGGGTCTAAAGGAACCCATGGTGGGCAGTACAGACTGTCCCAACAGAATCCACCAGTAGCAGGGGAAGCCACTAGTCCAAGTACACATCCAGGAGCTAGGGTTAAATGTTTTGAGTGCAACCAGTGGGGCCATGTGGCATACAGATGTCCACGGTGGCAAGGTGGGGAACCGAAGGTGAGGGAGCCAGTAAGTGGGAAAGACAAAATGCCAACAGTGGATTGTCTTGAGACAACAGGGATATGGAACTACCATCCTGCAGATGTCCTGAGAGGGAAGGATTTGGATGAGGCAGTACTATGTACTTATGCAGTTACATGCAGTCAGGCTAGGAGACAAGCATATGGGTCTGATAGTCTGGGAGAGACCCAGAGAGACTGCATACTTGCAGCCAGGACTGCTGAGGTGGTTACGTCATGGAGTGAGCTACGCTGTAGCAGTGAGACTGAATGTGAGCCACAGCTTCTTGTGGGTGCTGATGTTCCCTTGGACAGGGTAACTGCAAAGGTAGTGGTGAGTAGTAGTACCCAGGCTGACAGTGAGGCACCGCTGTCAGAGGATGCCAGACTTCCTGTGGAAGGGGAGCTGGGAAGGGTTACAAGGAGAGACTTGAGACAGGCTCAGCTCTCAGACTCTACATTGCAAGGCCTGAGGCAGGTAGCTACGGAGGCACCTGATTCTCAAGGGAAGGGGGAATCTGTATACTGGAGCAAAGGGTTACTGTACAGAGAGTGGACCCCTGAGGGAGGGCTAGAAGGTGAGAGAGTACAGCAGTTGGTAGTGCCTAGAGCTTACTGTCTGGCACTTCTGGCCATAGCCCATGATATTCCCTTTGCAGGTCATATGGACATAAAATGTACAAAGAGGCATGTTATGCAAAACTTCTATTGGCCTGGAATTTCCAGAGATGTAACATGGTACTGCAGGACCTGTGAGCAGTGCCAAAAGGTAGACAAGTCAGGAGACAAGGTGAGAGCTCCTTTGATGCCTTTGCCTGTGATTGAGGAGCCATTTCAGAGGGTAGCTATGAATATTGTGGGTCCTCTGAGTACCCCAGGTTCCACAGGGAAAAGTATATCCTAGTGATTGTAGATTATGCTACATGATACCCTGAGGCAGTGGCTTCGTCCTCCATTGAGGCAAAGAAAGTGGCAAATACTTTGCTAGAGATTTTCAGCAGGGTAGGTTTCCCAAAGGAAATACTGTCTGACAGAGGTGCCAATTTTATGTCAGACCTGCTGGCGTGTCTGTGGAAGTCCTGTGGGGTGAAGCACATGAAGACCACCCCTACCATCCCCAGACTAATGGTCTTGTTGAGAGGTTAAACTCTGCAATCAAGTCCATGCTACGGGCATTTGCAGATCAGTTTAAGAGGGAGTGGGACAAATATTTGCCCCATCTGTTTGCTTACAGAGAGGTTCCCCAGGAATCCACAGGTTTTTCACCCTTTGAGTTGCTGTATGGGCATAGGGTGAGAGGACCTCTAGATTTAATTCCAGATGAGTGGGAAGGTGAGTACAAGTCTCACAAGGATTCTGTTGTGACATATGTCCTGAACCTCAGGACAAGACTCAGGGATCTCATGGGCCTGGCCCAGGAGAACCTGGCAGAAGCCCAACAACAGAAAAAGGTGTCGTATGACAGGAATGCTCGAGGTAGAGGGTATGCTGTAGGGCAGCAGGTGATGGTTCTCATTCCTGTCAAACGCAACAAGTTGCAAGCAGCTTGGTAGGGACCCTGCAAGGTGGTAAAAATGGTAAGTGATGTTAACTACGTGGTGGAAGTGCTAGGCGGATGGCAGGGGCACAAATTGTACCATGTTAACATGATGAAACCTTACCATGATAGTGAGGTCATTGTGCTGAGCATTTGCAGTGGATTGCAGGAGGAGTCTGAGAGAGATCTTGTGACTGATCTGAGTGAGGCTCGGGTTGACACCTCTGTGGAAGGAGTAGCAATGTCCCAGCAGCTGTCTCTTACCCAAGTTCAAGAAATTCGGGCAGTGTTGCAGGAGTTTGGGGGCACGTTCACCGGGAAACCAGGGAGCATCCACCTGGTGCAGCACCAGGTGGATACAGGACCCCAAAGGCCTATCAGGCAGGCCCCTTATAGAGTGCCTGAGAGAGTCAAACAGACTCTGAGGGAGGAGGTAGAGGAGATGTTGGAACTAGGGATGATTCAAGAGTCCAGCAGTCCCTGGGCCTCACCAGTGGTACTGGTGCCAAAGAAGGATGGCAGCACCAGGTTCTGTGTGGATTACAGGAAATGAAATAGTCACACAGAGTGAGATGCTTACCCCATGCCTAGGACAGATGAGGCCCTAGAGCAGCTGTCTGGGATGAAGTATCTTACAACCATTGATCTTACCAAGGGTTACTGGCAGGTGCCCTTGATTCCCAGTGCTAGAGAGAAGTTATCCTTTGTGACTCCTTTTGGCTTGTATGAGTTCGCAAAGATGCCATTTGGGATGAAGAATGCCCCAGCGACATTCCAGAGGCAGGTAAATCATATCTTAGCAGGAGCAGGAGGGTTTGCCCTTGCTTACGTGGATGATATTGCTATCTGCAGCCATTTCTGGCAAGACCACCTTCAGCATGTCAGGGAGGTGCTGGGCAGACTACAGAGGGCAGGGTTGACCATTAAGCCAAGCAAATGTCAGGTGGGTATGGCAGAGGTCTCCTACCTGGGACATAGAGTGGGGAGTGATAAGATAAGGCCAGAACCTGCCAAAGTAGAAGCATGGCCTGCACCGGTTACCAAAAAGCAGGTGAGAGCATTCTTAGGGACAGCAGGGTACTACAGAAAGTTTGTTCCCAATTATAGTACCATAGCTGCTCCCCTCACAGACCTGACAAGGAAGAACAGGCCAGATAAGGTAGTGTAGACCCCAGCACTTGAGCAGGCATTTCAGATGCTTAAGGAAGCTTTGGGAGGACCCCCTGTGTTAGCCAGTCCATACTTCAGCAAAGACTTTGTTGTGCAGATGGATGCTTCAGACTGTGGTGTGGGGGCTGTACTTAGCCAGATTTCTTCAGAGGGAGAAGAGCACCCAGTGGTTTACCTCAGTTGTAGGCTCCAACCCAGGGAGAAATGCTATGCAGCGGTAGAAAAGGAATGTCTAGCCATAGTGTGGATACTACAAAAACTTTGGCCTTATCTGTATGGAAGAAAATTCACTGTGATGACCGATCACAACCCTGTAACATGGTTAAACAGAGTCGGTCAGCAAAATGCCAAGTTGCTAAGATGGAGTCTGGGGTTGCAAGCATATGATATGTCAGTGCAGCACCGCAGTGGGAGTAGCAATGCCAATGCAGATGGGCTGTCAAGACGGGGAATGGGTGAGGTGCACCCAGGCAGACCTGATGCTCTCAAGCGATGTTTCTGAAGGGGCACTTGAAAAACTTGCTTGAGTTCCCTGGGGGGAAGAGATGTGACGATTGGGGAGAGATGGGCAAAGGCTGCCAGCCTAGTCAAATCGAATTTGATATATAATTCTGGAATTTGTAAATAAATGGTAAAATACAGGCATGTTTCTTGAGTGTAATGAATACTGTGAAATGTGGAACTGCAAAATATGTGGCAACATTGCACTCTACTGGCCCAGTGAAGCATGTTGTACCCTTTCATGTTAGTATTCAGCTCCAGGGCGGCTGGATGCAGATTTCATGCCCATTGTTTTAAGGCTAAAGTTTGACTAGAATTTAGATGTGGAAGGTGCTTTATTGCTCTGGTTTCTGCTAGCATATACATGTGAAATGTCTTGTATTGCTGTAAGTTTCTGTGGAGGTGTTAGATTGCTAAATAATGCAGTTTGTGGCCTGAGAACTCAGACCAGGTGTTAAGTTGATGCAATATGAATACTGGGAAAACCTAAGTGTCAAAAATGATGTAATTTTGGGAGGGCCTTAGAGACATGTTTGTTAGTAATGTTTAAATACTATTTCTCACAAGAGACTAAAGCATTTTGACTTTGGACATCTAACTTATCAGCACTCTGCCTTGTGCTCACATGTAAGTTTTAGCACTGTGATTTCTTGTAGGAATACTTAAAGCTAGTAAAGATTAATTAGGTATTTTTCTTTGAAATCAGACCTGTCCTACTGTATTCTTTTAAGTTACTGTGTGATCTCTGAACTCTTAGATATCTCTGTGTAGTAGTTTTGTCTTGTGTTTTAATTATTTATTATTAAATATTTTTAAAACCTTCTACCTGTGGCTGATTTTTGTAGATATAAGCTCTAGAGTACATTGCATATTTATAAAGGTTATTGTAATAGGCCACTCTATAGAGGTTATTGTAATAGGCCACTCTAAGTAAGCCTTGACTGTTAGTCATACTACCATTGGGTATTAATATTGAACAGTAATAATTGGACACACTTTTAAGGGCCTTTAATAGTAGCTGATATTATTAACTGGGTGGTGGTAGTAATTACTACCGTATAGTCTGGGTAAAGGGCACAGTTGGAGAATCTGTTTCAGCCTTTCCCAGGAGTGTCTGCAAAGTTGTATAAATACTTATCTCAAAGTGTGTGTGTGTGTTGTGTCAGCTATTTGGCAGGGACACAAAGCACTGGTTGGACAGAGAGGGTACTGGAGGTTTTAGCTTGCCCAGTTAGACGGAGACCTGGACCCTATAGCTCTGCCAGTGGGGAGTCTTATTGGGGACCTGGTGAGCTAGGGAGCAACCAGCCCCAGACTGACTGTGATCTCTGTGTGCACTTAAGGGAAATTGTACTTTACTGTGTGTATTAGTTATCCTTTCCTCTCTTCTAGGAGAAGACCTTCCTGGTGTTAGTGGTGAGGATTGAGGCTCTTTGATTGCTGGGCCAGGGCACGGTCATCACAGTTCTACTGTGAAAACCCCACACAAAGCTATGGATCCCACCTCATGGAAGCAGTATAGGAATCTTGGAAAAACATGTAAAAAACACAAGTTGAAAAACACGAGCCAAAGCACACTTCCAGTGGGTTTTATTGTAGCTCCACAATCTTGGCGCTTTCACCATCCACTAATAGCATCATCAGAGTTAGTGGAAACCATACTCGTACATTATTTATATACACTTCAGTTACTCGACCTCCAATAAGAAACATGTCATCATCTTAAAGATACATCCCTAAATAACACATTTAAACCAGTACCGTCATCACATAATAATGGCATTCATAAGTATTCCTGCCTAAATAAAAACTTTGTAAGATAAATTCATATAAATGTGGTGTGTATGACAAATGAATAACTGTTCTTATGTATACAATCACAGTTTATTAGCTCTTTGTTTCAAAACTGGCCTTCTAGATATGTGGTCATTTAGACCAGGTGGAGAAATTGCGTTTAATATCTTACAAAGTTTTTGTAGGTTGAGTAATTGAAATGTATATAAATAATGTATGAGTATGGTTTCCACTAACTCTAATGATGCCATTAGTGGATGGTGATAGCGCTAAGTTTGTGGAGCTACTATAAAACCTACTTGAAGTGTGCTTTGGCTCGTGTTTTTCAACTTGTGTTTTTTACTAGTTTATTCACCCTTTGGGCGATTTATTTTGTGATCTTGGAAAAACATGTTGGTGCTTGTGAGTGGCGATTACTGTATTCTTTTCAGTATTAGTAATGGAAATGGTTGATGTATCAACTACTTTTTGAAAAAAAAAGGATGCTTTATTTTTCAGAGAAATATCTTGTAATTTCAGCAATCAAAAGTGTAGCTGAGGCAAGATGAGACTACCTTTTGTTCAAGCAAAGGAAAAAATGGGTGGGAGTGGATTTCAGGGCCAGTTCATTCACCAAGACCTACTTTTATTGACTTCAGGGTTATGGGTGAACTATAGCTTATCCCAGCACTTGGATGGTGCAGTGTAGAGAAGGCAGTAGTAAACAGGAAGAATGTGACACCATGCATGCATTTATACTCATCAACACATATGTCAGGTTTGGAGGATCATAGCTTTCCTCCAGCATGTTGTTGGTGTATAGTAGAAAAGTTGAACACCCAGTGCAAACATCTGCAGAAACATAGGAAAGGCATGCAGACTCCTATCTGGAGGCTTCCCAGCTGACAGCCATATTGTTAGGCTGAGAGGCAGTGATGCTAACCTCTGCAACTCTATGCCGCCCTTTTCCTTAAAAGTAGATATAGTTTCTTTTTTTTCCTTTTGTATTATTTTCTAGTCCTAGTTTACCTTTAGGTGAACACTTCTTATTTTTTTTACAGGCACTGATATGATAGATTATTTTGTATCCATTTTTATTCTACAAAGTGTATGCTACTACACAGTTGTTCACTGATTTTTTTTATGTAAATGAGACTTCTGTTATCCCATCTGTCATATCCATCTGGACAGATTTTTAAACAAAAAAAGTATGAGCTTCCCCAAAACAAGTACACTCCATTATGATGTGTGTGCTTTATAATTTCATGGGATGCATCAAAGCCTAGGCTTTTGCACAGTGTTTTAAATTATATTATGCTTGCTCCATATCTTCTTATTGCCATTTCATGACCAGTGTTTGTAGTTGTTTTTCTTTGTCCGTCTCCCTCCCATCTCTCTTTTCTTTACTTTCTCCTCACTTTCAGGTAACTCCCAGCTGTTGGTGCCGTTGATCTTATAAGATCATTAGAACTATTTACTTAAGCAGTAAGCTGTGACAGGGCATGTATTATTGTGTAATATCATCACTTATGAGGTGAATCAAAGCACAGGCTGGTGCCAAGTGTATCACCTTCTCCCTCTGCAGAAAAGATGTTATTGCACAATAAGAAACACCGCTGGAGTTCCTTATTCCAGTTAAGCAGTGACTCCTTTCATATATCACAGTTGCGTAGTGCCTTTGTTGTCTGGGGCTTATTTCCTAATTAAATATATTGAACTTGCAGAGCACCTTCATAATGTGTAACAGATGACATAGTGTCCTGTGTCATAGGATACTGCAGTATATGGGTGCATTGTATACTATGGGCTGAAGTGCCTTATATACTCAGTGAGATTGTCATTGTGACTGTACACCGAGCTTCAGTTCAGAATATTCAGGTTTTTTAGTTCATGATGAAATGCTGTCGCTGCTTTGGAAATTAATCAGACCAGTCCACTTCTGAAATTCTTACATCTCACCACTTAATTTGAAATATCTGTATTCCTAATAGCTTTAATTCCTTCTGTCTACATTTGTATGCAGGCTCTCAAGCGTAAGATGGTAAACCGCGACACTGTCTCATTTTAGAGACTGTAGTCTCTGTTCTTCATATAATGCTGTTTTGTCTTGTCCATGTGCATTTTTTTCTTATGGAGTTTCAAAAAATGTACTACTAAACTATGCACTGTTTTTCTGAGGAAAACTGCTTTGTGAATCTGAATGCTAAAAGTTTTTCTATGTTAGTTTAACACCAATAGTCCATGTAATTTGTCTTTTATATTATAGCAGTACTGTACCACATACTTCAACCCGAAACGTTATTGCTTGTGTGCCTAGAGACTGAACAAAACCCAGCAGCAGTTAGTCTTATAGTGCTGATTAAAGAAAGAAAATGACAGTCTACAAAAATTTGTTGTGCTCACTTAGTATCTTTAAAGCCTTGTCTTCCAAGGTGAGGAAAGTGCATGCTTGTACAAATGACCATATTTGATTATATCCTACACCAGCACTTTCTAGCACAGTTCTCTTAGAGTAACTCACGTGTGTGGTCAGATGTGTGGACTACAGGTAATTACTATGCAGACTGCAAGACACAAACACATTTGCTAAAGCACATATCTAAAGTACTGGTGCACAAAATCTCCACACTTAGCACATATCCATGTGCCAGAGTGTACTTAACTGTCTCTTATAAAACAATAGCAACATTGCAGCATACAAGTAAAATATGACAATGGCACACACCTACAAGGAGGATAAAAACAACAGTCCACTGAGTAAATACAGTGAAAAACAAATCAGTGAGTACTGTTAGATGCACAGTTTAGCAAAACAACACATCTTGCTACACAAATACAAAATACATTTCTTCTTCTTTCGGCTTTTCCCGGTTAGGGGTCGCCACAGTGGATCACCTGTCCGCTCATGATTGGCAGTGGAGTTTTACTGTGTCGAGTTGCCAGCCCCGGTACCCAACCTTCCAAAAAAGGCACACACACATGCACGCACTCACACCTAGGGCCAATTTAGAGTGTCCAATCCACCTACAGCATGTCTTTGGGATGTGGGAGGAAACCGGAGCACCCGGAGGAAACCCACGCGACCACAGGGAGGACATGCAGACTCCGCACAGAAAGCAGAAATGAATCGACAGTGTAGAACAAAAAACAAAATTGTCTGTTGTTGCAGAAAGCAAGCACCTTACTTCAGAAATGTCACTCAGAT